>NC_072428.2:120392954-120695984 GCF_028878055.3 Symphalangus syndactylus
GGAGAAGAAATGTGGACACAAGGGGAAAGGCTTCAAGAAAGAATGTGGAAGTGGGACGATGAGGCAGCACAACGGGGGAGTCACCTACAGAAGACAGGGTGGAAGGGCCCCCAGGGAAGCATGGAGGGCAGACAGTGTGGTGGAAGGGAGCTGGGCAGGACAACCACAGGTGGAGTGAGGTGAAGGGGCAGGTCCCAGAGTATGAACAATGGAACCTGGAGTGCTCAGAGCAGCCTGCAAGGTTCGGCATAGGGAACGGAAAGTGTAAAAGGGGTAGACAGCAATAGACAGGAAGGAATGGCTGTTCTTAAAGCCTTGAACTTTGTTGCAAAGGTGTGAATCTTGGGCCAGGCTCTTTACTACGGATCCGGCGGGGAAGGGTGGGTGGTGGGGATGGGGTTTGGGGTGGGATTTGGGATTGGGTTTGGGATGGGGTTGGGGATGGGGTTTGGGATGGGGTTGGGGATGGGGTTTGGGTGGGGGTTGCATGGGAGGGCAGGGTTGGGAATGGTGGGAGTGGGGCAGGGCATGGGGAGAGGGAATCAGGGTGGGTGGGGGTGGGGGGTGGGGTATGTTGAGTGAAGCTCCCAGCATTGAGTACACCACTGTATTTAACTGATAGATTATATATGTTCAGGGTTGAGGGTGATGAATTCAGGCTAGGGAAGACCCTGAATCCAGGGAAAAAAGAAAAGAAAGTAGCCTCACGTAGGGTGCAAGGTCAAGGTAAGGGGCTGGATTCTTACAAACAAAAAGAATTATGTGGATCAAAAGGGAAGTCTCTTGGAGGGGGGCACCTTACCACAAAAGTGGTGATTAAGGAAAAGGGACAATAGTCAACACCCAGAAGAAGAGGTGGAGGCCAAAGGTAAGGACAGAGTACCTGAGAGTCCTATGAGGTGGCAGGGAGGGGCACGAAGGGTGGGGTGGGAGGCATTGAAAGAACAACTCTCACAGAGAGTGGGATTCCACCTATGTTGTATTTCAGAGAGAAAATAAGGAAGGGAATGGGGTAGTTCCACGTGGAAAGTGCCAGGCCTATTTGAGAGGGGCAGAGGAGGAATGCTGAGATCTTTGATTAAGAAGTTAAAGGAAAGCACTAGAATGCTCCAGGTCTGAAACTGGAGAGACTGAAGTGCAGGGAACCAAGGTGGCCATAGGGAGTCAAGGTGGCCATAGGGAGTCAAGGTGGCCATCCACAGCAGTGATTCTTATCTGAGGTGGGGGGTGGGTTTCACCGGAGGGAGGGCTGGGGGCATGGACCCCCAGGCGGGCCTCTCCAATCATCTGAGGGGTGAGCAGTGTTCAGCTCAGAAAAAGTAAGGAAAAAAAGCAATCTCTAAAATGAACACAGACAATAGCAAAAGAGAAAACCGAGCCCAAAAGATGCTTCTGATAGGCCGCCTTGGGGTCCTGCATCCTCGGGTGAGAATCACTGGTGGACACGGGAGGATGGAGAGCCGGGCAGACATGTGGAGTGAGAGGGGAAGACGCACGTGCAGCAGGGTTGATGGAGGCATCAGGTTCAAGACTGTCAGGCGTGGGAACATAGTTCCCGACAGACCAGGACAGGGATGACAGCGAGCAAATGGATGTAGCCGAAAAGGCACCGGGACCACGGTGGTGGTGGAGCTGGGGTTTCCAACGCCTCGGTCCCAGACTCGAGGACTCAGGTGGAGGAGTGAGGCCCAGAGAAGGGCCCAGTGACACAGAGGACCTGGGCTGTGCGGGTGAGAGCAGAGAGCAGGAGAGCTGTTGTCACGGGGAGGGAAGGCGCAAAGGGGAATGGAGACAGCGTGGAAGGAGAGCGTCTTGAAGACATGGGCCCTAAGGAGGGAGGAGGCAGGAGGAGGGTGGGACTGACAACAGCACCCAGGAGGAGCGGAGGAGCCGGGTCTCAGGCAGGGCAGGAGAGTCAGGTTGAGACTGGGTGCATTTGTGTGGATGTGAGGAGGAGGGTGGGGGGGATAAGAGTGAGCGCTGATGACAAAACTGCTGTGGTGACAGGAAGGAGGCAGGGGATTCAGAGACAGAGGCTCCCCAGAATGTTTTCACATGGTGTGAGAGAAAAGGGTATGAAAGGAATCGGGAAGGCTTCTGGGAGTCAGGGTTGTGGGGTGCTGGA
Source organism: Symphalangus syndactylus (assembly GCF_028878055.3). NCBI lineage: Eukaryota > Metazoa > Chordata > Mammalia > Primates > Hylobatidae > Symphalangus > Symphalangus syndactylus. The sequence continues at coordinate 120,395,080 of NC_072428.2, forward strand.
AAAGTCCCATAGCCTTGGCCACTGGGACGTGAGCATGGACAACAGAGGAGGTGGATTCGGTGCAGTTCGTGTGACGCAGAGATGACTGCATCTGGGGGAGCAGTGGGTGCAGGGCCAGGTCAAGAAGGGAGGACACACCTGAGAACACCAATTAGGCCAGTGGCAGAATCACAGGTGGTGCTGAGAGAACGCAGGATGGTGCAGGTGGGACAGTACCGTGCTATGCAGTAGAGGAGGAAAGCAGGCCCAGGAGCTGGGAGCTGGGAGAGCAGAGGGTGAGTTTGCAGCCTGTGGAAAAGCAGGACAGAGGAGAGGTATTTCCCAATGGGCAGGAAGAATGAGCTGGAGCAGGTTATGGAGCCAAGCAGCTTAAAGAGGTGAGCTTGTCAAGAGGATCAGGGAATATGTTCCAGCAAGGGAGAATTTGCATCAAAATCCTTGGTTTTGCTGTTCAGGAGTGGAAGAAATGAATGGAGGTCTTGCTTGTGAAGCAAAATATTCAAAAGGAGAAAGACAGCCTGAAGCTCTAAGGTGTAGGGGTTGGGGCACAAGGGTGGGGGTGGGGGTGGGGAGTCCTATGCCAAGGACCAATAAGGAGGGAGAGACATGGGAAATCCAGAGACTTTACAAAGTCTATGAAGAAGCCCATGGAGGGGAAATCATGGTACAGGTAAGACAAGCAAAGAATGAGGGAGAGGTGGGAGGAGACCAAAGTGGAAGGAGGGTGCAGCGGTTTTGGCACCTCAGAAATGTTGGGACAATGTATCAGTGAGGGAGAAGGTGAGAGGAAGGAAGGTCGGGGGGATGCCATCTAGAGAGGAAACCAGTGTCTCCCTAGTGGCAGAACGGAGAAGGTAGAATGATCAGAGCTCAAATCAGACAGCAGATGAATGAATACAGCATGTTAGGGACAAAGAAGCTGGCAGTGGCAGCAACAGTGAGGGCAGGTCAGGCTGGGAGCAGACCTTAAGGAAAAGACTGCTGAGTGCATTGACTGACCCTGAGGTGGTAGGGAACGTAGACTAGATGCTGAAGACCAATCAGAGGCTTTCAGAAAGACAACAGTGTAAGAAAAGGCAGAGGATGGCTGGTGAAAGGGTCCATACTTTATCCAGTCTGGAGTCAGAAGGCACTATGTGGGTCGTGAGATGGGTCAGTGATGTTGATGGAAAAAGAAAGGGACAGGAGGGGCGTAAGAGGAGAAATAACCTCATGAATTTGTGGGGGGGCGGGGTGGTGGCGCAGAGCTGAGCTTTGATAGAGGAGCCAACATGGAAAACAGGAAGATTGAACAGAGAATTCCCAAAATGGGGGCTGCGCCAGACCTCATGGTGCAAATTGTTGAAATAAGCAGTATTAAAGCCAGACCATAAGAGCAGAGCAGATCGAAGAAGCAAGAGCCTGGGCATTTTTGCAAATTGAGGCCCTTAGGAGAAAATGGGGGAAAGGGCCAAAGTAACTGGGGTTACAGAGAGGGCATCAGGAATCACTGTACATGAAGACAGCACCTCCACAGAAACCACTGGCAAGGGAACTCAGGAACTTGGTGATGGACTCATGTGGTTTGAGTCCAGTATGTGGGCAGAAAGAGGCTTACAAAATGGCAGAGGAGGGACTGCTAAGCAATGCACAGAAGACAATTTGCAGTGATCACTAAATCCTTAGTTTGCTATCCAAGAGTGGGAGAAAGATATGGAGGTGCAGCTTTCGAAGCAAAATATCCACAGATGTCATGAAGCTCCAATGGGGGTGGGGGGCACAGGCTTCATACCTAGTGGAGCATCATAGGATTAGTGGGAAAAGTAGGTCGGTAGCAAATGGGGATGCAGCAATACAGAGTAAATCCAGTGGTAGTCAGGGTGGCAGAGATGGGTAGAGGCAAGGGTAGTTCTTTCTTGGGAGGCAAGAGTGGAGGAAAGGTAGAACAGGACGGAGGCCAGAACCTGTGTAAGAAGGTCTTAAATCCTAAACACAGGTGTAGTGAAGGTAGTGTGGCCAAGAGGGAAAGAGGAAACAGTGGATTTGGGCAGCCGCAATAGCAAGCAATATGGGCAGGGGTGCATGGGCTCACTGGGGCCCTTTCCAAGGTAAACGGAAATAATGGAGATGAAGAAAGGAGGAAGAGGAGGAAGTGGCGGGACTGGCTGTAGAGTTTTGTAGGAACTCACTTCATGGAACAGAAAGAGAAAAGAGGAAACAAGGCTGGAGTGGAAGAGGGGAAGGAAAAGGCAGCCTAAGGGAAGGTGCTGGCCTGAATCAGTGGAAGATCTGGAGGAGCAACAGAAAACAGTTCTTGAAGAGAAGGTGGGACAGAGAGAGGATGGAAGAGTTTGAGCGGTGAGGACAGCAGGTCAAAGTAGTGAGCACATCCCTATGGAGAAGAGATGACTGAGTCCGATGAAGCCACAGGCCCTGGGTGGTTGAGAGAAATATGGGCCACAGACAGGCAGGTACCTTGCCTTGGCCAAGGAAGCAAGGAGAAGAAATGTGGATGCAAGGGGAAAGGCTTCAAGAAAGAATGTGGAAGTGGGACGATGAGGCAGCACAACAGGGGAGTCACCTACAGAAGACAGGGTGGAGGGGCCCCCAGGGAAGGATGGAGGGCAGACAGCGTGGTGGAAGGGAGCTGGGCAGGACAACCACAAGTGAAGCGAGGTGAAGGGGGAGGTCGCAGAGTAGGAACAAAGGAATTTGGAGTGCTCAGGGCAGCCTGCAAGGTTTGGCATGGGGAAGGGAAAAGTGTAAAAGGGGTGGACAGCAATGAGCAGGAAGGAATGGCTGCTCTTAAAGCCTTGAACTTTGTTGCAAAGGTGTGAATCTTGGGCCAGGCTCTTTACTATGGATCCGGCTGGGAAGGGTGGGCTGGGTGGAGGGGATAGGGTTTGGGGTGGGGTTTGGGTAGGGGATGAATGGGTGGGGCAGGGTTAGGGGCAGTGGGACTGGGACTGGGGGAGGGGTTGGGGTGGGGTGAAGTGAGCCAAGCTGTAGGCATTGAGAACACCATCTTATTCATCTGAGCTGGTGGACAATTACGTGTTGAGTGTTCAGGTTGATGAATACAGGCTAGAGAAGACATCTGAGTCCGGCAAAAGAAGACAAAACAGAGTAGCTCAGGAAGGGTAAAAGGTTAAGGTAAAGGGCTGGTTTCTGGGAAACAAACAGGATGATGACCACCAAATGGGAAGTCTCCCTGGGGGCACCTTGTCAGTGATCTGAAAAGAAGAGGGATGATGAAGGAAAAATGTCCGTAGTAAGGGCCTACGAAAATTAGATTGAGGCCAAAGGTATTAACTGAGTGCCTGGGAGTCATATTAAATGGGTCAGGGCATAAAGGGTGGGGTGTGGAGGTGTCAGAAGCGCAACTCTCTTATGCAGACTGGGCTTTTGGGCACGATGTGTGTTAAGGGGTAAATGGGGGAGACAATGAGGTCTCCAAGTGGAGAGTGCCAGGACTGTTGGGCAGGGGGTAGGGAAATGCTGCTCTTATGAGTAGGAAGTGTACCTGGAAATACCAAAATACTAAATGCTAGAAATGGGAGAGTAAAGGCCAGGGAGTCAAGGTGGCCACCCACAGCAGTGATTCTTATCTGGGGTTGAGGGGTGGGTTTCACCTGAGGGAGGGCTGGGGACATGGACCCCCAGGCAGACCTATCCAATCATCAGAGGGGTGAGCAGTGTTCAGCTCAGAAAAAGTAAGGGGAAAAAAACGCAATCTCTAAAAGGAACACAGATAATAGCAAAAGAAGAAACCTAGCCCAAAAGATGCTTCTGATAGGCTTCCTGGGGGTCCTGCATCCTCCGATGAGAATCACTGGTGGACGCGGGAGGATGGAGAGCCGGGCAGACACGTAGAGTGTGAGGGGAAGACGCACGTGCAGCGGGGCTGATGGAGGCATCAGGGTCAAGACTGTCAGGTGTGGGAACACAGTTCCCGACAGACCAGGACAAGGATGACAGCAAACAAGTGGATGTAGCCGAAAAGGCACCGGGACCACGATGGTGCAGCTGGGGTTTCCAATGCCTCGGTCCCAGACTCGAGGACTCAGGTGGAGGAGTGAGGCCCAGAGAAGGGCCCAGTGACACAGAGGAAGTGGGCTGTGTGGGTGAGAGCAGAGAGCAGGGGATCTGTTGTCACGGGGAGGGAAGGTGCAAAGGGAAATGGAGACAGCGTGGAAGGAGAGCGTCTTGAAGACATGGGCCCTAAGGAGGGAGGAGGTGGGAGGAGGGTGGGACTGACAGGAACACCCAGGAGGAGTGGAGGAGCCGGGTCTCAGGCAGGGCAGGAGAGTCAGGTTGAGACTGGGTGCATTTGTACTGAGGGGACGAGGATGGGCAGAAAGTGGGGCACGAATGAGTGACAAAGAAAACTACTCTGGCAACAGGAAGAAGGTAGGAGATTCAGAGGCAGAGGCTCCCCAGAGTGTTTTTACACAGTGTGAAAGAAAGGATGTGAAAAGAATCAGGAAGGTTTAGGGGAGTCAGGGTTTTGGGGCCCTGGAAAGGACTCATAGCCTGGGCCACTGGGACGTAAGCATGGACAGCAGAGTGTGTGGATTCAGTGCAGTACGTGTGACACAGAGAGGACTGCATCTGGTGGAGCAGTGGGTGCGGGGCCAGGTCAAGAAGGGAGGATACACTTAAGAACACGAGTTAGGCCAGTGGCAGAATCACAGGTGGTGCTGAGAGAACGCAGGATGGTGCAGGTGGGACAGTACCATGCTATGCAGTAGAGGAGGAAAGCAGGAGAAACGACCAACCTGGGCCCAGGAGCTAGGAGTTGGGAACTGGGAGAGCAGAGGGTGAGTCTGCAGCATATGGGAGGGCAGGACAGAGGAGAGGTGTTCCCCAGTGGGCAAGAAGAATGAGTTGGAGCAGGTTATGGAGGCCAGCAGCTTACAGAAGTGAGCTTGTTGAGAGGATCAGGGAATGTGTTGCAGCAAGGGAGGCATGCCAAGCACAAGAGTGTGGGTGTGAACTTAGAGAATCCTCCTTTTTGCCCAAAAGGGGCAAAGTGTTTGACGCAGGTCATGGAGGAGAAAGCATGGTGTGGGTAAGGCAAGGGAGGAATGAAGGAGAGGTGAGATGAGGCCACAGAAACAGGGTGTAGGGGTGTTGGCACCTTGGAAACATTGAGGACCGTGTGTCAATAAAGGGCATGGCGAGACGATGAAAGAACAGAGGACACAACAGAGAGAGGAAACCACTGTTCCTTAGAGGCAGAACTGAGAATATAGGATGGATAGGGGTGAACTGAGACAGCAGATGGACTCAGTACAACATGGAAGCTGGCAGTGGTGTCATCAGTGGGGGCAGGGCAGGAAGGGGTCAGAGTTCAGGAAAGATTCCTGAGTCTGGATTGACCTGGCGGTGGCAGGGCACGCAGGACTGGATGTTGAAGAGGAGGTAGAGCGTGTCTGGAAGATGAAAGTGGGAGGAAACAGTGGTGCAGGAATTAAATGTGAACCTTGTGTGGAAAAAGTGAGACATTGGAGTGGAGCAGCCACGTGGAGGTGGTGTGATGTGAGTGGGGTCAGGGAAGTTGATGGGAAAAGAAAGAGATTTGTGGTGCAGGAGGGGAAAGAACATCATGCACTTGTGGGGAGCTTAGTGTCCGTACAGGGTCCAATGCAGAAAAGGGGAAGGAGGAAATCAGAGTTCCCCAAATGGGGTTTTATCAGATCTCAGGGAAGTTGGTATCATGCCTCTTATCAAGGTCAACCCGTAGGATTACGGTAGAGAGGCAAAATCCCAGGCTTTTCAGAAGTGGATCCTTAAGAAAGGAAAGTAGGGGGAAGGTGCCTAAGTCACTCAGGGTAAATGGAGGAAATGAGGCATCACTGCACATTCAGACAGCACTGCATGGAACGTACTGCCAGGTAAACCTTGGGGGCTGGGGGCCTGGGGATGGACTCATGTGTTTTGAGTCTAGTATGTGGGCAGACAGATACTTGCAAGTGTTAGAGGGAACTAATGGAGAGGAGACAATTCCCAGTGACCACTGAGTCTGAACTTCTGTTGTCAAGCGAGCCTGAGAGGATGGAGGTGTGGCTTGCAACTGAAAATATGCACTACACCACACTTCACTACAGAGGTGCAGTGAAGCAGGAAGCGGGGGCCTTCAAACACAGGTAGCATTTTAGATTCAGTGGGAGATTAGGTCAGTAGTAAATGCGCACAGTGGGCATGCCCAGAGGTTGGATAGGATGAAGGTTTGGGTGCTGATACGGGGCTTCATGTTTGGAAACTTTTTCCAGAGGGCAGAGAGGAGGAAAGGCAGAACAGGATGGATGGCAGGACCTGTGTAAGAAGAAGGTCTTAAATTCTAAACAAGGGTGTAGTAAAGGTAGTGTGGCCAAGAGGGAAAGAAGAAATGGTGGATCCAGATAGCTTCAATGGGTACTGCAAGATCAGGCGTGATGGGCAGGGGTGCATGGGCTCACTGGGGCCCTATCCAAGGTAAATGGAAATAATGGAGACGAAGAAAGGAGGAAGAGGAGGAAGTGGCGGGACTGGCTGTAGAGTTTCGTAGGAACTCACTTCATGGAACAGAAAGAGAAAAGAGGAAACAAGGCTGGAGTGGAAGAGGGGAAGGAAAAGGCAGCCTAAGGGAAGGCGCTGGCCTGAATCAGTGGAAGATCTGGAGGAGCAACAGAAAACAGTTCTTGAAGAGAAGGTGGGATAGAGAGAGGATGGCAGAGTTTGAGCGGTGAAAGCAGGTCAAAGTAGTGAGCACATCCCTATGGAGAAGAGATGACTGAGTCTGATGAAGTGACAGGCCCTGGGTGATTGATAGAAATATGGGCCACAGAGAGGCAAATGTCTTCCTTTGGCCAAGGAAGCAAAGAGAAGAAATGTATCACAAGGGGAAAGGCTTCAAGAAAGAATGTGGAAGTGGGACGATGAGGCAGCGCAATGGGGGAGTCACCTACAGAAGACAGACAGGGTGGAGGGGCCCCCAGGGAAGGATGGAGGGCAGAAAGTGTGGTAGAAGGGAGCTGGGCAGGACATCCGCAGGCAGGACAGCCACAGGTGGAGCGAGGTGAAGGGGGAGGTCCCAGAGTAGGAACAAGGGAATTTGGAGTGCTCAGAGCAGCCTGCAAGGTTTAGCATGGGGAAGGGAAAGTGTAAAAGGGGTGGACGGCAATGGGCAGGAAGGAATGGCTGCTCTTAAAGCCTTGAACTTCGTTGCAAAAGTGTGAATCTTGGGCCAGGGTCTTTGCTATGGATGCAGAGGGGAAGGGTGGGTTAGGTGGAAGGGATGGGGTTTGGGATGGGATTTGGGTTGGGATTGACTGGGTTGGAAAGGAGGGAAGGATTGGGAGCAGTGGGGTGTGAGTGGGAGAGGAGGTAGGGAACCAGATGGGGAGAATCGAGCCAAGTTCTGGGTTGGAGGAAACGTACTTATTTAACTGAGCTGGTGGGTTACATATCTAATGTTGCGGGTGATGAATACAGGCTGGGGAAGCCGCCTAAATCCACCAAAAGAAGTAAATGAAAGTGGTTTCTTGTAGGTCGAAAGGTCAAGGTAAATGGCTGGTTTTTAGGAAACAACTGAGAACTCGGGAAACAAAGGGGGAAGTTTCTGCAGGCCGATCTTGTAAGGGATCTGAAAAAAGGAGTGGGGATTAAGGAAAACCGACAATAGTAAGCACCCATAAGAAACAGGTTGAGGCCGAAGATACTGACACAGTGCCTAAGAGTCCTATCAGGTGGGAGGACAAGAAGTATGGGGTGGGGAGGCATTAAAAGAACAAGTTTCCAACGCAGACTGGTGTTTGGGGTCAGAGGCGTGTTAAAGGGCAAACAGGGAAGGAATGAGGTGGTTCCAAGCAGACAGTTCCAGGCCTAATGGGGGTGGGGAGGCAAAAGATGAGATGTGTTGAGTGGGGAGTTAAATGGCAAGTACTAGAATGGTCTAGGTGTGAAATGAGGGAGTAATGTCAGGGAGTCAAGGTGGCCGTCCATAGCAGTGATTCTTATCTGGTGTAGGGGGTGAATTTCACGTGGAGGGAGGTCTCTGGACATGGAATCCCAGGCAGGGCTATCCAATCATCCGAGGGGTGAGCAGTGTTCAGCTCAGAAAAAGTAAGGGAAAAAAAAGCAATCTCTAAAAGGAACACAGATAATAGCAAAAGAAGAAACCAAGCCCAAAAGATGCTTCTGATAGGCCGCCTTGGGGTCCTGCATTCTCGGGTGAGAATCACTGGTGGACACGGGAGGATGGAGAGCCGGGCAGACATGTGAGTGTGAGGGGAAGACGCATGTGCAGTGGGGCTGATGGAGGCATCAGGATCAAGACTGTCAGGTGTGGGAACACAGTTCCCGACAGACCAGGACAAGGATGACAGCGAGCAAATGGATGTAGCCGAAAAGGCACCAGGTACCCTGGTGGTGGAGCTGGGGTTTCCAATGCCTCGGTCCCAGACTCGAGGACTCAGGTGGAGGAGTGAGGCCTAGAGAAGGGCCTAGTGACAAAGAGGATGTGGGCTGTGCGGGTGAGAGCAGAGAGCAGGGGATCTGTTGTCACGGGAGTGAAGGTGCAAAGGGAAATGGAGACAGTGTGGAAGGAGAGCGTCTTGAAGACATGGGCGCTAAGGAGGGAGGAGGCAAGAGGAGGGTGAGACTCACAGGAGCACCCAGGAGGAGCAGAGGAGCCGGGTTTCAGGCAGGGCAGGAGAGTCAGGTTGCGACTGGGTGTGTATTGGGGGGACGAGGATGGGCAGAGAGTGAGACACCAGTGAGTGACAAAGACAAAACTACTCTGGTGACAGGAAGACGGTAGGAGATTCAGAGGCAGATGTTCCCCAGAGTGTTTTTACACAGTGTGAAAGAAAGAACGTGAAAGGAATCATGAAGGTTTAGGGGAGTCAGGGTTGTGGGGCCCTGGAAAGGACGCACAGCCTGGGCCACTGGGACGTGAGCTTGGACAGCAGGGCGTGTGGATTCAGTGCAGTATGTGTGACACAGAGAGGACTGCATCTGGTGGAGCAGTGGGTGCGGGGCCAGGTCAAGAAGGGAGGATACACCTGAGAACACGAGTTAGGCCAGTGGCAGAATCACAGGTGGTGCTGAGAGAACGCAGGATGGTGCAGGTGGGACAGTACCGTGCTGTGCAGTAGAGGAGGAAAGCAGGAGAAACGACCAACCTGGGCCCAGGAGCTAGGAGCTGGGAACTGGGAGAGCAGAGGGTGAGTTTGCAGCATATGGGAGGGCAGGACAGAGGAGAGGTGTTCCCCAGTGGGCAAGAAGAATGAGTTGGAGCAGGTTATGGAGGCCAGCAGCTTACAGAAGTGAGCTTGTTGAGAGGATCAGGGAATGTGTTGCAGCAAGGGAGGCATGCCAAGCACAAGAGTGTGGGTGTGAACTTAGAGAATCCTCCTTTTTGCCCAAAAGGGGCAAAGTGTTTGACGCAGGTCATGGAGGAGAAAGCATGGTGTGGGTAAGGCAAGGGAGGAATGAAGGAGAGGTGAGATGAGGCCACAGAAACAGGGTGTAGAGGTGTTGGCACCTTGGAAACATTGAGGACCGTGTGTCAATAAAGGGCATGGCGAGACGATGAAAGGCCAGAGGACACAACAGAGAGAGGAAACCACTGTTCCTCAGAGGCAGAACTGAGAATATAGGATGGTTAGGGGTGAACTGAGACAGCAGATGGACTCAGTACAGCAGGGTGAGGACATGGAAGCTGGCAGTGGTGTCATCAGTGGGGGCAGGGCAGGAAGGGGTCAGAGTTCAGGAAAGATTCCTGAGCTGTGGATTGACTTGGAGGTGGCAGGGCATGCAGGACTGGATGTTGAAGATGAAAAGGAGTTTCTGGAAGATGACAGTGGAAGGCAACACTGTGTGTAGACTGTGCAAATTTACACTGGCATACCGCATGGAATGAGAGAGTCTGGCAGCCATTCTAAGGCAGTTATTGGGATGTAAATTGGATGATGGAAGTTTATGGTAAAAGAAGGGACAGGAGGCAGGTAGGAGGGGAGATAACCTTATCAATTTGTGCAGGGCTTAGCATCAGTAAAAGGGCCAACATGGAATAGGGGAAGGTGGAATGCAGAGTTCCCAAAGTGGGGGCACTGGCAAATCTCAGGGGCAAGTTGGTGGTATGTTCGGTATCATGGCTGAGTGTAGGAGCATTTTAGGGAATAGAAGTTAAATCCTAGACGACAAGCGAGTGGGGTAACAACACTTTACCTGTCATGGTAACTACTTCATTGAATAGGAAAACAGAAAAAGAAGAAACCTTATAGAGGGTGATGGTAAAGCAACCCCAACCGATATGGAAGGCAGTGTTGGCAATCATTGAAGCTCAGGATTGTGAAAGCAAACAATTAACAATGTAAAATTTGCAAGTGTGGGGGTTGGACATAGGTTACTATGTGTTTAATGTGGTCTCCAACAAAATTAGCAGAGCCAAAATGAGAAGGAAGTATTACTCTGTTTAACAAGATTGAAATTAAAGGGACAGTATACAGTTTAAACCACTTTGGGATTTAGGAATGTCAGAGTTGATAGGGTAGGTATTGTTGCCCCTTGATCCACAGTATGGAATAATGGCAAAGAGGAAAAGTAGATAGAAAGAACTTGTCATTAGGGAATTTGGTGGCTTCCTTAAAGCTCCTTGAGGGAAACACTTGATGAATGCTTAGAGTCAGGAGAATAAACGGTCCCATATAGAGATAGGTTTATGAAGCAGAGTCTGAAGGATGAGCTTCATCAGCAATCCTCAGAACGTCAGTTCTACTAGCCAAGGATGCAGGTAAGTATGTCGGACACCAAGAGAACAGGAAGGAAATGTTTTGAACACTGAGGTGGGTCATGAGGAAGCTTATACATATTCACATTGTGAATCGATTTCAAGGACAGATGAACAAAGACTGGGTGGTACCAATAGAGCAGGGTTTTGTTTTGTTTTTCCCCTAAGGCAAAAGGCAGAAATGGGTGGGTATACCATGATTAAATTGCATTCTGCAGAGATAGCATCATTTAAGAAAAGTCAGCAACAAAAATTAGAGACATTGAAGATGATGGGGTAGAAAAGGGGTATCAAATAGGTTAGGAAGATGGCTTGAAAGGAAATGAGGGAAATTTCGGTGAGTTTGAGGAATGGCAGACTGGATGTGTGACAAATGAGTGGGTAAGTAAGGAGATCTCAGACTGAGAATCCTGGCAGATCTTTCAATGGGTTAGACTGTAGGAATATTGATTTTAAAGCCAGGCTGAAGCAAATTCTAGTGAAAAAGGAAGGGGAAAGGGTGGCTGAATCGTAATGTTCTACCAATCCTGCTTTTTTTAGTATTTGAGTTAAAATTCAGATTAAATGCTTGGCTTAGAAGAATGCAAAGTTTCACTGAGCCTCGTTAATATATGGATCCCAGTGGGTGAGTGGAGGTGAGTTAAAGTAAAAAGCTCTGAGGCAAATCTTACTTAACTGAAGTTGTGTTTTTAGTACAGAATGCCAAGTTAATATGGTTAATATTGAACAAAAAATAATGGAAGGGCGACTACAGTAGCTTAAGATGGCACTTTAAGGAAGTGTAGGCAGAAAGTCAAGAAATTAAAATAATTATGAATCATTACATGGCAGGCAATATTTCCAATGAAAATCAGAGAAAATAACTCACATACATGTACTGTTACAGCTGATCTTAGTATGAATATTTTCTATTAAAGACTGTTTTAAAATAAGTTATTAATATTTGTCGAAATGGTTCCAGATAGCAAGAAATATGATGCAATAAAACCTGATAAAAGCAATATAAAGATTAGAATGGTTCTGAATAGGTAGTGGAATAAAAAGTTAAGTTGGTAATGGCATTAAAAAGGTCCAACATGGGGAATAATTGGTAGAATGTTGTGTATATAATATATATTGTTACGGGTGCAATAAATATTCAGGGGAAACAGAGCTGCTGAAAGAGAATGAATGCTTGGAAGGAATGTTGCCTTAAAGGCTTTTCTAAAACTTTTTAGGTAAAGGACAAATTCTGGGAGGACGAAAGATAATAAGTAGGTCTAACTATATAGAGACTTAGGATGTCCATAGTCTTTCAAGAAATTGCCCAACCTTTGTGAGAAGGTGTTATGGTAATATATTGATGTTGGGTTAAAGCAAATTTTTTCAGATAGGGTAGATTTTTATACATTTATAAAGTAAAGAGGAGTAGTAAAGATTAAAGATACATCAAAGAAAGGAATAATTGATGGAACAACTTTCTGGAAGAAATCAGAGGATATGTGTCTTTTGAACTCTGGAAGACTTGATTTTAGAGAGGATAAAGGAAGAAAGTGGATAATTCTAGAATTAAACACCAAAAGGTTCTATGTGTCTGGCACCGTGTGAAGCAACTTACCTATTATTTCATTTCATTTCATCCTATAACAGTCCTAAGAGATCAAATAATTTGTCCAAGATCACACAGTCAGTATGTAGCAGGGCCAGAATTCAAATCCTCATCTGTCTATCAAACTCATATTCCTTTCTATTATGCTATGCTGTTTTCAAGTTGAAGGAAATCAAACCAAGAATTTCTGTTTTTTCACTGTGATTATAAGGAAAAATATTATTTTTCTGAAATGAGACATACTGATGTTTAAGACCTTGAGGTGATAGGTAAAATCTGGAATATCTGTGAAGGGAAAATGCAAAAAGGAAGGAATGGGTAAAAGATACCTATTACCATCTATGCCCTGGTATTTCACTTCTTCCATTGCACAACATAGACTTTAGATTGGCCATGGATTAAAAATTTGAGAATTCTGACAAAAAACTAAATAGAAAGGAGTTTGTTTTTTAAGTAGGTATATGATGGGTCAAATATAAACTTACTACTAACAAAACTTTAAACAATTCCCTAAATGCCAAACTTTTATAAACAAAAATCAAACAAACCATCAAGCAAAAGAGTCCATAGCCAGCAGACCAAATGTTGAAATCTCTGGGCTAATTTGTAAGATCTTGTTTTAAAACTCCTTAGTGAAAAGGGGCAAGAAAACCTCTCCTCTTTTTTCTCTCTTGGTGGAAATGTTTTCTCTTGTTGTTGTTGTTGGTTTTTTCCTATACTATATGTAATTTCTATATTGTTGTTTTGTGTATTTTGGTATTATAAAATTGTACTTCTTAGATTCTGTTAAGAATACTTCCTGGGGTGTGAGCCACCTGAGTTATTAGTTAGTAAAATGAACCTGGGGAAGTGGGAAGAGCTAGTATTCTCAATTGGCAAGGGATTGATTCTTCAATGGGTTCAGCATTTCACTTCCCTCTGAAATTAAGTGGCAAAGTAATAGCATCCCTTAAAAAACAGGACGTTGGTGAGAGGTAGAATAGGAGGAATTCTGAAACATGGAGGGATGGCTACTGGAAAAGAACTGATGAAGTGCAGAGTCTCCCCAGACAATGGTAGAAACCACAGAACTACATTAAGATTGGGCCCAAATACTAGTTTAGAAAAGGGTAAATAAAACTAGCTTTACTTAAGAACACAGCCAGCTTAATTACTGGCTAGTGGACATATTTCAGACAAATCTAACTGGAGAGAAAAACAGACCAGGAGAGAATGCGAAGTTATAAGGAAATGGAACTAGAGAAACCTCACAAAGGGATAAAGGAGGTAATTAAAGGTTAAAGCCAGATAGCCTCGAGCTCAAAGGAGAAATACTGGAGGCCAGATAGGAAAGTGCCTTCCTACTCAGGGGGTTATGGATCCAGGGTGGCTAAAGAATAGAAGTAGAGTTCCACCCAGGGCCAGAGGAAACAATCTGGGATTCAGACACAGCAGTGGTGCCAACGTGAATCTACCTCGTGCTAGAGTCTGAGTAGCCTGGTCTATCACCCAACACAGATAAGTCTGGACAGGGGCTCCCAGGAACCAACATCTAAGAAGGGAGTTTGGAGAGGGGCTAAAAGAAAGCAGGTTAAGCCCCAAATGTAACTGAATGATGACCAGGGATAACTATTTACTAGTGCTTTTATGATTTCTTGTAACTCTGTAACTATCCCAGTATTTGTTAATTTTTTAACTTGTTTCTCCTGTACTTACGAGCAGTAAAAGTTGTTCAAAACATAAATGTGATGTGTGTGCTTATTTCTGTGAAAACTGGGTAACAGTTACAGATATTGTGCACTGAACATGAGAAGAAATCAAGGAGGAAAATGACGGTGGGGGGAATCAAGTAGAATAAATACTTCACATTCACCTTCCTAAGTCTCCAAATAAGTAAATACTACTATTGGCACTAGTTGGCTGTCTTTTAGGGGCTATTTTTCTGCCCTGCAAAGACTGCATATGGGTCAAGCAGGGAATTAAAAGCCCTTCTTAATGTGGACACACATGGTTGGCTAAGCCACTCACTAGGCTGAGACATGCTTTCAGACACCAGCCTTATGCTACAGGACCTTCGAAAATGATGTATTTTAAAATGCCAACAATCTACTACATAACCAAGTTCTATCTAACTAGATAGAAACTTCGAGGAGAAGTGGGTCAAGATTCTTCACAGGAGACATCAGGTATGTGAACTCTCACAAGTGGTCACATTATTCTAACAGAAAGCGTGAGTTCCTTTTTGTGCTACTGCTATACACACTCAGTTTCTCTTTTAAGTGTTCAGCAAATTTTACTCAGAGATTTAGTTTTAAAATTAGTATTTCTGCAGCAGTAACCAATTTTATAAATATATATATTCACACACACACAAACACATACACATACACACTCATTATCATTACATTAAATTCTAGAAAAGCATCACATTCTTAAACTGTGCATTTGAAGAGTTGAAGAGCTCACAAGGAAATGCATTCGGAATCACGTATCTCCTCCCTTCTGAGGGTTAGTACCTGCTGTAGGGTCATCATCAGGCAAATGAACCAGAGTGTAACATATTCCTGGTTGGTTATAAGGAAGGCTGGGGGCTGGGATACAAGACAGCACTTCATAGGAATCTGATGGCTCCATCTGCACTGTCACTTTTTCCAGCAGCTGGTCATTGAGAGTGTTGGTGCAGTCAAACTGAAAAGTCAGTAAATGGAAAAGTTGTGAAGGATAACAAGTTATCCTTCCTACTCATAACCCACTACTCAGCTCTGGAACCCACTATACCTTCTATCTCTAAAGAGCAGGGTAGGTCTCCTCCTAAGATTCTTCTTTTGGCAACAGGGAGAGCCTTTTTCTTGAGGTTTTTTGTTTATTTATTCATCAGTTTTTTCTCTTTCCTGAGACTGCTGTACCAAACAAGATGGCAGAAGTCTGATGGCTGTCAAATCTAAGTTCTCAGAATAGCCCACTTAATCTACCCTGATGTTAAATGATGATTTTAGAAGATTGGTTATACTTTATGTTGTCCAACTTCTTCACACATTTCAGTTTTATGTCCTTTAGATTTTAACCATCAAAAGTTACCCATCACATGAAGGGATCTCTATAGCTCTGGTGTTAAACAAGAAACCAGAAATTCTGCCAAATTAATTCTCTATAAAAGAAACTAGAATTATAGGTAAAGGATATTTGTCTCAAAGCATACCAGTTTATACTAAATCTCTACAGGAGTCAAGGGCATTATCTTACCTGGAACACGATGTGATTGGTAAACATGTGCTTGATACATCGAACAAAATATTCTGTCTCTGCTTCTGTAAGTTGAACAGGCTCAGAAGACTTGAACAAGGGTCCTATATTCAGAAACTCAGGAATGGCAGCCAATTGTTCTATCAAGAAAAAAGAACGTAGGCTATGAAGAAGACAGGGAAAGACTTTAGTCTGGACGCTTAAAAAATGCTTTAGTTGGCCAGGCGCAGTGGCTCACGCCTGTAATCCCAGCACTTTGGGAGGCTGAGGCGGGCGGATCACAAGGTCAGGAGATCGAAGACCATCCTGGCTAACATGGTGAAACCCTGTCTCTACTAAAAATACAAAAAAATTAGTCGGGCGTGGTGGCAGGCGCCTGTAGTCCCAGCTACTCGGGAGGCTGAGGCAGAAGAATGGCGTGAACCTAGGAGGCAGAGCTTGCAGTGAGCCGACATTGCACCACTGCACTCCAGCCTGGGCGACAGAGAGAGACTTTGTCTCAAAAAAAAAAAAAAAAATGCTTTAGTTTCCATAGCCTTACTAATAGTTGAACATTCAACTAATATGTCCCCAGGTTTTAGTGAAGTAATCTTTCAAGTAAGTGAGCTTATATATTAATGAAAGCAAAAAGCAAAAAAAAAAAAAAAAGAAAGTAAATACTTATTTTACAGTGAGTTCCCTGTTAACCAACGAGATACAGAAAAGAAAAACATTCCCAATTAGCAATTACAAACTGGAAAGTTCATGGACTCCAGGTAGCCTCAGCAACTATACCCTATGGTGTTCAGCAACACGAAGATTTCCTATATTGAGAACTGATCAATTTGAGTAAGATTGGTAGACTTTATTATATTTACAATGCCTAGGGGCAAGATTATTACGTCTAACCATCAAATCATCATACCTTGGAAAATGTCTTGCCTGGAAGGAGCCAACTTCTCTGGCTTAGTAGCCACAAGTGTGATTTCTATAAAGACAGATATGAGCAAGTAAGTGAACTTCTCCCCCTACTATCAAGCCAGCAATGCAGACAGAAAGAGAGGAGAGCAGACATTTCTAGCAGGTATATAATCAGCTATTACTAAATCATACTTATAGGTTATCTGTCACTTCTGGTGGGGGGACACTCAAATTAAAATGTATTTAGTGAACATATGTTGTGGAATCATAAAGCCCTAAAAATATAGAATTTGCTTTAAATGGACTGGAATGTACAAAAATTACTCAGAAAAGGAAAAACAATTTGTTTTAAAAATCTTCTCATGATCAAAATAGGAAAAATTACTTATATCAACAGAAAAACTGAAAATGTTGAAAATAAGCATACAATTGTTTCCTCCCAGTTTTGTGTTCTAACCACTAAACATTTATGTCTTCTTTTTTTTTTTTTTTAAGTTTTAAAGTTAGATATTCTTTGGGAATATTTTTTATGATTGTGTCCCATAAATTCTTTAAAGACGAACCTCCAATAACAAAACCAATTAACTTAGAGATTATCAACTTCAGAAAATAAAAATAGGAGGTGACAGCACTATTACTGCTCTGAGATGCACAGTGGCAACTGACTTCAGATACTGTAATGCTTTGCATTAAAAAAACCCTTCATCTTGGAGTGCATTTCATATTACTGCTTTTATGTAAAAACCAGGAGTTTTTTTTTAACTCTAATAAAAATATGTCTTAAATCTAAAAGATTTAGAAGGGGTGACAATCGGCCGAGCACGGTGGCTCCCGCCTGTAATCCTAGCACTGTGGGAGGCCGAGACGGGTGGATCACCTGAGGTCAGGAGTTCAAGACCAACCTGGCCAACATGGTGAAATCCAGTCTCTACTAAAAATAGAAAAATTAGCCAGGGGTGGTGGTGCATGCCTATAATCCCAGCTACTCGGGAGGCTGAGGAAGGAGACTCGCTTGAACCCGGGAGGTAGAGGTTGCAGTGACTAGAGATTGCGCCACTGTGCTCCAGCCTGTGTGACGGGAGTGAGACTCCATCTCAAAAAAAAAAAAAAAAAAAAAAGGGGTGACGATTAAATGAGTATTAGAGAAAATATGCTAATATTTTTTAGTTTTGCAAAACTAGTTATACACAGAAAAATGAATAGAGTTAACCTGCTTTCTGTTCGAAGACAGGAGCCATAGCAAGAGGAATTGATTTCATGTCAAACGGTTTTTCTGAAGGCTCCAACGTGTACTGGTGTAAGGCTTTTTCCATCCCTGGTACAGAGACCGTCAAACCTGTGAAACACAGAGAAATCTCAGCATTATAACCTCTTGTCAATCCTCGAATCCAAATAGGCCCAGGTTTGTAATATTTATCTAAGCTTTCTGAAGGAAGAGAAAAATATAACCAAAAGCTTTATAACCTAAATATAAAAATAAAGGATATTCTTGAAATTACCTTATAAACTTATAAACTGACTTATTTCATTCAAGGAAACATGGGAGCACAGCGTACACATTTTCAACAAGATGCATGTACCTCCCAGAAAAGAAAGCAACTTAGCTATATGGGAACAAAGATAGCATAAGAAAACGGGAAAAACGTAAACCCATCCAAGAGGGAGTTCAAGGAGAACCAGGAATAAGTGAGCAACATTCTTAAAAAATGTAAGGGCCCAATCTATATTCTTATAGATTGTTGCATAGGAATTACCATTACCAAATTAGAAAATATCCTATAAACACAGGTTTCTCTAGAAATGGAAGTGTACTCAAAGACAAAAACCAAGCATTTGCCTAGTGAAGTTAGCTCATATGCAAATCATGAAATATGCTTCCAAGACACCATTTGAGGAACAAAAATGTACATCTTTGGCTTTCACTGACCATTAAAGATATATGTGGCATTTAGTGCCATCTGCCTCTGCTGCAGCACATTCAGATAGAAGGTAGCTCTGTCTCGTACCTCATCATCAGTATCCATCATACACCTGTCCAGGGGAAACAGAATAGTCATGTCACAGTACCCCAAAGACTTCCAATAGCTCTACTACCAAATCTAAAGGACACAGCTCAGGTCGTCATCTGATACTATCTTTAAAAAAGTGCTCAACAATAGCCAACAGCGGCTCCTAAAGTCTCCACAAATCTTGGGTACTGTTCTGAATTACTAAAGAAATACTGTTACTGTGAATCACAAGCACTACATAAGTAGGCATTAAAATAACGAGGAGCACAAGAACATGAAATAGCAGTCTGGAGTCTTTTCTTCCATCTGTAACCACATGACCTTGTTGAAGACTTAGACTTCTCTGTAATTAGGAAACAGGAGTATTATACTTTCCAAGGATATTAAAAAGATAAATTCAAAATCCAGCCATTGTTATTGCTCAAATGACAATTTGTTTTATGTAAACTAGCCAACCTTTGGCTTGTAATTTATCTGCTTCAATTATAAGATGCAATCACAGTTTTCTAAAGCAAGTCTTTTCCTCATCAAATAGAGGGTCATGAAGACAATGAAAAACTATTATTTTTAACTCTGCATAGTGAATTACCTAATAGTTTTTTTAAGTAAGCCCCTGTTGTACAAATTGAGGCACATGTATTTAAGTCACTTTTCTCAAAATCATATGAGAGAAAGCCAAAATCAAATGTGACATGTACCTAGCAAATGAAGCCCTATGGAGAACTAGTATTTTAGGGAATGGTGCTGGGAAGAGAAGCTCTATAAATAAGAGTGAGAAGTGATGGAAACATGTAGGCTATTGTGTAAACCAAGGCTAGGGGCTTTCATGAAGTGATCAGTCAATAGCACATCAAATTGATTGAGAGGTATACATAATTACTAAAAAGAGAAAGGAATTGCCATTTGCCCCTGACTTGCTCCAATAGCTCTACTCTTAGGGCTTAGAGTGCATCTACCCTATGGTAGAATGAGGATTTCACTATTTAATCATATAGAATTCTTATTTTTTTTTTTTTAAAAAAGACATTATTTAACTTACCTCTGTAAGAGTACAAGGATGCTTGGGAGAAGACTCTCATTCTGAGCCCCAAATTTAGCCAAAGCACTCACAGCAGCTATAATGAAGCATACAATTATGCTACATAAATATTGGTTTCTCAGAGTTAACCAATAACCATTTGAAAAAAAATGAGAAAAGTGTCCCCATGTTCAGTGGAGATAAACTCTCTTGTTTTATTGAGTGTTTCTTGATCTTATTTCTTTGATACTGTTAAGCATAAAGAGAGTTCTGCAAGCCCAAGAGAGCTCTGAATAGGAAAATCTTCCAAAAATTGAGGAAAAAGATTCATATAGATTTTCTGTAGGAGCTATATCTCTACCCCACCACAACCCCTTATATATCACACTGATGTGATTAAGCTCCAATCTCAAACAACCAGCCCCAAGCATAAAAAGAAATTCTATTATTAAAATTCCTCTCATTCAACGAAGATTCATTGTTCACCAAACTTTTGTCAGGAATTCAGCTAGGTACTGGGGCAGATAAAAGACATGTCCCTGATCTCAAGGAGCTATACTCTAGTGGGAAAGATAGGTATGTAGAGAGAGAATTACAACACATCATAGGTAAGTCCATGGAAGAAATATATCCAGGACGCTATGTGAATACACAGAAAGGAACTAAATCCGAATTGGTGGTGGAAAACTAAGACAAGGAGTTAACACATATTACTTGAGCTAAAATCTGAAGAACAAGTACTGTTAGCCAGAGGAAAAAGGCAGGATAAGAGTATTAGAGGCAGAGAAAATAACAAGTTCAAATGGCCCCTGCCCAGAGAAGAAAGTGTGGTATATCACTGGACAGTTGGGCAAGGCTGAGCATAGGACCCATGTTGGAGAGCAAGAAGAGACAAGGGAGAGACTGGCAATAAAACAAAATTAGGGTATGGTTTAATCTCAACATTACTATTAAAGGATATTAAATACGAGATAAATTTGTATATTTGAAAGTCTCCCCTGCCTTTTTTTTTTAGCAGAGTGTAAAGAATAGGCTGGATATATGTGAGTCTAGAAGCAGTCAGATAGTTAGGCATCTGAAATGGATGAAAGCCTCAATCAGCACCATGAAAACAGAAGAGAGAATGAAGAAATATTAAGGAGACACAACTGAAAGCACTTTGCTAAAGAACAGATAGGGGCTGTAAGGCAGCAGAACAAGATTCTATCTTGATAACTGAGTGGATGATGAATGTGAGGTTAGTTTGAATTTTAGGTTGAGTTTGAAGTGCTTTAAGTTATTTGGACAAACAAGTTCAGGAAAGAGACATGACTGGAATGTCACAGCCTATCAGTAGAGCTCTGAAAATGATCACCAAGAGGAATGTAGATGTTGAGAAGTCAAAATCTTACAGGCCGGGCGCGGCGGCTCACGCTTGTAATCCCAGCACTTTGGGAGGCCGAGGCGGGCGGATCACGAGGTCAGGAGATCGAGACCATGGTGAAACCCCATATCTACTAAAAAATACAAAAAATTAGCCGGGCGTGGTGGCAGGCGCCTGTAGTCCCATCTACTCGGAGAGGCTGAGGCAGGAGAATGGCGTGAACCCGGGAGGCGGAGCTTGCAGTGAGCTGAGATTGCGCCACTGCACTCCAACCTGGGTGACAGAACGAGACTCCATCTCAAAAAAAAAAAAAATCTTACAGAGAACTAATATTTTAAGGAATGGGGCTGGAAAGAGGAGCTCTATAAATAAGAGTGAGGAATGATGGAAACATGTAGGCTATTGTGGAAACCAAGGCTACGGGGTTTCACGAAGTGTTCAGTCAACAGCACATCAAGTGGACTGAGTGTAAACAAAGGTAAGAACATTAAAGTGTCTAACTTGATTGTACAACTAGTTTATAAGTAATTTTCAATAAAATTACTTCAGAGGATTTTTAAGGGAAAGCTACATTATACTGAGTTAAAGAGAAAAATGGATAATGAATTCATGCAGGCAGCTAATAATGGCTACTTCAAGTTTATCTCTGAGGGGAAGGAAAGTATAGAGTCAGTAGCTAGTGAAAGGCTCATAGAGAGTTTATATCTTTAATGGGAGAGATTTGGATCTATTCATATGCTAAGGGAAAGAAAGATTAGGGAGGAAAAGTCACTTAAAAATATATATATATAGAAACACATAAACAAATTCTACAAACATTCATACTTAACGGCTATAACTGAAAAAACGGATAAGCCACCATAGTATTCCTATCATACTGAAAGCGAAGGGTTATTTGTCTAATCTAAGGCAAAAATGAGGATGGAAACTGAGTACAAAGAAAGATATCTGGGCCCTAAGCATGCTTTAAAATCCCACCATCCAATAAATCCTGCAACTTCATTTTCCAATTTCATTATCACTCTCTTCAGTATTTCAAAAGATCAGCATCGTCAATATCAGTGTCCCAATGACTCACCAGCTCTGACAGCCTCATTCTCCAGGACAACCCTATTAAAAATAAAGCGGATATATTTGGAGGGGACAGGCGTTCTAGGGCCCTCTTTGCCCAACAAGTGTAGAATCTTAGTAGCCAGAACAGTGTGTTCACAGTCCTCAATGAATTCACAAAGGTGAGCTAGGCCTGCTTCTTTACTCTCAGGGTTCTCTTCCACAATGCTGATTATGCAGTCCACAATGGCCCGCTTGTACTCAAAGCCTCCCTGGCAAAAAAGAAGATAAAATTGCCATTCATTCTAGGGACACATTTTGGAGAAATGCTTACACTCCAAGGTTTATGCTTATAATATTCAAATTTCATTTCCCACCTTTTATGAAAGAAACAAAAGTGTTTTTTCTCCAAGTGGGGAAAGCAAAGCAATGGCATGTTTAGTAATAAGACAGTAACCAGACTTAGTATACTACTTGAGAGGCATACTGAGATGATAAAGAAATCTTAAAACACTATGGTATTTCATGGCAATCCTAAGAATTTAAGAGAGCAAATTTCTATGATTAAAAAGTAGTCTACCTACATCATCTCGGAGCATGTTGGAGAGGAAAGTCATCATGACACTGTGCTTTCGAGGGTATTTCTGACAGAGAGCACTAATTGCCTGTACAACCACCACCTGTAGAAAAACAAAAAGAATATTCACTTTTATGACTGTACAACCACCACCTATAAAAAGCAAACACAGAAAAGACATTCATCTTTATAACTCTGGCTACTAAACATACTTTCCTACTTACTTACTGCAAGCTAAGAAGATACTGTAGTTGCCTAAAATGACAATAATTGTTCTTCATGGAAGATAACCAAGGAGACCACAAAGGAAAATAAAAAGCAATGTAAAAATAAAGTTCATTCAAGAGATCCCTTCCCTCTGCCTCAGACAAATAATCACATCAAAGATTTTAAAGTGAACCATAAAGATAAAAAGCTTGAACAGACTGATTTCCATAGAAGAATAGAGAAAGCTATCAAGGAACTACTTCACAAAATGGTTTCTGGGGGAATTTTACCACAATTTTAAAGACCAGTGTCAGCCAGGCACGGTGGCTCATGCCTGTAATCCCAGCACTTTGGGAGGCTAAGGTGGGTGGATCACCAAAGGTCAGGAGTTCGAGACCAGCCTGACCAATATGGTGAAATACCGTCTCTACTAAAAAAATACAAATATTAGCCGGGTGTGGTGGCGTGGGCCTGCAGTCCCAGCTACTCGGGGAGGCTGAGACATGAGAATTGCTTGAACCTGGGAGGCAGAAGCTGCAGTGAGCTGAGATCGCACCACTGCACTCCAGCCTGGGTGACAGAGGGAGACTCTGTCTCAAAAAATAAATAAAATAAAATAAAATGAAAATAAAGACCAGTGTCAAGATGTGTGAAGAATGTGAGATTTTACCCTACTTGTGGCTAACGAGTTAACCTGTCACAATTTCATGGATGCTGGTAGAAAACATGAGACTCCTGGATCAGTGATGAAAGACCATTAACTACTCACAGCAGTAGCAGTAGCCAGAGTATGAGCACTCTGGGGTGGGTCTCCTGAGCCCCAATTCCCAAAGTGCAATGCAAAGAGAGCCAGATAATACCTGGTCTTGCAGTAGGCTGCATTACCGGATAAGAACCCTAAGGATGGAACCTGAACATTTTACAGTGGGGAGTAAGCATGCCTGTCCTTTTTTCTGAAGGAAAACATTATTAGATTGGACCATAAACATGTTTGCTTTTTGCTCCAGAGAGCTTTTTGCTCGAAATACTATTAGTATTTCCTGGGGCTGCAAGGAAATCTTCCCTTTCCTTTAGAGGGAGACATGATCTCTATCTTCTAAGGCTAGAAGATGTCTTGTATTATAGAAAGGGAATACAGTTATGGTAGCAGGAAACGGAGGGCAGTTAGCGCCTAACTTGCAAGATGTGCAGAAATGAGAAGAGACTCATGGAGAATTTAGAATTGTCTACCAACAATCGGATAACCCCAAATCCATATGTTTCAGAGTTTCAGTTTCAGAGCATACAAAATGAAAGAAAATCTCCATAATGTTTGTATGAAGCAATGATACTTAAGCCTAATAAAGATGGTATCTCACTGTGGTTTTGATTTGCATTTCTCTGATGGCCAGTGATGAGGAGCATTTCTTCATGTGTTTTTTGGCTGCATAAATGTCTTCTTTTGAGAAGTGTCTGTTCATGTCCTCTGCCCACTTTTTGATGGGGTTGTTTGTTTTTTTCTTGTAAATTTGTTTGAGTTCATTGTAGATTCTGGATATTAGCCCTTTGTCAGATGAGTAGGTTGCAAAAATTTTCTCCCATTGTGTAGGTTGCCTGTTCACTCTGATGATAGTTTCTTTTGCTGTGCAGAAGCTCTTTAGTTTAATGAGATCCCATTTGTCGATTTTGGCTTTTGTTGCCATTGCTTTTGGTGTTTTAGACATGAAGTCCTTGCCCACGCCTATGTCCTGAATGGTATTGCCTAGGTTTTCTTGTAGGATTTTAATGGTTTTAGGTCTAACATATAAGTCTTTAATCCATCTTGAATTAATTTTTGTATAAGGTGTAAGGAAGGGATCCAGTTGCAGCTTTCTACATATGGCTAGCCAGTTTTCCCAGCACCATTTATTAAATAGGGAATCCTTTCCCCATTTCTTGTTTTTGTCAGGTTTGTCAAAGATCAGATAGTTGTAGCTATGCGGCATCATTTCTGAGGGCTCTGTTCTGTTCCATTGATCTATGTCTCTGTTGTGGTACCAGTACCATGCTGTTTTGGTTACTGTAGCCTTGTAGTATAGTTTAAAGTCAGGTAGCGTGATGCCTCCAGCTTTGTTCTTTTGGCTTAGGATTGACTTGGCGATGCGGTGAGATACCATCTCACACCAGTTAGAATGGCCATCATTAAAAAATCAGGAAACAACAGGTGCTGGAGAGGATGTGGAGAAATAGGAACACTTTTACAGTGAGATACCATCTCACACCAGTTAGAATGGCCATCATTAAAAAATCAGGAAACAACAGGTGCTGGAGAGGATGTGGAGAAATAGGAACACTTTTACACTGTTGGTGGGACTGTAAACTAGTTCAACCATTGTGGAAGTCAGTGTGGCGATTCCTCAGGGATCTAGAACTAGAAATACCATTTGACCCAGCCATCCCATTACTGGGTATATACCCAAAGGACTATAAATCATGCTGCTATAAAGACACATGCACACGTATGTTTATTGCGGCACTATTCACAATAGCAAAGAGTTGGAACCAACCCAAATGTCCAACAACGATAGACTGGATTAAGAAAATGTGGCACATATACACCATGGAATACTATGCAGCCATAAAAAATGATGAGTTCGTGTCCTTTGTAGGGACATGGATGAAACTGGAAAACATCATTCTCAGTAAACTATCGCAAGGACAAAAAACCAAACACCGCATGTTCTCACTCATAGGTGGGAATTGAACAATGAGAACTCATGGACACAGGAAGGGGAACATCACGCTCCGGGGACTGTTGTGGGGTGGGGGGAGGGGGGAGGGACAGCATTAGGAGATACACCTAATGCTAAATGACGAATTAATGGGTGCAGGAAATCAACATGGCACATGGATACATATGTAACAAACCTGCACATTGTGCACATGTACCCTAAAACCCTAAAGTATAATAAAAAAAAAAAAAAAAAGAAAAAAAAAAAGAAATGAGAAGAAAATAAAATATAAGGAATGTTTCGACTCAATAATGCAAAAAAAAAAAAAAAAAATAAAGATGGTATATATGTACAGAAAGAAAAATTACAGACTAAAATCATTTATAAATACCGATGTAAAAATTCTAAGAAATATATTAGTTAATAGATTCTAACACTACATTAAAGAAATAATGCACCGTGATGAAATGGGGCTTATCAAGAATGTGAAGATGGTTCGGCATTAGAAAATTGATAAAACACATCACATTCATGAGTCAAAGGATTATATCCAAAATGCTGAAAAGCCTTTGATAAAATCCAACATCCATTCCTAATAAACATTCTTGAAAAAAAAAGGAATAGATGGATATGTCCATAACATAAACATATATACTTCAATCCTAATGCCAGCATATTACTTAATATGGAACCCTGAGAGGCATTCCCATTGAGGTCAGAGTGATGCAAGGATGCCACTATCTCTGCCATTATTTAGCATTATTCTGGAGATATTAGCCAATGCAATTAGATAAGGGAAAACAAAGAAACAAGAATCGCAGAAGACAAAACAAACAAAAATATCTTTATTTTTAGATGACATGATGGTATATATGAAAACCCTAGAGAATGAATAATAAAACTAACTCGATAATTCACCAAGGTAGCAGGATATAAAATTAATATGCAAAACCAGTAATATTCATATACATAAATGATAACCAGGTAGAAGATAAAATGGAATAAAAAACATTTATAATAGCAATGAAAAAGGTAAGTTATTTAGAAATAAGCATTTTAAAACCATTCAAAACTAATATAAAAATATTTTTTAAAAAACATTCTTGAAAGGCATAAAAACAGATTTGAACAAATTAAAAGACGTCCTTGTTCTTAGGATGTTCCAACATCATCAGGATATGTATCCTCTCCTAACTTATGAATTTAATGTGATCCCAACAGAAAATGTCAACAAGGTTTTTTATGAAGCTAGACAACTTGATACTAAAGTTCATTAGAAAAATAAACACGTGGCTGGGCATGGTGGCTCACGCCTGTAATCCCAGCACTTTGAGAGGTCGAGGCGGGTGGATCACCTGAGGTCAGGAGCTCGAGAACAGCCTGGCCAACATGGTGAAACCTTGTCTCCACTAAAGATAGAAAAAATTAGCTGGGTGTGGTGGCGGGTGCCTGTAATCCCAACTACTTGGGAGGCTGAGGCAGCAGAATCGCTTGAACCCGGGAGGGAGAGATTGCAGTAAGCCGAGATCACGCCATTGCACTCCAGCCTGGGCAGCAAGAATGAAACTCCATCTCAAAAAAAAAAAAAAAAGAAACATGCAAGAATAGCCAGGAAAACAATGAAAATAAAGAACTATGATGGAGGGCTAAGCATCCTACAAAGCTTCTGTTATTTAGAACAGAGTGTAGCAGTAGTATATGAATAAACAGACCAATATATAAGTAGAAAAGACACTCCAGAAACAGACTCAAGTACATATGCAACTTTTTTGAGTTTGTATGAACATACAAACTCAAGTACATATGATAAAGATGATGTCTCAAATTATTGGGGCAAAGATGGTCTTAAAAATTTCCTTTCAGCTTTCCCCTGTCTATAGAAAAAATTAAAATAATTTTTTTTAGATAAGGTAATGTGGTTTGGATCTGTGCCCCCACCCAAATCTCATGTTGAATTGTAATCGCCAGTGTTGGAGGTGGGGCCTGGTGGGAGGTGACTGGATCATGGGGGCAGATTTCCCTGCTGGTGCTAGTAAGTTGTGATAGTTAAGTTCTTGTGAGATCTGGTCATTTAAAAGTGTGTGACACTCCTCCGCACCCCCCTTGGTCATGCTCCTGCCATGTAAGACGTCTGCTCCTGTTTTGCCTTCCACTGTGAGTAAAAACTCCCTGAGGCTGCCCCAGAAGCAGATGCTGCCATGCTTCCTGTTCAGCCTGCAGAACTGTGAGCCAGTTAAACCTCTTTTCTTTATAAATTACCCAGTCTCAGGTGTTTCTTTATAGTAGTGTGACAACAGACTAATACAGAAGATCTTGCTCTGTTGCCCAGGACAGAGTGCAGTGGCATGATCACAGCTCACTGCAGCCCCAACCTCCCAGGCTCAAGTGATCCTCCCACCTCAGCCTCCCAAGTAACTGGGATTATAGGTGTGCACCACCATGTCTGACTAATTTTTGTATTTTTTTGTAGAGACAGGGTCTCGCTATGTTGCCCAGGCTGGTCTTGAACTCCTGGACTCAAGCGATGCCCCTGCCTCGGCCTCCCAAAGTGCTGGGATTAAAGGTGTGAGCTACCACACCTGGCCTTAAATAAAATTTTGGAGGGCAACTAACTGTGTAGTCAATGGAAAAAGATAAGATTCAATCTGTTCATAGCATATATAATAAAAAAAATTCAACGGACCAGAGATCTAAATGTAAAATACGAAACTATAAATGTATTAGAAGAGAACATGAGTGAATTACTCTAAAATTTGAAGGGAATATAATTTTTAATTATGACTCAAAGTCAAATAAAATAAAAAGTTGGCAAATATGACTACCTAAAAAAAAACAACACTTTTGCATGTCAAAAGACATCATAAGAAAAGTCAAAAGACAAATGACAAACCGGGAGAAAATATTCATAACATCTTTCACAGATAAAGAGCTAATATCCTGAATATACAAAAAAATTAAGGAAACAAAAGACTAAAAATCCTAAAGAAAATGGGGAAAATGCAGCTGGGCATGGTGGCTCATGCCTATAATCCCAGCACTTTAGGAGGCTGAGGCGGGTGAACTGCCTGAGCTCAGGAGTTCAAGACCAGCCTGGGCAACCAATCCTTTTGCCTTTCTCCCAATGGTGAAACCCTCTCTCTACAAAAGATGCAAAATTAGTCAGGCATGGTGGCTTGCGCCTGTAGTCTCAGCTACTTGGGAGGCTAAGGCAGGAAGATCACCTGAGCCCAGGGAGGCTGAGGCTGCAATGAGCTATGATAACGCAACTGTACTCCAGCCTGAGTGACAGAGTGAGATCCTGTCTCAAAAAAAAAAAAAAGATGGCAAGGGGTAAAATACAAAACTGAAAGCAAACTGAAACGAATCTATCTGTATTTCAAGAGATTTATATACCTGCACTGAAAAAAAAGAAGAAATAACCCACTTAGTCAATATTCAACTATTCTGTGTGCAGATGTTAAAAGATCAATTATGAACTAGCAGTTCTTTCCATACTATACATACATAAACCAACAATAATAACAGATACATGTATTATTCTTAACTATTATTTCATTTATACTTCACAATAACTCTGTGAGGTAAGTACTATTATTATCTCCATTGTACAGCTAAGGAAGCTGAGGCAGTAACAATTTATGTGACTCACCTGAGGTCTCATATCTAATAAGTGGTAGAATCAGGATTTAAACCCAGGGATTTTGATTCTAAAGGTCATTCTCTTCACCACCACAAAGACTGCCTCCAAAACTTCTAACTCCTTCGCCTGACATTTTTAATTAGTCTTGTGCACAGCTGCAGCCACTGCCTGGCCAAGGAGGGACAGGAAGATCTCAGTCTCACAGCAACCTGCTGCAGGACAGTAGGTATTGCCATCCTGTGCATCACTAGGATATGCATAGGGTAAATTAGGATACGCATTAGGATAAATCTGCTATCCTATGCATCATTAGGACAATACCTACTGCCCTGCAGCAGGATGCTGTGAGACTGAGACATGAGCAGGCTGCTCTCTTCACAGCTTCTTGCCTATACTGGTTGCCTGGGAGGTGCCCCACCCTCTCTAGTCCCAGCCCCAAGGTGCCATTTTGAGAGTTTAACACTGGGCTGTGCCCTGCTCTCGACCTGAGTTAGGGATGATGCAGTTGCAGCTGCTATCTGGCCAAGGAGGGCAGGGAAACCAGGCTATCCTACACATAGCTAGGATCATACCCACTGCTCCGCAGCAGGGAGCTGTCAGACTGACGTGTGACCAGACCACACTTCTCACAGCTTCTTGCCCATACTGCATACCTGGGAGGGACCCCTCCCTCTCTGCTCCCAGGTCCATGGCACCATTTTGAGGGTTTAATGCTGGGCTGTGCCCCACCCTGGGTTGAGTTCAAGATGATGTGGCTGCAGCCACCACTTGGTTAAGGAGGGACAGGGAAGCCAGGTTCCCCTACACATACTTAGGACAATATCCAGTGCTCCCCAGTGGGCTGCTGTGAGACCAAGACCCAAGCGAATCATACTCCTCACAGCTTCTTGCCCATGCTGCTCACCTGAAGGGTAGCCACCCTCTCTGGTCACAAGCCCACAGCTGGCATCATTTTGAGAGTTTAAAGCTGGGCTATGCCCCACCCTCAGGCTGAGTTTGAGGTGATGTGGCTGCAGCTGTCACCCACCTGGGGGAGGGACATGGAATAACAAGCTCTCCTGAACACACTTAGCATAATACCCACCACCCTGCTACAGGCAGCTGCGGGACTGGGGCCTAGCCTACCCAACCCATTGCAGCTTCTGCCAACACCAACATAGACCGCTTGTGTCCCTGTGGGTTGCTCCAACACCACTACTGCCCATCACCCACACCACCCCAGCTGCCAGGGGCCGGAGAACCCACTCACACACTGGGCTCACTGCTTTCAGTATCTCTTTCTAGCAAGCCACCTGGAGGCCCAAGAATAGCCCTCTAGTACCCACAGACACTGGAGCCAGTGTGAGCTGGGCCTAAAAATAGGCACACTTGGTGTGCTGCTGCCATTACTGGAGCCCAAAGACTGACTATGTGTCCAGATCCCCGGCTAAACTTCACCGCAACCTCAACTAATGCCTGTACCCTAAGTCACTGAGGAATCACAGAGACCACTGACCCTGTGTACTGCTCAAGAGGTCATACAAAGATCCCACTACCACAGGCACTCAAAATCAAAGCCAAGGTATCTTAATAACAAATATATGTCTTTAGGAAAAAACTCACTCCAACAAATGCAATTTGAAAAAACTAAAACAGCAACTGCTACACCAGATGCACAAAACTGTCTGCTTGAATACACGGGTAGTTTGTTTTTTGAAAGTCTGGACGCATACCAAGTAGAGAGTAAATAGGGTTAGTTATATTACTTGACTGAGTATAAAGAAAGAATGAAGCAATAAAATATTTCTACTTTTATTCTTTTAACTGAAATTTATTTATTTTTTTAAATCATCTCTGACATACTCTCACCAGTTCTATTCAACCCTGTTCTGGAAGTACTTTTTTAATTAGGCAAGAAAAAGTAAGGAAAGGCATTTGGATTGGATATAAAGAAGTAGAACTGTCTCTATTCACAAATGGCACAATTATTTACACATAATCTCAAGGAATATGTATAATGATGACTAGAACCAGTGAAGGTACTCAGCAAGGTTACAGGATACCAAGTTAATATGGAAAAGTATTTTTTAAAAGTTTTTCATTAGTAGTAAACAATAAAATAAAAATTTTAATAAAATATCAAAAGCATAAAATATTTAGATATAAATTTAACAAGAGATTTGCAAGACCTCTAGAGTAAACACTGCAAAACACTGCTCAGAGAAATTAAAGAAGATCTAAAGGGAGAGATATACCATATTTATGAAATAGAAAAATAATGTTAAGATATCAGTTCTCCCCAAATTGATTTATAAATTCAACACAATCCCAGTCATAATCCTAGCAGGCTTTGTTTAGTAGAAATTGATAAATTGGTCCTAAATTTCATAGGAAATGCAAAGGAACCAGAATATTAAAAAAGAAAAAGTTGGAAGACCACACTACTTGACATTTAAGAGGTACCATAATGCTACATTAATCAATATTAGTGTGGTACTGGTACTGGATTGACAAACAGTTCAGTAACATAATACAAAGCCCAAAAATATACCTAAAATTATATGGGTATTTGCTTTGTAGACAAAGGTGCCAAAGCACTCCAACAGGGAAAAGTCTTTCCAACAAATTATGGTGGAATACAGTAGATACCGGTATGGAAAAAATACTGAACTTACCAAACAAACAGTAATTCAAGTTGGATCATTGCTTAAAATGTAAAATCTAAAACCATAAAGCATTTAGCCTAAAGCATGAGTAAATAAGTAGATAAAGGTTTCTTAGGGGACAGTAATAACTATGAAAGAAAAAAACTGATAAATTAGACTTCATAAAAATTTAAAACTTCTGCTTCTCAAATGACACTGTTAAGAAAATAAATAGGCAGCCAACAGACTGGGAGAAAATATGATCATGTTTAAACTCTTACCTTGAACTCATCTGAGATTTCAGACACAAAAGAAGATATCTGCTTCATGAGCCTGTCCACACTGCTCTCACTTCCTGTTTTGAGGAGTGTAGTAATGGCTAAGGTAGCAATGCTTCTGTTTGAGTCTGTGATTAAGTTTTCTAAGTCCAGATTGCAGGCAGTAACAGCAGACGGGTGCTTCATTGCCACCTTGTGGAAGGGCAAGAAAAAAAATTAAGCAAATTGCTTTTGATAAAGGCCAGAACTTAAATTTTAATTGAGGTAAATGGCAATCCAAAGAGGACAGGATAAGTTAAAAGTAATTGTTTCAAAAAGAATGGCTCCAGTTAACAAGGTATATCTTTTAATAAATGATCAACAGCCAGAGTATAGCATCGTACTCTCTTTTGTTAGGTTCCTCTAACCTTTCTAACATTACCATTTAAAAAAAATTATAATTGGCCTGTATTTCCTTATAGTACACGTGTTCATATATGTCTATTCTATTAGATGTTAGGAGCACTGACAACAGGATCTAGCATAGTAGACAGTGCTCAACAAAGACTGTTAATATCTTATCAGTTAAAAAATACTGCTGCATTTCAAGACGCAAACTCCAGCCAAACTGCATTATCTATGGTTACTGCATGGTCTGCCATTCTCCTGCATCTTTGTTTTTGTTGATGTTGTCCCACCTCTTTGTCTATCCCAATATTGGTATGGAATCCCTTACACCCACAATTTGGAAAATCTGAAAACACTCTGGAAAGCAAAGCATTGGGATGAAAATTCATTTAACAGCAAAACATGACCCAAACTAATGTGAAACTCTTTAATTCTTAATTTATGCCACTTGACAAGGATAGTCATATGTTTTGTGCAAAAATATTAATGTTTTTTAATGGTGGGATGCTGCCCCAAGCCCACTAGGGTTAGTAAATAAGAGATAACACCATATAACCTTTCTAAAATTTAACTAAAAGCAAATTCTGAGACATATCTGGCCCCAAGATTAGAGACGAGTGAGGGATTGTAGACCTGTATCAACTCTTTAAAAACAATTTAGGCTGGGCCTGGTGGCTCACACCTATAATCCCAGCACTTTGGGAGGCCGAGGTGGGCAGATCACCTGAGGTCACGAGTTTGAGACCAGCCTGGCCAACATGGCGAAACCCTGTCTCTACTAAAAATACAAAAATTAGCCGGGCGTGGTGGCAGTTGCCTGTGATCCCTGCTACTTGGGAAGCTGAGGCATGAGAATCGCTTGAACCCAGGAGGCGGAGGTTGCAGTGTGCTGAGATCGCGCCACTGCACTCCAGCCTGGGAGACAAAGTGAGACTCAGTCTCCAAAAAAAAAAAAAAAAAAAAAAAAATTTAAATTGTTGTTCTATAAAGGTTTCTTCCACGGCTGCTCTAAACTTCTCTTTTCTTCAATTGTTTACACAATTAATTTGTAATTACGTATTGCCTATGACAAGTCTTCTATTACATTTAACTTTCATTTACATTTTCTATGCTTATTTAACTTATTCTGTGTTTCTGTATTATATCCTCTAAATCTATACTGTCTAATAACGTAGCCAACAGCAACATGTGACTACCAGGCATTTGAAAGGTGGCTAATCCAAACTGAGTACGCTGTAAATGTAAATATACTGGATGTCAAAAACTTGAGATATGTAAAAATATCTATTACATGTTGAGATGACATATTATATGTATTATGATAAAATATACTATTAAAATTAATTTTATCTTAAAAATTTTAATGTGGTTATTATAAACTTTAAAATTATATATGTGATTCACACTGGGTTTCTACTGGACAGGGCTGCTGTAGACCAGCACTGTGTAAAAGAACTTTCTTCAATGACAGAAATGTTCAAGATCTGCACTGTCCAATAGCCACTGACCACATGTGGCTGTGAGTACAAGAAGTGTGACTCATGTGACTGAGGGTTGAATTTTTTATTTTAATTAATTTAAATAGAAATAGCCACTGGTGGCTAATGGCCACCATATTGGACAGTGTGGCTCT
This sequence comes from Symphalangus syndactylus, assembly GCF_028878055.3. Classification (NCBI taxonomy): domain Eukaryota; kingdom Metazoa; phylum Chordata; class Mammalia; order Primates; family Hylobatidae; genus Symphalangus; species Symphalangus syndactylus. The sequence continues at coordinate 120,429,022 of NC_072428.2, forward strand.
TGAATATAAAATGCTTAGAAGTCAGAAATGAGTTATAATCTTCAGCTAAATAATAATGAAAATGAGCATACCCAAGGCCACAAATACAAGTGAAATGTTGTAGAGGTGAAGCCCATAAATCATATATACTAACCTTGGAGAGAAACCCAAATGCTTCACGTTTAATGTTTCTCAATTAAATACTGATATAAGTCAATAGTTAGCAAAGAAACACCTACCTTGTTCAAGGTCCTCACAGCTGCATATCTCAAGGCTGGCTTAGGAGAACTACAGAAAAGTTGAAGAACTAAAAAATAATAATAATAATATGTAACATTAAGTAATATTACATATACATACTGTGAATACTCCTGGCTTAGGAGAACTACAGAAAAGTTGAAGAAGTAAAATACAGATAAAGATACAGTGAATATTACCTATATATGCTGTGAATATTCCTCATCTCATCATATACCATATAGCTGAAAATATAGTACGTAATGAATTACATTCAAAATATGCATAAATTTTATCACAGCATCAAAAATTTACATGAAAAATGTAACATCAAAATAGAAAAAGCACTTTGGGACACCTGTAGTCCCAGCTACTCGGGAGGCTGAGGCAGAAGAATGGCGTGAACCTAGGAGGCAGAGCTTGCAGTGAGCCAAGCTATTACGCCACTGCACTCCTGCCTCAGGGACAGAGTGAGACTCCGTCTCAAAAAAAAAAAAAGAAAAAAAAGGAAAAAGTACTTTTGGTCAGTTATAAAAACTTTAATAGGAAACAAAGTTTGCTCTTTTTTTAAAAAAAATTAGAATACCCATTAATTCCTGAACTAAATGGTTGAAATATTGGCAGTTCTGAAAACAAATGGACTTTTAAAACACCAAGGAAAACTGTAAAATGTTTTCAAAAGTTTCATACGAGGAAATAGAAACTTTCAATAAAAGCAATAAAGAACTATTATTAATAAACTATGTACATACAAATTTCTTTCAAAAGTTTTATATAGAGAAATAGAAACATTAAAAAAAGTAATAAAGTAAGGAACAACTAAAATAAACTATCTACATATAAGCTATCAGAATGCAAAGGCTATATATGCACAGAGCTAGTGTTCAAAAAACATTCTTAATATCTATTCTGCAGACCTATGAAACTTAAAGCAAAAACTTAGGAACATAAAAGCCAGCCATCAAATATAAAACAAACCTGAAACAGCAGGTGCCAACTCTCTTGCAGTGCAGTTAGGAAGATGGATAATAGCTGAAGCAGCTTCATAAATAACCATTTCATGTTTATTTCGCAAGCAGCTCTCAATGAAATCAAACAGTGGACTTTCATGGCTGCCAATAAATATTTACAGGCCATTATTTAGATATCAAATAGAGAGGCACTTCTGGAATGGTGGATGAGGGACTTCTAAAAATTCATTTCTCCACAAAGCAATTAGAACACTGGCAAAATTGTCAAAATCAACTTTTGCAGAACTCTAAAAAATTAAAGATTTGCAACAATCCTGAACATCTATTTAAGAAAAGTAGCTGAATCTTAGTAAGAATGGTGAGCTTTCTGGTGTTTTAACCTGCCTCATTCTCAATTTCCACGCACCTCTTCCCAGTTCCACAGTAGCCTTGGAAACAAGCAGCCTCAGAACCACAGTAACTGTGAATGCCAGCAGCCTAGCTACAAAGGCAGCTCTGGGTCAAAACCTCATCCCCAGAGAACTGTCACTATGTGACCTGTCTGGTGCTCCTAGAAAAGCCCTATTCAGAGGCTAATCTTTATTTCACCTGACTCAAGAGCTCATTCAGCGTGAAAAGCCCTATGCCCAGGGAGTTTGTCCGAAAAAATCAGTAGTATTTGGTTAATCTTGCAGCTGCCAGAAGCAGCAATTTTAGCAGGGGCAAACAAGAGACTTGCCAAAAAACTTAAAAGGAAAATTTGGGAAATGAGATGTCCTTGGGGGCTTTGAAAATTTCTAAAATATTTCTGGGGATACAGAAGGTCATGTGCATGTGCAGGGCTAAGCAAATAGCCACTAAAGACCTGACAGAGCTCCACTCTCTAACCTTTGCTTGACTCTGAGGCTCTGCACAAAGCAGGAAGTGAAGGCTAAGGCAGAGCTGTGAACTGCCGGGGCATGGAAAGCATGCCCCAACATACACAGTACCCCTTGGAAAATGATGGGAGACATACTGGTTTAAAGCATTTAAGAAAATCTGTCAAATCATTATTTGAGACTCAGCTAATCAAAGACTTCAGTGTCTATACAAGATACAGAATAAAGACTACAGAAATAGTCCAGGAAGGTCACAAACAACAACAAAAACAACAAACCCCAGGGATAGGGAAAGGGAAAGCCTGATTACCAGTGTTGTCACATTATAATATTTAAAATATAATGTTTTTGACAAAATAATTATGAGACACACAAAGAAATACTTAAGTATGACCCATCTATGGGAAAAAAAAGTAGTCAATAGAATTTATTCCTGAGGAAGCCCAGATGTTGAACTTACTGGGCAAAAACTTTAAGTCAGCTAATATAAATATGTTCAAAGAACTAAAGGAAACTAAAATATTTAAATTAAAGGGAAGTATAACAAGATGTCTTATGAAAGAGAGACTACCAATAAAGTGACAGAAATGATTTTTTTTTTTAAGAAACCATATAGAAATTCTAGATTTGCAAAGTGCAATGACTGGAATGAAAAATTCACCAGAAAAAGTTCAATAGCAGACTTGCACAGGCAGATGAAAGAATAAGAAAACTTGTAGATCTACTGAGATAAGCCAGCTGATGAAAATAAAAAAAGAAGAAAGAAAAATGAACAGTGCTTTGGAGACCTGTGTAACATGACCAAGGGTACCAACATTTTGGATGACAGGAGTTTTCATAGGAAAAGAGAGACACAAAGGGGAAAAAAGAACATAAGAAGAAACCATGGCTGAAAACCTCATAAGTTTGACTAAAAAAAACATTAATTTATGTACCCAAGAGGCTCAAAAAGTCTCAAGCAGAATAAATACAAAAATATTCACATATATACACATCAGAGTGAAACTAATAAGCATAAAAATAGTCATTCTGACTGGTATGAAATTGTATCTCATTGTGGTTTTGATTTGCATTTCTCTAATGATTAGTGATGTTGACCATTTTTTCATATGCTTAATACCATCTTGTACCACTCAGAATAGCTATTATTAAAGTCAAAAAATAACAGATGCTGGTGAGGTTGCAGAGAAAAGGGAATGCTTACACACTGCTGTTGGGAATGCAAATTAGTTCAGCCACTGTGGAAAGCAGTTTGGAGATTTCTCAAAGAACTTAGAACTACCATTCAATCCAGCAATCCCTTTACTAAATAAATACAAACCCAAAGGAATATGAATTGTTCTTCTTAGGTTTTGATGAGAAGGCAAGGATTAAAGAAAGACTGAGAGAGAGTTGGCAACTCTACAGCAATGCAGGTTTTATGACCAGCATAAGACCTGCATAGGCGGGGCACCAGCACCAGCTTAATGCCAGGGCCCAACTCTGCTTACAGGCTGGGGCAATTTTAGGCCTGGGAGGGAGGGGTCTGAGGGTTATGGCTTGCTGCCTGGAAGGATGTTGATAAGATGTTCCCATGATGAGGCGGTTTGGCCCTTGTTCTGGCAGGATGTGACAGTGATGTTCCTTGGACTTTTTCCCAGCAGAATGTGATAAGAAAGTCAGGCAGTCGGGCAGGATGTTTCTCACGGCCCAATCTCCCAAGGAATGTTTCCCTTTGATCAAGGTCTGTGAAATGACAAGGGGCTTACAAAGTGGTACAGTTTGGACTAACAGTTCTACCACAAAGACACATGCCCTCATATGTTCATTGCACCACTACACACAATAGCAAAGACATGGAATCAACCTAGATACCCAACAACAGTGGACTGGATGAAGAAAACGTACATATACACCATGGAATACTATGCAGCCATAAAAAAGAATGAGATTATCTCCATCGCAGCAACATGGATGGACCTGGAGGCCATTATCCTAAGCAAATTAACACGGGGTCAGAAAACCAAATACTGCATGTTTTCACTTATAAGGGAAGCTAAACATTGAGTGCACATGGGCACAAAGAAGGGAACAATAGGCACTGGAGCCTACTCCAGTGAGGGTGTAGGGTGGGAGAGGATGAGGATAAAAAAACTACCAACTGCGTAGTACTATGCTCATCACCTGGGTGACAAAATAATCTGTACACCAAACCCCCATGATGTGCAATTTACCTGTATAACAAACCTGCACATGTACCCCCAAACCTAAAATAAAAGTTGGAAAGAAAAAATAATAAATATATAATAAACAACAAAGAAAGCATAAGATAAAGATAAAATCTTGACAGCAGCAAGAAAAAAACTACTTATCACACTGTACAGGGAAAAAAATCAGTATGATTAATGGCTGATTTCTCATCTGAAACAATGGAAGACAGAGACAGTAAAATGTCATATTCAAAGTGCTAAAACAAAAAAACAAGAATTCTATAATCCAACAAAACTATCCTCCAAAACTGAAAGCTAAAAATGACATTCCCAGATAAGCAAAGACAGAGAATTCACTGCTAACAGACTTGCTTTGTAAAAATACTAAAAGAAGAATAGACTGAAAGACTGACTGTAGACAATGACATGAATAATCAGGGAGAAATAAAGAGCATCAGAAAGTGTAAGTATATTAATTGATATGAAAGATCCTACAATTTTTCTCATTTCTTAACTACTGTGAAGAACATAAAATTGTATAAAGCAATAATTGTAACACTATATTGTCGAGTTCTTAACATATACACAGATAACACACATGCCAATAATAGCAAATAGGAGGAGAGAAGGAACAGAACTATATTGGAGCAAAGATTCTAAATTTTACTGAAATTAAGTTAGTATTACCTGAAGTAGAATGTGGTAAATTAAAATGCTTATTATGATTTCCAGAGGAACACCTATGAAAAAACTTTTTTTAAAGTTAAAATATTGATGAAGGCATTAAAATGATATACTAAACATTTTTTAACTCAAAAGCAATCAAAGAAGAAGAGAGAAACAAAAAAGACAGGAAATTTACACAGAACAAATAGCAAAATGGCAAAGGTAAACCCAACAATAATTACATTACATTTGAATATACTAAATACTCCAACTAAAAGACAAACTGCTAGACAGGTTTAAAAAGCAAGATCCAACTATGTGATGTCTAAGAGATACACTTTAGATTCAAAGACACAAATAAGATGAAATTAAAAAGACAGGAAAATGTATGCCACACAAACAGTAAGTGTAAGAGACCCTGAACGGCTATATTAATAGCAGACAAAATAAGAGTTTAAGACAAAAATGTTATGCAACAAGGAGAGACACTACACAGTGTTAAAGAGGTGAATGCATCAGGAAGATTTAACAATGATAAACATACTCATACAATAGAACCACAAAATACATAAGGCAAAACTTGACAAAAGGAAAGAGAAATATATACTTTAAAAATAATAGGCCGGGAGCTATGGCTCACGACTGTAATCCCAGCACTTTGGGAGGCTGAGGCAGGCGGATCACCTGAGGTCAGGAGTTCGAGACCAGCCTGGCCAACATGGCGAAACCCCGTCTCTACTAAAAATACAAAAATTAACCAGTCATGGTGGCACGTGCCTGTAATCTCTGCTACTCGGGAGGCAGAGGCAGAAGAATTGCTTGAACCTGGGAGGTGGAGGTTGCAGTGAGCTGAGATCACACCACTGCACTCCAGTCTGGGCGACAAAGTGAGACGCTCTCAAAATAAATAAATAAAAATAATCGTTGGGGGACAAGATCTCAGCCCTGCTCACCAGCTGCCTGGATATAAACTCGGTGGTATTAGTGGGGCACGGTGGGAGAGAGACTGGCCTTGTTGGCTATGTGGTACCTGGGTTAGACCTGTCACTAGCAGCTTTCCCCCACTTTCATGGTAACCTGTATGTTGCAGCAGAAGCACCATAATCCCCCTGGGAACATAACTCCATGGGCCTGAGAACCATACCCCCATCTCCCACACCAGCTGCAGCAAGCCCCACCCAAGGACAGTCTGAGCTCAGACATGCCTAACCCTGCCCCCTGCTGATGGTCTTTCCCTACCTGTCCTGGTAGCTGAAGACAAAAAGCATAATCTCTTGGGAGCTCTATGGCCCCAACCATCCCTTGAGAAACCCAAATACTTATCCAAGTGACCTCAGAGCAAGCTTGTATCCCCCCCTATACTACTGCAGCTGATGCTCTCTTGAAAGCGCCACCTACTGGCTGGAGGCCAACCAACTCAAGCCACTGCAGCAACTAATAAAAGAACAACCTTGATCCAAGAAAACAGAAAACAACAGCTAATTCAACTGCCTGTAACATCCTGGCTAACCTGAGGTCCAGAGTCAGTACACATGACAACTTTACTGCTAGCACAACTAGCATTTGAGAAAACCAGCACGCTAAACAAAACTACAACCAAGGACCCTCACAGAGTCCTCTTCACTCCCTTCACAACTTCTGGAAATGAAAGACACATTTAGAGAAATGACAAATACACTGGAAAGTTTCAATAACAGAATCGAACAAGTAGAAGAAAAAAACTTCAGCACTCAAAGACGAGGCTTTCAAATTAACCCAATCCAACAAGGACAAAGAAAAAAGAATCTTAAAAAAACAAAACACAACAAAACAAATGAACAAAGCCTCCAAGAAATCTGGGATTATGCTAAATGACCAAACCTAAGAATAACTGGTGTTCCCAAGGAAGAAGATAAATCTAAAAGTTTGGAAAACTTATTTGAAGGAATAATCAAGGAAAACTTCCCCGGCCTTGCAAGAGACCTAGACATCCAAATACAAGAAGTTCAAAGAACACCCGGAAAATTTATCACAAAAAGATCATCACCTAGGCATTTAGTCATCAGATTATCTAAAGTCAAGATGAAGGAAAGAATCTTAAGAGCTGTGAGGCACAAGCATCAGGTAAGTTATAAAGGAAAACCTACCAGATTAACAGCAGATTTCTCAGCAGAAGCCCTACAAACTAGAAGGGATTGGGGTCCTATTGATAGCCTCCTTAAAAAAAATAATTATCAGCCAAGAATTTTGTATCCAGTGAAACTAAGCTTCATAAATGAAGGAAAGATAAAGTTTTTTTCAGATAAACAGATGCTGAGAGAATTCGCCACCACCAAGCCAGCACTACAATAACTGTTAGAAGGAGTTCTAAATCTTGAAACGAAGCCTTGAAATACACCAAAATAGAACCTCCTTAAAGAAAAAAATCTCACAGGGCCTATAAAACAATAACACAATGAAAAATAAAAAACAAGGTATTCGGGCTACAACTAGCATGATGAATAGAATAGTACCTCACTCACATCTCAGTAATAACACTGAATGTAAAAGGGCCAGGTGCGGTGACTCACGCCTGTAATCCCAGCACTTTGGAAGGCCGAGGCGGGCACATCACGAGGTCAGGAGTTTGAGACCAGCCTGGCCAACATGGTGACCCTGTCTCTACTAAAAATACAAAAATTAGCTGGGCATGGTGGCGGGCGCCTGTAGTCCCAGCTACTCGGGAGACTGACACAGGAGAATCACTTGAACCTGGGAGATGGAGGTTGCGGTGAGCCAAGATCGCGCCATTGCACTCCAGCCTGGGCAACAAGAGCGAAATTCTGTCTCAAAAAAAAGAATCCACCAACCAAGTCTGCTGTCTTAAAGAGACTCATCTAACACATAAGGACTCATATAAATTTAAGGTAAAGGGGCGGAAAAAGGTATTCCATGCAAATGAACGCCAAAAGTGAGCAGTAGTAGCTACTATATCAGACAAAACGGACTTTAAAGCAACAATAGTTTAAAAAGCAAAGAGGGACATTATATAATGATAAAAGCACTAGTCCAACAGGAAAATATCACAATCCTAAATATATATGCACCTAACACTGGAGCTCCCAAATTTATAAAACAATTACTAGTAGACCTAAGAAATGAGATAAACGGCAACACAATAACAGTGGGGGACTCCAATACTCCACTGACAGCACGAGACAGGTCATCAAGACAGAAAGTCAACAAAGAAACAATGGACTTAAACTATACCCTACAACACATGGACTTAACAGATATTTACAGAACGTTCTACCCAACAACTGCAGAATATACATTCTATTCATTAGCACATGGAACATTCTCCAAGATAAATCATATGACAGGCCACAAAACTACATCCTCTCCAGCACCTGTTGTTTCCTACAAGTCTCAATAAATTTAAGAAAATTAAAATTATACCAAGTACGCTCTCAGACCACAGTAGAATAAAATTGGAAATCAACTCCAAAAAGAACCTTGAAAACCAGGCAAATACACGGAAATTAAATAATCTGCTCCTGAATGATTGTCGGGTCATCAATGAAATCAAGATGGAAATTAAAAAATTCTTTGAACTGAACAATAATAGTGTATATAGACCTCTGAGATACAGCAAAAAAGGTGCTAAGAGGAAAGCTCATACTACTAAATGCCTACACCAAAAAGTCTGAAAGAGCACAAACAGATAATCTAAGGTCAAACCTCCAGGAACTAGAGAAACAAGAACAAACCAAACCTAGTCAGCAAGAGAAAAGAAATAACCAAGATCAGAGCACAATTAAACTGAAACAACAACAACACAACAACAAAAATACAAAAGATAAATGAAACAAAAAGCTAGTTCTTTGAAGATAAAATTGATAGACCATTAGCAAGATTAACCAAGAAGAGAGAAGATCCAAGTAAGCTCAATTAAAAAGGAATTGGGAGATATTAAAACCAATACTACAGAAATACAAAAGATCATTCAATGCTACTATGAACACCTTTATACACACAAACTAGAAAATCTAGAGGTGATGGATAAATTCCTGGAAATATACAAACCCTCCTAGATCAAACGAGGAGGAAATAGAAACTCTGAACAGACCAATAACAAGCAGCAAGATTGAAATGGTAATAAAAAGTTTCCAACAAAAAAAGTCCAAGACCAGAGAAACTCACAGCTGAATTATATCAGACATTCAAAGAATAATTGGTACTAAGCTTATTGAAACTATTCCAAAAGATAGAGAAAGAGTGAATCCTCCCTAAATCATTCTAAGAAGCCAGTATAACCCTAATACCAAAACCAGGAAAGGACATAACAAAAAAAGAAAACTACAGATCAATATCCCTGATGAACACAGACACAAAAATCCTCAACAAAATATAGCTAACCAAATTCAACAGCATATCAAAAAGATAATCCACCATGACCAAGTGGGTTTCATACCAGGGATGCAGGGATAGTTTAACATATGTAAGTCAATAAATGTGATACACCACATAAACAGAATTAAAAACAAAAATCACATCATCATCTCAATGGATGCCAAAAAAGCATTTGACAAAATCCAGCATACCTTTATGATTAAAACCCTCAGCAAAATCAGCACAGAGGGGCTGTACCTTAAAGTAATAAAAGACATCTATGAGAAACCCACAGTCGGCATTATACTGAATAGGAAAAAGTTGAAAGCATTCCCCGAGAACTGGAACAAGACAAGGATGCCCACTTTCATACTTCTATTCAACATAGTGCTGGAAGTCCTAGCCAGAGCAATCAGACAAGAGAAAGAAATAAAGGGCATCCAAATTGGTAAAGAGGAAGTTGAACTGTTGCTGTTCACTGATGATATGATTGTCTACCTAGAAAACCCTAAAAACTCATCCAAAAAGCTCCTAGATCTGATAAATGAATTCGGTAGTTTCAGGTTACAAAATCAATGTACACAAATCAGTAGCACTGCTATACAGCAACAGTGAGCCAGCAGAGAATCAAATCAAGAACTCAACCCCTTTTACAATAGCTGCAATAAAATAAAATACTTAGGAATATATCTAACCAAGGAGGTGAAAGACCTCTACAAGGAAAACTACAAAACACTGCTGAAAGAAACATACATGACACAAACAAATGGAAACACATCCCGTGCTCATGGATGGGTAGAATCAGTACTGTGAAAATGACCATACTGCCAAAAGCAATCTACAAATTCAATGCAATCCCCATTAAAACCATCAAAATAACCACCATCATTCTTCACAGAATTAGAAAAAACAATTCTAAAATTCATATGGAACCAAAAAAGAGCCCATAGCCAAAGCAAGACTAAGCAAAAAGAACAAATCTGGAGGCATCACATTACCTGATTTCAAATTATACTGTAAGGCCACAGTCACCAAAACAGCATGGTACTGGTATAAAAACAGGCACATAGGCCAATGTAACAGAATAGAGAACCCAGAAATATACCCAAATACTTACAGCCAACTGATCTTTGACAAAGCAAGCAAAACTATAAAGCTGAGAAGGGACACCCTTTTCAACTAATGTTGCTGGGATAATTGGCTAGCCACATGTAGGAGAATGAAACTGGATCCTCATCTCTCACCTTATATAAAAATCAACTCAAGAAGGATTAAGGACTTAAATCTAAGACCTGAAACTATAAAAATCCTAGAAGATAACATTGGAAAAACCCTTCTACACAATGGCTTAGGCAAGGATTTAATGATCAAGAACCCAAAAGCAAATGCAATAAAAACAGAGATTAAATAGTTGGGACTTTATTAAACTAAAGAGCTTTTGCACGGCAAAAGGAACAGTCAGCAGAGTAAAGAGACAACCCCGCAGAGTGGGAGAAAATCTTCATAATCTATACATCTGACAAAGGACTAATATCCAGAATCTACAACAAACTCTAACAAATCAGTAAGAAAAAAACAATTCCATCAAAAAGTGCGCTAAGGAATTGAATAGACAATTCTCAAAAGAAGATATACAAATGGGCAACGAACATATAAAAAAAATGCTCAACATTACTAATGATCAGGGAAATGCAAATCAAAACCACAATGTGATACCACCTTACTCCTGCAAGAATGACCACAATCAAAAAAATCAAAAAACAGTACATGTTGGCATGGATGCGGTGAACAGGGAATACTTCTACACTGCTGGTGGGAATGTAAACTAGTACAACCACTATAGAAAAATAGTGTGGAGATTCCTTAAAGAACTAAAAGTAGAACTACCGTTTGATCCAGCAATCCCACTACGCAGTATCTACTTGAGGAAAAGAAGTTATTATATGAAAAAGATACTTCACACACGTTTATAGCAGTACAATCTGCAATTGCAAAATCATGGAACCAACCCAAATGCCCGTCAATCAACAAGTGGATAAGGAAACTGTGGTATATTTATATGATGGAATACTACTCAGCCATAAAAAAGGAATGAATTAATGGCATTCATAGCGACCTGGATGAGATTGGAGACTTATTCTAAGCGAAGTAACTGAGGACTTGAAAACCAAACATTGTATGTTCTCACTTAAATTAGGAGCTAAGTTATGAGGACTCAAAGGCATAAGAATGATACAATGGACTTTGGGGACTTGGGGGAAGAGTGGGAAGGGGGCAAGGGTTAAAGGCTTCAAATATGGTGGAGTGTATACTGCTCTGGTGATGGGTGCACCAACATCTCACAAATCACCACTAAAGAACTTACTCATGTAACCAAATACCACCTGTACCTCAATAACTTACAGAAAAAAAAAATTTTCTTTTGAGACAGAGTCTCACTGTGTTGCCCAGGCTGGAATGCAGTGGCGCTATCTCGGCTCACTGCAAGCTCTGCCTCCCAGGTTCATAACATTCTCCTGCCTCAGCCTCCTGAGTAGCTGGGACTACAGGCGATCGCCACCATGCCTGGCTAATTTTTTGTATTTTTAGTAGACACAGGGTTTCATCATGTTAGCCAGGATGGTCTCAATCTCCTGACATCATCATCTGCCTGCCTCGGCCTCCCAAAGTGCTGGGATTACAGGCGTGAGCCACTGTGCCCGGCCAACTTATGGAAAAATTTTTTTAAAAATAAGTATTTGCAGCATCCTAAATGTGAATCTTTTCCTTCCTATCTATAAGTGGCACCCAAAGTAACTTCTTTCCATTCCAATCAACAAACTATGATTAGAACCATAGTTATTAGCCAACATTCTAACAGTACTAAAAAACTCTTGCATTTTAACAGCAGTTTATAAATTACATATAATTCCTATACTTTAATATTAACCCATCGTAAATTCTATTATATTAAAAATACCATTCAGCTGGGTGTGGTGGCTCACACTTATAATCCTAGCACTTTAGGAGGCCGAGGCAGGCAGATCGCCTGAGGTTAGGAGTTTGAGAACAGCCTGGCCAGCATGATGAAACCCCGTCTCTACTGAAAATACAAAAATTAGCCAGGTATGGTGGCGCATGCCTGTAATCCCAGCTACCCAGGAGGCTAAGGAAGGAGAATCACTGGAACACGGGAGGCGGAGGCTGCAGTGAGCCGAGACGGCACCACTGCACTCCAGCCTGGGCGACAGAGTGAGATTCCATCTCAAAAAAAAAAAAGAAAAATACTATTCAAGAAACTAACAGAAGGCTCTATTCTCTATAGTCCTAAAATGCTTTCCAATATCCAGTTGGATATTGTTACTACAAAAATCATTCTGTTAATGTTAAATGCAAATGAAAATATAATACTTGCTTTTGAATAAAAATTTTAATTGCACAATATTCACCTTTACATTTTTAAATTTAAATTCCTCTTTTAAAACTTAAAACACACACATTGAGACAGTCCTCTTTGACAATCCTCCCCAATGCAGTCCTCTTCTCCCAGCTCCCTAAAGATAATCACTATATGAGAATTTGTTATTTATCTTTCCCGATCTTTAAAAAAATATTTACCCCCCACCGCACACATATACACACAAGGAGAAACTACATTCAGTGTGTAGTTTTTTCTTTTACAGAAATGGCATTGGCTGTATATTTACTTCACATAGTTTTTTTTTTCATGAAACAATAATTAATTCCTGATTAAACATTTTATAACATCCCATAATACAACTAAACATTTTGTCCAATCGTTAATTCAAAGGATGTTAAAGACATCTCTCAATATTTTGATATTACAAGTAATACTGGAATTGAAATCTTTGTATATGTTTCCTTGTAAAAGTGTACAAGTGTTTCTCTGCAGCAGATATGCAGGGGAGAAACTGCTGGATTCCAAACACTGCACAGGTTTACTTTATTTTTTTTTAAGAGTCAGGTCTCACTGTGTCACCCAGGCTAGAGTGCAGTAGCAATTTACAGGTGTGATCACAGTTCATGCAACCTCGAAGGCCTTCAGTGATCCTCCCACCTTAGCCTCCCAAGTAGCTGGTACTATAGGTGCTCACCACCACACCTGCCTAACTTAAAAACAAAAATTTAGAGACAGGGTCTTGCTATGTTGGCCAGGCTAGTCTTGAACTCCTGGCCTCATGCAATCCTTCCACTTCAGCCTCCCCAGTAGCTGGAACTATAGGTGTGTGCCACCGCACCTGGCCATGTTTACTTTTTAATAGATACTACCAAATTACCTTACAAAGTATCTCTACCAATTTATACTCTCAGCAATGTGGTACGAGAGTACCCATGTTCTAGCCAACATTAGATACTACAAAATATTTAAAATTTTTTCAACCTGATAGATGAAAAAATCATGTCATCTTGTTTTAGTCTGCATTTCTCTAATCAATAGTGAGGTGGTGCTTATTTTTGTTTATTGGCAGGTGCATTTCCTCATCTGGAGCTGTATGTTAATCCCAATTTTTTCCATCAGGATATCTTTTCTCCTGATTTGTAGGAGTTCTTTATATATTTGGATAGTAGTCCTCCATGAGTAGCAAATATATGTGTAGCAAATATTTTTCTCCCAGTCTATTTTTGTCTAACTTTGTGTTTTTTAATCACAAAAGATGTTAAATTTTTGTTGCAAAAACTATCAATATTTTCTTTTTTCTATCAAAAGATTGTATTTTTCTTATGTTTAGTTTTAACTAGATGAAAATTTGAGGTTCTGTTTATTTAAGGCTTTACCCCATCTATAACCTATTTTTATGAATGTAAGAGTCCAAATTTCTCAAGGTAATACAAAACTAGAAAATAATATGAACAGATTAAAATTAAACAATATTATAATAATAAAGAAGAAAAATCATATGATTCTTTCCATAATGGCAGGAAAAGCATGATAAAATTTAAAAAAATCTATTCATCATAAAAAATCAATAAACTAGGAATAAAAAGAACTTTTATGATTTGATAAGGGATATCTTTTTTAAAAAATATAGCAAACATGCCAGACTTTTCATCATGCCAAGAGAAGGGCTGATATTAAATACTTCCCTAACCGTGAATGCTGACAGAGATTCCTGCTACTGGCATGCCATGTCATATACCTGTAGGATCTGGGTCACAGCCTCTGATTATACCAGGGAAGGGCTACTTCCCCTCAAAATTTATGCTAGGTTGTCAAAATTGGGCTTACACCAAAACTATGCCATATTATGCTGCTCTTGTATCCCACCTGATCACAACAGTGAGTAGCTGCAGCTTCTGTACTTCATGCAGTTTAAAAACTATAAAACCCAAGGTTGTAAGCCCCATCTCATAGTATGAAAATGCAATTAGACTTCTATACACTGACATAGAAAGAATGGGCAATGTGGGGACAAGTGCATCTGGTATTACTCCAGGCTCTGTAAGTTTTCCCCCAGTGAATATTACTCTAGTAGGCTTTGTATGAATTCTGCTTGGCCATTTGTGCTTAATTACATAAAAACTGTCACAGAAAATTGGACATCAGGTCAGGTTTCTACTGCAGTTTTCTGGAAGTAAAGCAAAGGACCAGAGGTGAAAGACTCATTTTGGCATTTTGGCAGCATGCCCAGTCATCAGGATGGCTAATCACTAACTGCGACTGGGAAACAGCCCTAAAGTTCCAATGAATAAAATATCTGGAAAATAAGACTGGCCAGGTTGGAACTATTTGGTTGTTACTAATGGCCTCGGTGAGAATCTCCAAGGAAGAGGCAAACCCCACTGAAGGGAAGGTTAAGTAATCCCTGATGAAATTATATAGACACACACAGAGAAGTAATGATGCAAAACAAGAGCTGGAACATACTCTTACAGAAAAATAAGGGAGGAAGATTTTCTCTAGCATACATCTACACTAACACAAAGAAAGCTATTATAATAAGGTGGAGTGTTGCTGGCACATAAATAGAAATAAAAAGCAGTGGTGAATATGAGTCCAGAAACAGACCAATCCACGTAAAGACACCTGATTTATAACAAAGCTAATATTGCACAGTAGTGGGTATAGACACATATTTCAACAAATGGTGCTGAGATGATTGGGTATTTATATGGAGAAGAAATTAAATTGCTATCTTATACCATACCCAAAAAAGAAAAACAAAATGAAACAATTCCAGGTAGATTACAAACCTAAAATATGAAAGTTGAAGCTATAATGCTTATGGAAAATAGTACAGAGGATATATTTGTGAATTTGGGGTAAGAAAATGTTTCTTAAGCAAGACACCAAACACATTATTTCTAAAGTAAAAGACTGATAAATGTGACTACCTTACACTTACAGAGCTCTGTTCATCAAAAGACACCAAGAAATGGAAGAGACAAGCTAGAGTATAGGAAAAGCTTCTTGCAACACACACAATCAACATCGGACTCACATTTAGAAGACATAAAGAACTCCTAGAAAATCAATGGGAATAAAGCAGAAAACCAAGTTAAAAACTGGGTAAAACTCAAACAGGTATTTCAATAGAAAGGATATCCAAATGGATAGTAAACACAGAAAAAAGTTGTCAAACTCAGTAACTAGGAAATTACAAATTAAAATCACAATTATTTTTCAAGAACACCAAGGCAATTCAATGGAGAACAAATCGTTTTTCATGAAATGGTGCTAAGACAACTGGATAGCCACATACAAAGAATTAAGTTGAATCCCTATCCCACAGCATACACAAAAATGATCTCAAAATGGATCAAAGACCCAAATGTAAAATGTAAAACTATAACAAACTCTTTGAAGAAAACAGGTGTAAATCTTTGTGACCCTGAATTAGGCAACGGTTTCTTAGGTGTAATACCAAAAGCACAAGCAAACAAAACACAGATAAATTAGACTTTATCAAAATGTAAAACTTCTGTGTTTGAAAGAACACTATATCAAGAAAGTGAAGAGACGACCCAAAGAATTGGAGGAAACATTTATAAATTATGTATCTGCTAAGGGTTTAGTATCCAACATATACAAAGAACTAACACAATTCAACAATAAAAGACAACCTAATTTTTTAAATAGGCAAAGATTTTAAATAGGCATCTCTCCAAAGAAGATATGGAGATTGGCAATAAACATATGAAAAGATGTTCAACATCACTGGTCACCAGGGAAATGCAAATCAAAACCACAATTAGATTCACACAACCTCTTTACACCTACTAGGGTGGGTATAATAAAAAAGACAGACAATGACAAGTGTTGGTAAGGATGTGGAGAAATTGGACTCTCAAACACTGCTGATAAAATGGAAAATGGTGCAGCCCCCCTGGAAAACAGTTTGGCAGGTCCTCAAAAAGCTAAACACAGAGTTATGTTATGACCTAGCAGTTCTACTCCTAGGTATGTACCCCAAAGAACTGAAATGTATTGTCACATAAAAAATTACACATGACCATTTATAGCAGCATTATTCATTAATAGCCAAAAAATGAATACAAGCCAAATGTCCATCAACAGATGAATGGATAAATAAAATATGGTCTATTTATACAATGTAATATTATTCAGCCATAAAGAGAAGCACTAATACTTCTACAACATAAATGAATCTTAAAAACATTATACTAAGTGAAAGAAGCCAGAAACAAAAGGCCACATATTGTGTGATTCCATTTATATGAGATGTCCAGAATAGGCAAATCCAGAGACAAAAAATGGATTTGTATTTTCCAGGGGGAGAGGGAAAAGGATAATGCAGAGTGACTGTTAATGGGTTGGGTGCTTTCTTTGTGAGGTGATAAAAATGGTCTGGAATTAGTGGTGGTGGTTACATAGTTTTGTGAATATACTAAAAATTAACTATATACTTTTAAAAGGTGAGTTTTATGGTTTATGAGTTATATCTCAAAAGTTATAAGCTGGGAAATTATCAAGGAAATATAAAATAGAATTTAAGTGAACAAAAGCTATAAGCAAAAACAAGGGTGAAATCTTAGAAGAAAATACTAAATGAACAAAACAAGATGCAACTCTCTTGAGTACCCCCACACTCCCCTGAGTGTACACTTTTTGCTTTGAAATAAAATCTCTGTACTTTCACTATTTTCTGACTCATCCTTGAATTCCTTCTCATGATGGTGTCAAGAGTCTGGACACTGGCTGGGGCTGAGGTCCCATCGGCATTTGGGGACCCCCCTCCAGCCTACCAGTATCATCTTTATGGCCATTCAGCCCAGAGCATCATCAGCCACATTAGAACCACCAGCAGTTGGTAAGTCCCACTGGGGCCTTAATTGGAGTCTTCTCGTTCTCTGGAGTTACTGCTACTTTCTTCCTTGTTCCTACAGCCTGACTCCCCTCAGCCATAGCGCCTCTGCTCCCTCCAGCTGGAAAACGCAGTTTGCCCTGACAGTGACAAATGGAGGTGGGAAGGCTTTGACCTATACCTGAGCTCTGAGGTGCCATGGTCCTCCTGGACAAGAGGCTAATGAGGGTGAGTAGGGTAAAATCCCATGTCCCAGTGGCTGGACCGCTGCCAAGGAGCATTATGACTTTTTCCTGGGAAGTCTTCTGTTCTCCCAAGGGACCAGCTGTGCTAAGACACTGACCTTGGTTGGGAACTGTTTTCCCTTTCCCATCTCTCTTTAAACCCTGCTTTTGCGGTTTTCTCTTCTCGTGCTTCTTCCTCATACTTCACACAAAAGTTTAGTGAACTCTGGACACAGCAAAATAGGTCCACTGGAATGCCAAATCTAGGCCTATTGTTTTAAGGGGGCCCTTCAAGGTGGCTATTAATTGGCCATGCTGAATTATCTCTACTCTGAAGTTTTACTTTGTAATAAATATTCGGATGGATTTTGGCAGCTTGCTGCTTTCAAACTAGGTCCACACTCATCCTACTCAACCTTGAAACCAAAGCCCCAGGGGCCATGGAAGCCTGGGCAACACTAGGGCTCCAGGGACACCTGAACACCAAGGCAGCCAGCCAAGGGAACACATGGACGACTGTCTCCCTGGCCTGACCATGGAGCTGGTGTCAAGAGCCTGGACACTGGCTGGAGCTGAGGTCCCAATGGCATCTGGGGACTCCACTGCAGCCCACCAGTATCATCTTTACGGCCACCTAGCCCAGAGCATCGGCAGCCACATTAGAACCACCAGCTCATTCACCTGGCATTTTGTAAATGCTGGAACTAGTCCCTCCAAAGAGGGAACTATACTGTTCTTTTCTCTTTCAGGTTGTGCCGAGGACAAGTCAAGGCTATGGGTAACTCTTTTAGAAAATGGGGTGCAATGGCCAGAGTCTAGGACCCTAAAATGCAATACCATCTTGGAATTAAATCTTTTTTGTAAACATCAGAAGAAGTGGACTGAAATAGCATATGTATTAATACAAGCCTTCATGGCTCTTTATCAGAACCTTGACCCTCACGGGAATTGCTGCCTTTGTTATGCTCACAGCCCTTCAGGGGAACCAAATGGGACACCAGACACCCTGCACGATCCCCCTTTTGGGAAACGTACCCCCAGACTCCTGCTAGTCCATCTCCTTACCAACCTTCACACCCTTCTCTACAGAAGGAGCAGAGCCCTGCTGGGGTTGCCCACAGTGCATTTCCTACCTTCTTGACCATTCTAAGTTATGCCCACTTAGGGAGGTGGCCAGTGGGGGTGCTGGGACTATCTGGGTGTGTATACCTTTTTCGATGTCTGATCTAGCCTACTGCAGACAGAGGTTGGGCCAATTTCCAGAGGACCTAACTAAAGTTATGGACAGGTTTTGGGCTCTCTCACTCTCATCTGAGTTAACTTGGGGACATACTCATATTATCTTGTCCATGTGTTGTACCCCTGAGGAAAAGCAGTGTATTTGGGCACAGACCCAGGCTTATGCTGACAACTTGTCGGCTTGGGACCCGAACAATATACTGTAAAGGCCATGTCTGTGCCTAACAGTGGCTCTAATTGGAATTATCAACAGGGCCAGGCTTATCTAAGAAAAAAAAAAAAAAATCACATGATGACTTGTTTAGTGAAAGGAATGAAAAAAATGTACCACTAAGCCTGTGGGCTATGATAAAATAAGGGAAATAACTCAAAGAAAAGATGAAAACCCTGCTGCGTTCCAGAGGAGGCTTGTGAAGGCCCTAAAAAATATATACTAACATTGACCCCAATATTGATGCTGGCCAAATTTTTCTAAGGACATACTTTATTAGTCTATCGGCATCTGACATCAGGAGAAACATGAGGAGGAAAGTGCAGAAATTGGCTTTGGGATCCCAAATGCCTATTAATCACATGTTTCATGTCGCTTTTAGGGTATTCAATAATAGGGACAGGGCTGAAGAGGCTGAAAGGACCCAGCATGGCAAACAATGGGACAGACAGCAGGCCCAAATGACACCCAGGGGGATTCTTCGCCCAAGGACCAAACAGCCCTAACAGCAAACCTGTAGGAAGTGGTTGCTGCTTCTAGTGTAGGAAGCTGGGACATTAGAGCAAGGGCTGGTTCATGGTATAAGATCTCAAGGATGCTTTTTTTTTTGTATCCCTCTGCGCACTGACTCTCAATATTTGTTTGCTTTTGAGTGGACTAATCCTGAAACTACTATTACCCAGCAGTACACCTGCACAGTACTGCCTCAGGGCTTTATGGATAGCCCTTACTTGTTCAGCAATGCCTTGGCATGAGAATTAAGGGAGCTAGAGTTAGAAAGGGGAGCCATACTCCAATATGTGGATGACATCCTTGTATATAGTTCCACTAAAGAGAACTCAGATAAGGATACCATTCAAGTCCTAAACTTCCTGGGAGAAAGATTATCAGGTCTCTCCATCTAAGGCCCAGATTTCTAAAATGGAAATAAAATATCTGGGGTACATCCTAAGCCCAGGAAACCGGATCTCGTCTGTCAAACAAAAGGAGGTTAAGGAGGCTATCTTAAAGATGAGATCTTCGCAAATGAAGAAGCAATTCATTAACTTTCCCAGGTATGGCACGATTTGGATTCCAGAATTTCAGCTCATTACTAAGCCACTGCATGAGGCCCTAACTGGGCCAAAGCATCAACTGCTTGGAGGGGCTTGCACTGCAATAAACCCCATCTTCTGTTCTTATACTAACAATTCAGTATTAGCTGAACTACAAGTTCAAAAGATTTACCAACAGGCTATCCAGCTAAATAACTTCAATAACTCTACCATTCAAACCAGCTGGGACCCCATCAAAAGCTACCTACCTAGTGTGACATGGTTCCTACCTTTCCTAGGACTTCTAGTAGCTATCCTCTTATTACTGGTTTTTAGTCCTTGCTTGTTTAACCTCTGTAAAGTGATGTCTTCTAGGTTGCAAAAGTTCCATGTCAAAATGATGGTCATGCAAGGATTCCAAGCAATCCCTGCCTCAGATGCAGACTCTTCTGATGACCCATCCTTGGGACTCTTAGAGCAGGCAGCCAGAGGTTTCCATGCTGGTGCCAGGCAGGGCCAATGCCCCTAAATCAGCAGGAAGCAGATATAGAAAACTGTCCTCCTCCCTCATCAACCCTTAAGAATAAGGGATGGAAGTCTCTGAGGGGGATAAAATGAGACAGGAATAATACTGGGTGGTCACCTGAGTATAGAAAACTCCAGGCAGCAGTTTCACATGACTAGAGGCTATGGGCTGGGAAGTCCCTGAAAAACAGCATGTGAACAGAGCTGGCTAAGACCAACCAGACCCAATATGG
This sequence comes from Symphalangus syndactylus, assembly GCF_028878055.3. NCBI lineage: Eukaryota > Metazoa > Chordata > Mammalia > Primates > Hylobatidae > Symphalangus > Symphalangus syndactylus. Next base: position 120,450,001 of record NC_072428.2, read on the forward strand.
CACTGGATTTGACCTAGATTTCACCTAGGACCTCATTATATGCGCATTAACATACTAAGTCACACACCCATTGGCGCCATGACAGTTACAAGAACACCCGCATTGGGTATGAGTGGGTGGCACTACAGTTCAGAGACATCGCCACCTTTTCCTAGAGATTTTCATAAATATTCTACCCCTTAGTTAAAGCAACCCATAAAGGTAGCAGCCCCAAACCCCCCTTGTGTGGAACTCTCTCTTGAGTATGCCCACACTCCCCTTTCTTGAGTTTGTACATTTCTCTTTGCAGTAAATCTCTATATTTTCACTAGAAGAAAAAAAAAAGAAGACACAAAATATAACATGATTCTATTGACAGAGCGTTCAAAACAAGGCAAAACTAAACTTTACTGTTTAGGGATGCATACCCAGGAAAAATTTGATATGAAATTAGGATAGTAATTTGCTCTGGGGGTAAATAATCATGATCAAGGAAGATATATAAAGCATTTCTGGGGTACAAAGAAATGTGCTACTTCCTAATGCATGTGGTCATTATAAGGGCGTTTCATAGCAACTGTATATATTGGACACACAACTATTATGTTTTACGCAGTTTTCTATAAGTACAGTTTTCAATTTAAAATTTTAGAAAGAATTAATACTGTATATTCTCTCTTAGATGCAGGGTTATAATCAGTAACATGCAAATCAGTTACAGCCTTACATTTTTATATTTGATTTCTCAGTTTCTGAGATAGTTGTGTTAAAGTTTCCATGAAGAGATCAAGAGGACTTAGTTTCCTGTATTAAGATTTTGATGTGCATATTTTGAACCTATATATTGTTAATATTAAGCGTATACAAGTTCGTTCCTGTTATATTTTTTTAGACCATTACTTTTGTCAAAATACAAAATTCCATTTTGTCATTTTTATTTATTTATTTATTTTTTGAGACAAAGACTGTCGCCCAGGCTGGAGTGCTGTGGCACAATCTAGGCTCACTACAACCTCCGCCTCTGGGGTTCAAGAGATTCTTGTGCCTTGGCCTCCCTAGTAGCTGGGACTACAGGAACATGCCACCACGCCTGGCTAATTTTTTTGTATTTTTAGTAGAGACAGGGAGGGTTTTTCCATGTTGCCCAGGCTGGTCTCGAACTCCTGGGCTCAGGCAGTCCACTCACCTTGGCCTCCCAAAGTGCTAGGATTACAGGTGTGAGCCACTATGCCTGGCCCATTTTGTTATTTTTAGTGCTCTACACACTGATTCCTATTTTGGCTTATATTAATATTGTTACATGGCATTTTTTATGTGTGTGAGTGTATAGTTAGTATATATTTTTTATATATTTATTTTCAATGTTTCCTGTCATTTTGTTTATAAGTGTCTTTTGTAAAGGCATAAAGGTCTCGTTTCATTTTGTTTACCCAATCTGAGCCTCTTTTAATATGTAAATTCAATTACATTCATTATATGTTATATTTTGTGTTCTAGCCAGCCTCCAAGATGGCCCCCCAAAATATCCACTTCTACAATTCCACATCCTTGTGTAGACATTATATACACCAGAGTTTGTCTGTGTGACCAAAGGAATACATGAGAGGTGATGGCCTGTCACTTTTGAGATTCGGTTATAAAACACTGCAACTTCCATATCAGGCTCACTCTTTCTCTCAATTCCCTTGCTTTGGGAGAAGCCAGCTGCCATGCTGTGAGAACATTCAGGCAGGAAAAAAGCTCATCATCACTGGTCATTAGAGAAATGCAAATCAAAACCATAATGAGATACCATCTCATGCCACCCAGAATGGCAATCATTAAAAAGTCAGGAAACAACAGATGCTGGAGAGGATGTGGAGAAATAGGAACGCTTTTACACTGTTGGTGGGAGTGTAAATTAGTTCAACCACTGTGGAAGACAGTGTGGCAATTCCTCAAGGGTTTAAACCAGAAATACCATTTGACCCAGCATTCCCATTACTGGGTATATACCCAAAGGATTATAAATCATTCTACTATAAAGACACATGCAATGTATGTTTATTGTGGCACTATTCACAATAGCAAAGACTTGGAACCAACCCAAATGCCCAACAATGATAGACTGGGTAAAGATAATGTGGTACATATACACCATGTAATACTATGCAGCTATAAAAAAGGATGAGTTCATGTCCTTTGCAGGGACATGGATGAAACTGGAAATCATCATTTTCAACAAACTAACACAAGAACAGAAAACCAAACACCGCACATGTTCTCACTCATAAGTGGGAGTTGAACAATGAGAACCCATGGACACAAGGAGAGGAACATCACACATTGGGGCCTGTCGGGGGTGGGAAGCTAAGGGAGGGATAGCATTGGGAGAAATACCTAATGTAGATGACAGGTTGATAGGTGCAGCAAACCACCATGGCACATGTATACCTATGCAACAAAACTGCACGTTCTACACATTCTGCACATGCACCCCAGAACTTAAAGTATAATAAAAAAAGGAAGGAAGGAAGGAAGGAAGGAAGGAAGGAAGGAAGGAAGGAAGGAAGGAAGGCAGGCAGGCAGGCAGGCAGGCAGGCAGGCTCTCAAACTGAGAAACTAAAGCATCTGGCCAACAGCCAGGGAGAAACTGAGGCTTGTCAACAACTATATAAGTAAAATTCTAAGTGGATCTTCCAGGCCCAGATGACTGCAGGCTTGGCCAATGACTTGATTATAAACTAATAGGAGGGTGGGACCTTGAATCAAACTGGACAGATTCTCTCAGATCCCTGACCACAGCAACTGGGGAATAATAAGTATTACTTATAAGCTGTGAATTTTTGGTCCAATATACCACATAGCAAGAGATAACACATACAGTTACATTACTTCTACCTGATTTCTTTCCTGTTATCTATTTGAAGGCTTTACCTCAATCAATTTTTTCCTTATCAATTTTCAATCAACTTTTCCTCATTCCATTTTTCTTCGACATTTTGAAAGCTTTACATTCAATTTACATTCTTTATATAATTAAATATTATATTAGCTATATCTATAATATTAACAATAAAGTTTTATATTATTACCATATTTTCCTCCCATACAAGATGACAACACACATACACAGCATACTTTTACTTCCATCTAATACCACCTTCCTTTTTTTACTTTTTTTGAGACAAAGTCTTGCTCTGTTGCCCAGGTTGGAGTATAGTGGCACAGTCTCAGCTCACTGCAACCTCTGCCTCCTGGGTTCAAGCAATTCTCCTGTTCAGCCTCCTGAATAGCTGGGATTACAGGCACACACCATCACACCCAGCTAATTTTTGTATTTTTAGTAGAGACGGGGGTTTCATCATATTGGCCAGGCTGGTCTCGAACTCCTGACCTCAAGTGATCCTCCTGCCTCGGCCTCCCAAAGTGCTGGGATTACAGGCATGAGCCACCGCACCCGGCCAACCACTTTCCTTTTTTTTTTTTAAAGCTTATGGCATCCAGTATTACCAGATAGTCTCACATCCAAGTACTAACCAGGCCCAACTTTGCTTAGCTTCCAAGATCAGATGAGACCTGGCTTGTTTAAGGTGGTATGGCCATAAACTAATACCACCTTCTACACCATTATTTATCATGTTGTCATCCTCTGGAATTTTAGAGCTTGTTACTAATTAAAAAAAATTATTTTTAAACATCAATTCAGAATTATCAACTTTTCTACCCCAAATAAGAACCATCCAGCTAAGACACTCTCAAACCCAACCTGCAAAAATTATATGGAAAAATAAATATTTACTATCCCTTTAATCTGGTGTTACACATGACAGTATGAAAATCATACGTGAATTACTACAGAATTAATGTGCTCCTACCTCAGAGATAATCACTATACTAACTTTCAATACCATAGGTTAGTTGTGCCTATGTTAAGTCTAAAATAAACATAAATGGAACTATATAAAATGTATTCATTTGTGTATGACTTCTTGGTGAGATGTATTTATGTGATTGTATTTAACAGTAATTGTTCATTTCCATTATTGTATACTATTTGACTATATGAATATACCACAATTTATTTTTTGATTCTAGCACTGATAGACATTTGGACTGCTTCCATTTTGTGGCAATTTGGGCATGGTGGCTCACGCCTGTAATCCCAGCACTTTGGGAGGCTGACACAGGTGGATCACCTGAGGTCAGGAGTTCAAGACCAGCCTGGCAAACATGGTCACACTCCGTCTCTACTAAAAATACAAAAAATTGGCAGGGCATGGTGGCGCGTGCCTGCAATCCCAGCTACTGGGGAGGCTGAGGCAGGAGAATCACTTGAACCCGGGAGGCAGAGGTTGCAGTGAGCCAAGATGGCACCATTACACTCTGGCCTGGGCACAGGAGCAAAACTCAGTCTCAAAAAAAAAAAAAAAAAAAAAAAAAAAAAAAAAAAAAAGACATTCTGTGGCAATTATGAATAACAGTACTATAGGCATCTTGTACAGTTGATCCTCAAACAACATGGGGTTAACAGTGCCAACCCCCATGTAGCTGCAAATTCACATGTAACTTTTGACTCCCCCAAAACATCACTAATAACCTACTATTAATCATCTTGTTGATAACAAAAATAGTTCATTAACACGTTTTATGTTATATGTAATATGTATTGTATTCTTACAATAAAGCAAGCTAGAGAAAAGAAAATATTAAGAAAATCGTAAGGAAGAGAAGATATAACTATTCATTAAGTGAAAGTGGATCATCATAAAGGTCTTTATCTTTACATTGAGTAGGCTGGGGTGGAAGAGGAGGTCTTGATGTCTCAAGGGTGGCAGAGGCGGGAGAAAATCCACGTGTAAGTGGACCCATGCAGTTCAAACCCATGTTGTTCAAGAATCAACTGTATGTCTTTTAACACACAAATGTATGTATTTCTGTTTGGTTATTCATAAGAAGCCAATTGGGACTGTAATTAGGGGTTTGTGGAATCCATAGGTCAATTTAAGAAGATGTATCTTTACAATATTGAATATTCCATAAATGTTATATACCTCATTTACTTAGGTCATACTTTAATATTATGTAATTTTCTGTGTAGAGATAGACACAAATTTTAGCAGATACATTCCCAAGGATTTGATTTCAATATAATTATAAATCGTACCATCTTTTCAAAATGTTATCTTTTTGATGGGTTGCTGGAATAAGAAATAATACGACTTTGGATATTGACCAGCAACGCTGGTAACTTTACATATGAGCTCTAATAGATAATGTACAGGTTATTTTGCATTTCCTATATATACAGCCATATTGTCTCCAAATATACTGTTACATCCTCCTTTCAAATTTTTAGACATTTTATTTTCTTCACTTATTGCACAAAGTAAGCCTTCTGGCAAAATACTATTTGAAAAATAAAAATAGCAGGCATTTTTGTCTCTCATTCACAATCTCAAGGGGAAAGCTTTTAATAGTCCACCAATAAGTATAAAGTTTAGTAGAGTTTTTTTGTACTGTTGTCGGAATAATCATGTTCCCTTCCAGTCCTGGTTTGCAGAGATTTCAATCATGAATTGCCATTAAATTTTATCAACTGCTTTTTTCTGCACCCATTAAGGCATTAAGACTCTTCTGTATTTTTAAAATGAGGTATATTATGCTATGTTTTACTGTTAGATCAACCTTATACTACTAGAATAAACCCATACTGGGAAATATTTGGTCATTATTTCTTCATATATATTTTTTGCTCCATTCTATCACCTTTGCTTCTGGATTCCAATTACATATGTGTTAGGCCACTTGATCTTATCCCACAGTTCTTTGAGGCTCTTTATTTTCTTTAATCTGTTTTCTCTCTGTTCTTCAAATTAGCTACTTTCTCTTGTTCTATCTTCAAATTCACTAACTCTCTTTGACTCTCTCATCAGCCATCTCTAATCTGCTGTTAAGTCCATTCAGCAAACTATCTGATTCAGTTATTGTACTTGCTGGGGCAGAATGGCTCCCCAAAGATGTCTACGTCTTCATTCCTAGAACGATGAATATGTTACGTTACAACATGGCAAAGGAACTGTGCTGATATAATTATGATTGTCACCTAAATTACCCAGGTAGGTGCAATCTAATCACACGAGCACTTTAAAGCAGATGTGCTGAAAGAGGAGGCAGAAGAAATGTGGCAGAAAGGCAAATCAGAGAGATTCAAAGTGCAGCTCAACACACCATTGCTGGCTCTGACATGTATGAATCAACATGCAAGGGACTCAAGAGAGGCCTTTAGTTGCTCATTGAAAGCTTGAGAAGGAATACAGGCAACCTCTAGAGGCACAGACTAACCTCCAGCTGAAAGCCAGCAAAGAAACAGAGACCTACAACCTACAGTCTCAAGGAAATGAATTTGGCCAATGACTTAAATGAGATTGGAAGTGGATTCTTCCTCAAAGCCTCCAGTAAGCAACAGCACTCCACCAACATCTTCACTTTAGCCCCATGAGGCCTGTGTCAGACTTCTAATCTATAGATCTATGAGATAATAAATGGATCTTGGAAGCCATTACATTTAATGGTAATTTGTTACGGCAGCAATAAAAAAAACTAACAGATTTTGGTACCTGTAAGCGAAGTGTTACTGCAACAAAAACCCAAATTGTAGAACTGACTGGAATTAGGCACTGGGTGGAAGCTTGGAAGAATTTTGAGGAGCATGATGGAGGAAGCCTAGTTTTGAAGAGACTTATAAGAAATCTGATCTTAAGTGATCCACCCACCTCAGCCTCCCAAAGTGCTGGGATGCCTATAGTCCCAGCTACTCAGGAGGCTGAGGCATATGAATGGCTTGAACTCAGGAAGCGGAGGTTGTAGTGAGCTGAGACTGTGCCACTGTACTCCAGCCTGGGCAACAGAGCAAGACTTTAAAAAAAAAAAATGAAAGAAAGAAAGAGAGAGAGAGAGAAAGAGAGAAAGAAAAAGAAAGAGAGAGAGAGAAAGAAAAGAAAAGAAAGAAACAAGGAAGGAAGGAAGGAAGGAAGGAAGGAAGGAAGGAAGGAAGGAAGGAAGGAAGGAAGGAAGGAAGGAAGGAAGGCAGGCAGGCAGGCAGGCAGGCAGGCAGGCAGGCAGGCAGGCAGGCAGGAAGGAAAGAAGGAAGGAAGGGGAAAGAAAGATCAATTGATCTGGTTTTTAAGGACACTGCTGGTCAAGGCTTATGAACTGCCTACAGAAATCTGGACTTAAAAGATGCTGTAGTGAGGGCTCAGAAGGAAGTGAAAAACATGTTAATGTAAATTTGAGTAAGGTAGATCCTTGTTATTATGTATTGGCAGAGAGCTTAGTGAATTTGTGCCCTGTTGTTATTTGTGAAGCAGAACTTGTAAACGATGACATTGGATATTTACTTGAGGAAAATTCCAAAAATGAAGATGTGACCCAGTTTTATCTTGCTGTTTACGGTAAAATGTGAAATGACAAATTTCACCTATGAAGAGCAACTTTGTCCTGTGCCCGAGTTCCAGCCTCTCTGCAATCTTCCCTTCCTGACAGCCTATCTTATGAATTTTACATTTGCTTAGCTGGCCCCCGAATTACATAATCAATGAACAAATCTCTACATATTTATATCCTCCAGGTTCTACTTCTCTCGTTGAATCCTGACAGAGTATTTTTAAGCTCTAGAATTTCTACTTAGCTCTTTTTGTAGTTTCCATTTCCCCTGTTCATTCATGATAACTATTTTCCATTAAAGTCATGGACAAGGCTGGGTGCGGTGGTGCACACCTATAATACCAGCACTTTGGGAGGCTGAGACAGATTGATTGCTTGAGCTCAGGAGTTTGAGACCAGCATGGGCAACATTGCAAAACCCCATCTCTGCAAAAAGTACAAAAACTAGCCAGGTGTGGTGGTACATCCCTGTAGTCCCAGCAACTTGGGAGGCTGAGGTGAGAGGATTGCTTGAACGTGGAAGGCAGAGGTTGCAGTGAGCCAGGATCACACCACTGCAGTCCAGGCTTCACAATAGAGTGAGAGACTCTGTCATAAATAAATAAACAAATAAATAAAGTCATGGACAAATTTATAATAGATGCTACAAAGTTTTTGTTTGCTAATTCCAATGTCTGGATCACATCAGGGTCAGTTTCTACTGATTGCTTTTTCTCTTGGCTACTAGTCACATTCTCCACATTCTTTGTACTTCTGGTAATTTTTACCATCTACTAAACATTGTAATGATATACTGTAAAGACTCTAGAACTTATGGAGTTTCTTTAGCAAGAAGCTTGGCTGGGATCAAACTCCAAACTTTATTTCCTCCATAGTGAGTTGCAGCTGAATTCTCCATTCAGTTCTTTCATCTTACAACTACTGCTTTTGGAAGGTCTCCTAGAGTATTCTCCTGTATATATGTAGCTCAGTTGGTAAGCCAGTGATTTTTGCAGAGTTTAAAATTCATTTTGAGACTCATTCCTTTTATGGCTCCCTCTTTTCCACGTTTTCCACTCTAAGTTTTCAGTTACTCTTTCAACCTCAAACTGTTTTGACCACTCTGTCCAGAAATACTGTAGCTTTCTGTCATCCTACACTGAGGAATTATACAATGCCCTCAGGAGAACGGCAAAAAAAACCCACAAATTTCACCCAGTATAGCTTTTGTCTTTCAGGCATCAACTGCTTCCCTCCAGTTTTTGCTTGCTTTTCACCACTCCCCAATATTTTCATACTGTTGTGAGTTATCTTCGTTTGGGGAAGGCATATCTTTGTATTAATGACAATCATTATTTGCAGGAGGATTAAGCTGGCCAAGCTACACCACTATTGGAAGGAGGAAGCTCAACTGAATATTTTTAAATATTCCATTTTATCTTCTCTGTTGACATTTAAGATCTATATGTTTTACAAATTTTTTTTGTTAGTTATAATATTCATCCTCAAGAGATTACAATATTCATCCTTATCATAGTGTATCATCAAATAATATACTACTGCATGAATGATACAAAAACTTTACAAATGTCCATTTTTCTCCCTCATGCCCTTTATACTACTATCTTCATATATTTCACTTCTACATATATATAAGCCCTACAATTTGCAGCTGGTTTTAGTAAAAATTGTACATATTTATAATTTACCTACATATTTACCTTTTAATTTACCTACACATTTACCCTTTCTCTTGTTCTTCATTCCTCCTGAAGATCCAGGCATCCATCTACTATCATTTGTTTTTAGCTGGAAAAACTCCTTTTAGCATCCTTCATGATGCAGGTATGCGGACACAAATCCTTTCAGGTTTTTGTTTTTTCCTGGTTGAAAATGTTTTAATTTCACCTTCATTTGGAGGAATACTTTTAGAGTATAGAACTCTAGATTTTCAGTTATTTGTTTCAACAATTTTAAGATGTCCATTATCCTCTCGTATCCATTTTTCTAATGAGAAGTCAACCATTCTTATTTTTGTTTCCCTGAATCTATGAATCTAATGTGCCTTTTTTTTTCTTTTTTTTTTTATTATTATACTTTAGGTTTTAGGGTACATGTGCACAATGTGCAGGTTTGTTACATATGTATCCATGTGCCATGTTGGTTTGCTGCACCCATTAACTCGTCATTTAGCATTAGGCATATCTCCTAATGCTGTCCCTCCCCCCTCCCCCAAACCCACAACAGTCCCTGGAGTGTGATGTTCCCCTTCCTGTGTCCATGAGTTTTCATTGTTCAATTCCCACCTATGAGTGAGAACATGCGGTGTTTGGTTTTTTGTCCTTGCAATAGTTTACTGAGAATGATGTTTTCCAGTTTCATCCATGTCCCTACAAAGGACATGAACTCATCATCTTTTATGGCTGCATAGTATTCCATGGTGTATATGTGCCACATTTTGTTAATCCAGTCTATCGTTGTTGGACATTTGGGTTGGTTCCAACTCTTTGCTATTGTGAATAGTGCCGCAATAAACATATGTGTGCATGTGTCTTTATAGCAGCATGATTTATAGTCCTTTGGGTATATACCCAGTAATGGAATGGCTGGGCCAAATGGTATTTCTAGTTCTAGATCCCTGAGGAATCGCCACACTGACTTCCACAATGGTTGAACTAGTTTACAGTCCCACCAACAGTGTAAAAGTGTTCCTATTTCTCCACATCCTCTCCAGCACCTGTTGTTTCCTGACTTTTTAATGATCACCATTCTAACTGGTGTGAGATGGTATCTCATTGTGGTTTTGATTTGCATTTCTCTGATGGCCAGTGATGATGAGCATTTCTTCATGTGTTTTTTGCCTGCATAAATGTCTTCTTTTGAGAAGTGTCTGTTCATGTCCTTCGCCCACTTTTTGATGGGGTTGTTTTTTTCTTGTAAATTTGTTTGAGTTCATTGTAGATTCTGGATATTAGCCCTTTGTCAGATGAGTAGGTTGCAAAAATTTTCTCCCATTCTGTAGGTTGCCTGTTCACTCTGATGGTAGTTTCTTTTGCTGTGCAGAAGCTCTTTAGTTTAATTAGATCCCATTTGTCAATTTTGGCTTTTGTTGCCATTGCTTTTGGTGTTTTAGACATGAAGTCCTTGCCCATGCCTATGTCCTGAATGGTATTGCCTAGGCTTTCTTCTAGGGTTTTTATGGTTTTAGGTCTAACATGTAAGTCTTTAATCCATCCTGAATTAATTTTTGTATAAGGTGTAAGGAAGGGATCCAGTTTCAGCTTTCTACATATGGCTAGCCAGTTTTCCCAGCACCATTTATTAAATAGGGAATCCTTTCCCCATTGCTTGTTTTTGTCAGGTTTGTCAAAGATCAGATAGTTGTAGATATGCGGCATTATTTCTGAGGGCTCTGTTCTGTTCCATTGATCCATATCTCTGTTGTGGTACTAGTACCATGCTGTTTTGGTTACTGTAGCCTTGTAGTATAGTTTGAAGTCAGGTGGCGTGATGCCTCCAGCTTTGTTCTTTTGGCTTAGGATTGACTTGGCGATGTGGGCTCTTTTTTGGTTCCATATGAACTTTAAAGTAGTTTTTTCCAATTCTGTGAAGAAAGTCATTGGTAGCTTGATGGGGATGGCATTGAATCTATAAATTACCTTGGGCAGTATGGCCATTTTCACGATATTGATTCTTCCAACCCATGAGCATGGAATGTGCCTTTTTTTTAAAAAAGGCGACTTTCAAGCTTTTCTTTCATTCTTTCTCTTTTAGTTTTCAACTTTTTACTTGTGATATATATGACTAGGTTATGATTAGGTGTGGCTTTTATTTATCCTACTTGAGTGTCACTGGCCATCTTGGATTCATTTTGGGTTTGTTGTTGTTATTTTCTGAGATGGGGATCTCACTCTGTCACCCGCGTTGGAGTGCAGTGGTGTCATCTCAGGTCACTGTAACCTCCACCTCCCAGCCTCCCATGCTCAACCAATCCTCCCACCTCAGACTCCTGAGTAGCTGAGACCACAGGCCTGCATCACCATGCCTGGCTAGTTTTTGTATTTTCTTCTGATAGAGATGGGGTTTTGCCATGTTGCCCAGGCTTGTCTTGAACTCCTGAGCTCAAGCGATTCACCTGCCTCAGCCTCCCAAAGTGCTAGGATTACAGCCGTGAGCCACTGCACCCAGCCCCTTTCATTCATTTTGGAAAATTCTCATCCACTGATATGGTTAGCCTGTGTCCCCACCCAAATCTCATCTTGAATTTCCACGTGCTATGGGAGGGACCAACTGGGAGGTAATTGAATCATGGGGGCAAGTCCTTCCCGTGCAGTTCTCATGACAGTAAGTCTCATGAGATCTGACGGTTTTAAAAATGGGAGTTTCCCTGCACAAGCACTCTCTCTCTTTGCCTGCTGCCATCCATTCAAGACGTGACTTGTTCCTCCTTGCCTTCCACCATGATTGTGAGGCTTCCCCAGCCACGTGGAATTGTAAGTCCATTAAACTTCTTCCTTTTGTAAATTGCCCAGTCTCGGGTATGTCTTTATCAGTAGCATGAAAACGGACTAACACATCCATTATCTCTTCAAAGATTTATTCTGCTCCATTCTGTTTCCTTTCCTTCTGAGACTCATTACACAAGTATTAGACTTTTTGATATATTCCCTAGGCTTCAGATGTTCTATTATTTTATTTTATTTTCTTATTTTTCTCCCTATGCTTCAGTTTGGACAATTTCTATTGACTTGTCTTTAAGTTCTCTAATCTTTTTTCCACTGTGTCCAATCTGCTATTAAGGGCTTCAAAAAATTTTTTATTTTTGATATTGTATTTTTTGGTTCAAGATTTTTTTTTCTAGTTTCTATTTATCTATTGAATTCCTTACCCATTTACACATTTTGTCCATCTTTTCCACTCTTTAGTGGAAAGATGTAATTTACAAAAGTTACAAAAGTTCACTTTACAAAACTCCTTTGGTGTTCACTTTACGAAAGTTGTTTAAAAGTCACTGCCTAGTAATTTCTAAAGTCACTGCCTCCTAATTTCTGTATGTGGGTCATCTGTAAGTCAGCTTCTACTGACTGCTTTTCTTCCTCTTGTTTATGGGTTACATATCCCTGACTCTTTGTGTTTTTTGATTGTTTGCTAGACACTGCTTACAAAGATGCAGTAGAGACTGATGTAAATAATACTTATCATTAGAAAAGTGCAGGTCCCTTTTCATTTTTAGCAGTTAATAGTTGATCTGGGTCAGGACTTTGCTGCAGCTTTAATTAAATTCAGTTATCTGCTGTTTACAAATGATCTGAGGAACAGATCAGGATTCCCCTTTCAGCAGGGCATTAGTAGTAGTGGCAGATTCTAGAGGTCTTTCTCTGTGTTACACCTCAGTTTCCCAGGCCACATAAGAAATCTTTGTTTTAGAGCTAAGCCATAAGCCTTCAGGCTGGGGAAGGGGTCTTCTTTGCTCCCTAGATCCATGCCCAGCTTACTATACCTCAAAAGATCTCTTTCCTGCCCTTCCCTAGCCTTCAAAAGACTGCTGAAGTATATTTGGTCACCTTATGTGCCTCAGACTTGCGGAATGATCTTGGGCAAATCACTAAATGCAGTACTTCAACATTCTCTTTTATAAAAATAAAAGGGATAGATAGGATAATTCTTAATGTCCCCGCCAACTTTCATATTTAATTATCTACATATCTTATGATCAATGCATATATTTTTTGTTCAATATCAGTTTGTTAATGTGCTATTAATAATTAAGTGCATACACAAGAGCATACATTAAGGTTAAAAAAAGTGTGACTTGAAATTCCATAATTTTTTTAAAAAATTGAAAAACATCGAACTCATCTGTAAAGTCAGCACTGCCCCAAAAAAATTCATGAAGGAAATAAACTCTAAGGTATATTAACTTTGCAAATGGAAAATAACCCAGGTTTAGGTGAAGACACTTACCCATCCTCAGTTTCTTTTAGTAAGCGACTGGCAATTCGGATCAGCATGCAGTAAGCAAACTGTGACTTGAGACCAGATTTAGTAAACTTATTCAACATCTTGGAAACAGCAAGTCGATCATTCTTTCTAAGGTGATACAGGACTCCCAATGCATGGTACTAAAGAACATGAAAAAGAAGGTAGGACATGGATTAGAAAGACATCAAAATATTTACACAAAAATAGAATTACATGGAACTAGATTAAAGATTTCTTTAAAATACCCAGGTCACAGATACACAAATTTTTTTTCACACTAAGCTAAACACAGGCAAGACTAAAAAGATTAAATGTTTCTAATTTACCCCCCAGAAGCTGTCAATTCAGACTGGCAGGTATAAGGGAGGTGACATACAATCTGAAGATGGCTCTAGCAGACTCAACACTGGCTCACACATCCTCAGTACACACGCTCTCGGGTCCAGGGCTTTACTGGTGCTAGCTGTCTCTACGAGTGGCTTTACATCATCTGTGGCCACCTTAGTAATTAAAGGATTAATCTCCTAAAGCAGGCTACAAGAGTGTCATTATCTTGACACTTTGTATAAAAACACATGATCAGAGTCAGGAGAACGAGAGTGTTTTCCAAGGGAAAAATGACTACTCTGTTTCCTAATAACTGAATATGCTACCATAGAAGTTATAAACATCAAGAGGGCATAAACACCCTCTCAAATAAAATGGGGTACTTTACATACAATTTCCAGTGAAGAATTTAATCTTGTTCCTCTTAAGAATAACCTAATAAATATCAAAAGAAGCTCTTTTTGACAAAATGGTTTCAAACTTTCATAAAGTAAAAGCTGCTCCGTATGATTTTTATAATGCCTATAATCAAGGCCTCAGAACTTGGAATTATCTTTTTACACAAATTATTTTTCAAATAAAAGACTGCAATGAGCATCTCAATCTACTACTGAATATAAAAATCTTTCCCAAATATTCCTACAAAGGGTCATCTAGCTTCTACAAAACACTTGAAGGGCAGTATTCAAATGGCAGTAATCATAATTAGTGAGATTCCTACTTCAGAATACGTACTAGTAGCTGCTTAATTTGCCTTTAGTTAATGTTTATCTAGGGAATCAATACACTGCCCCTACAATACAGGTTTAAAGAATGCTGATCCTGAGACAAGTTAATGTGATTCAATGACAGTACCTGGACCATAATATTATCACTTGATGCAGCTTCTTGGGCTTCATTGATCCAGCGCTTAACCACATCATAGCTTATCTTCATCATGTGCTAAATACAGAAAAAAAAAATGAGAATAAATAGTGCATGGTCACTAGAAGCTTGGAAACATGAGTTAGTTTTCTTGGAAAATCACAGACACTTCCCAAAAGGAAGAAAACTATGTAGCTCTTATAAGTCTATTTTGTGTCTCTACTCCTGGAGCAACTGATAAACCAGAAGTATTTTCTCCCATACCTGTTACAAAGGTGAGTATATGTAAGCTGGGAGAGGTGTGTAAAAGGAAGTAATGAAAGAGGAAGAACAGGATGGGGATGGACAGTCAACAGAATGGTGCTTAAATAACGTTATCGTAACAAGCTTTACTTCCAGGAAACTCCCCTGGAAGAAAGAGAGTACTAGTATATTCTCTGCTATAAAACTCAGCCAATTATATTCCACAATCAGGAACTCTTGTATTTAGATGTCTTACACATTCACACATAGGTAACTGATGTTAATCAAATGCAATATGATAGGTTTTAATCTATAAATTGTGTTCTGCTGAAAAATGGAAAGAAAAATATATTACTAAAAAAAAGACCACTTCCGGGGAGGAAATTCAGAAGTGGGACAGGAAACTTTGGATTGAAGGACACACGTAGACAAAGGCACCAGAAAAAGCAGAGGACAAAGAGACAAGTAGTAGAAGTCATAAAGGCAGGTCATAAAGAAGATTTTAAATGAAAGAAAAGTGCCCTAGGTTTCTTCCCTGTCCCATACCCCACACTTACCCCTCTTTTATTATGTGTACAACATAATTTTCAGATTTCCAAAACCTTTCAAACATACGAAAATTTTATGTTTTTAATTGCTCAGTGATCCTATGGATCAGCAATCTCCAACCTTTTTGGCACCAGGGATTGGTTTTATGGAAGACAATTTTCCCATGGACAGAGGGCAGGGGCATAGTTTTTGGATGAAACTGTTCCACCTCAGATCATTAGGCATTAGATTCTCATATGAGGCCGGCAACCTAGATCCCCACATGCGTAGCTCACAATAGGGTTCGAACTCCTATGAGAATCTAACACTGCTGCTGGTCTGGCAGGAGGCGGAGCTCAGGCAGTAATGCTCGCTTGCCTGCCACTCACCACCTGCTCTGCAGCCCAGTTCCTAACAGGCCACGGACCAGTACTGGTCTGAAGCCCTGGGGTGGGGACCCCTGCTCTAGATAAAACATACTTGGATAAAGTAATAGAGGTGTATACATTTTTTTTTTTTTTTTTTTTGAGACGGAGTCTCGCTCTGTCACCCAGGTTGGAGTGCAGTGGCGCGATCTGGGCTCACTGCAAGCTCCGCCTCCCAGGTTCACACCATTCTCCTGCCTCAGCCTCTCCGAGTAGCTGGGACTACAGGCGCCCGCCACCATGCCTGGCTAATTTTTTTTTTTTTTTTAGTAGAGACGGGGTTTCACCATTGTCTCGATCTCCTGACCTCGTGATCCGCCTGCCTCGGCCTCCCAAAGTGCTGGGATTACAAGCGTGAGCCACCGCGCCCCGCCACATATTTTTAACTGTTTCATCTGTGAGAGAATCATAGTGATACTTTGTTTTCGCAACTCAAAACCGTACCATGCTTAAGAACTAGGAAGCTGCTTGTTCACTTACCAGGGAAGACACCAGTGCTGAACTGGATACACTGGAAACTTTATCCACAATGGCCTGCTTCATGTATCTCTCAATGGCTTGCAACATTGTTCCCTAATAACATTCAAAAAGAAAAAATTGTTATGGAAAAGCATGTTTATCCAAAATTACTCTTACACTTCAAAATAATTTTCAAAAACAAATCTTGTATTTGTTTCTGTGCAAATATTTAGAATGCACTAAAAGGATGATAATATAGTAATAATATCCCAAAGGGCAGAACCCAAACAACAAAGTTGAAGCTTTAAGAAAGAACATTTAAGATTATATATAAAGAAGAATAACTGTTCAACAATGAAATAAACTGTCTCAAAATGGAGAATCTCAGTTTGGAAGAAATACACAAGTAGAGGCTGAACCCATCAGGAAAGTTATAAAGAAATTCCTATATGGAGATGGAGCCTGCTTTTGAAGTTATGAAGATTCCTCTATGTGAAGGGCACATATTATATACAGATCCCACAGAGTCCCAGAAATCAAATGTAATCCCTCATTATCTGAGATACATAAAGAATTACATGTGTAGTGTACTACTATAGTGAGCCCTCAACATAAAATCCTCTGGAAATACAGTTCTTTTTAACTTTAACTGGGAAAAAGCACTGGGAAGGTGGTGGCAGATAAAGATGAGTAAAAAGACCGGGGGCAATATTCAGAAGAAAAAAAGAGTTTTATTGCTAGCACTAGCATGGTCAAGTCTCACGCTGCTACCAATGTAATGCAAAAAATAAAAAACAATCACAACAGAACAACAGTGCATCAAAAAATATTAAAGCATTTCTATCACTCCTTCTAGGATCCAGATGTATCAGATGTATAATTTGGTCCTGTTCAACCTTTACAACTTAAGAAGGTTACAAACATACACCTAAAATATACCCAAGCATGGACATATAGCTATTATTCAATTTGCTTGGTAATGCCTGGCCTACCCTTCCTACTCAGAGTTCCCAGAAAGACACAGCCTAACATACTACATGATCTCATCCCTCCAGATATAATGAGCTGGATCATTGTTAAACACCTGACTCAGACACAGGTGGATACAAGCTACTGGCCTATTGCTGGCTAATCAGATTCTCTCTCTTAAATGTTTCAACCAGAGGGCCTGTGTCTAGTACATGATGAATCACCACAGTGAATAGCCTGGCCAACATCGTGAAACCCTGTTTCTACTAAAAATACAAAAATTAGCAGGGCATTGGCCTGGTTTTAGAAAATATTTCATACGGAAGTTGAAGATCTGGAAATTTATTCCTTTAAAACTCTCCTCAGACAGATTTGAGGATATTGCCTGGGTATTCCTTGCAGTCTTACCATACCCTAGGAAAATCTTCATTTACCCCACTTGGAAGACTTCTTAATATAGGCATATCCAAACTCCAATGTCCCTGACTATCCATTATTTTGAGACACCAAAGCAAATGTCCTAGGAAGTAAGGAGGAAGACTCGTTCTTGGAATAGAAGTGAGTTATGAGAGAAGTCAAAAAGGATGGCTCCAAGTTGGTGTAGTGTGAAGGTCATGGATACGGTCCTTGGCTTTGCAGTTCTAGAAGTGGATTTTGTCAGTTCACACAAAGGTATTCATGTTTTGTCACATTAAATCAAACTCATAGGAAGTTATGTACATAACAGAATGTCAGTGCCTTCTTTTATACTTATAGGCACGAAGTGAACTGGATTATCGCTCCTGTTGGGGAAATCTTATCTGGGAAGATCAATTAGAAAGTTACATGAGGAGTGTGGATTTTGAGCATGGCTATTGTCAATGAGCTGATGAGCAGGTGCTCACTGCCTGGCATATAATAGGAGCTCAGTAATTATGGAATGAATGCACTTCATCTATATCTTCATTATAGATGCTAAAGGGGAAGTTTAAGATTCTGATAGGCCACCCCAACATGTTTTTTGATCAGGTAGATTTTTCCTTTTTCCTCAAGTTATACTCTTAAATGGCTGTATCATGTAGATATTAAATCCAATAAAATTTCATGTCAGGGAATTATATAATTGCAACAGCTAAGTTTTATCTATCATCTCTGAGCCTAGAAGTTAGGACTGTTCATTTATGAAAGAGATTGGCGATTGCTTTCTTGTGCCCTGTAGGAGTAGTGATGGTGGTAGCAGCTGAATGATCTGTATTTCACAATACTATTTGGTGGCCAAGAGTGTACTGCATACAAAGAATGACACTGGGTGACCTTCAGTGCTGGCACTTTCGTAGAGGTGGGACACCCTGACTAGGGAGGTGCTGAGCCACCTGTGGGCCAGCCAGCGGTTGTGGACTGTACTGTGGTGAGGAGGAACAATAAATTTCCCCGACTCCTTAGATCCCCCTTAGGAGATAATACTTGATATTGCTTTTAAGGATAGACAAAAAGACAAGCCTTTTCAAATTTTAAAATCATTAGGGATGAGTTGCCAAAAAATTTGGATAAGTTTTATCTGGAAGCCAGAAGACATTGTCTCCTTAAGGCTTTTTCTGGCTCTAGGATAAGCTATTGAGATAGAGGAATAGATGCCAGGCTGAGGAGTTTCATTTAGTATTTTAACAATAATAAAAAAGACATACAAAATCCAAACATTTCTTTTTACAATTCAGATATATATTTTTTTCCAAGTGCAAAATACTCTATGAACTGCATCATTTGCTGTTTATTGTTGATTGTGTAGGAGATGCTTACTATATTGGCAGCAGTGGAAGGCAGATATAAATACAGTATTTTGAGATTTCTTCTGCATTTTAACAAAAAGCCTCCCACATGGTGATGATTATTCTGAAACTTGAGTTCAGCTCACACAGAAGAATAAAGTTTTCAGTTTATTCAAACTGCTACAAAAAAAAAAAAATTAGCCAGGTGTGGTGGTGGGTGCCTGAAATCCCAGCTACTCAGGAGGCTGAGGCAGGAGAATTACTTGAACCCGGGAGGCGGAGGTTGCAGTGAGCCAAGATCATGCCACTGCACTCCGGCCTGGGCGAAAGCACGAGACTCCGACTCAAAAAAGAAAAAGAAAAAAAATCTGCTGTTGAATTCTTAAAGCTGCCCAATTTCTTGCCCTGGTGTCTACCTGTAAGCTTCACCTCAAATTCTGAGAGATTTGTGTCCTATAATAAAGCTTTTTAAGATAAATTTGAATGGGTTTTTGTTTCCTGCAAGCAATGTACCCTCACTACAACAGTTCAAGAGGGCAAATAAAGAGAGAAAATGGACTAACATAAATAAATTAAAGGAAAAAAATCTGAAGAAAAAAGAAAGCCTGGAGCCACAAAAGCCTTTCTGGTGATCATGTTTCTCTTATACTGAAAATTCACAAAGTCAGACTAGGAAATCCTACTAAATCTACATGGCCACCTGCAGATAAACATAGTGTTCCATTTGATAACTCAGTGAAACAGAGAACTTACATCGGTGATTCTGCAGAGAGCTCTGATGGCCGGGCCTCGGTATACATCTTCTTTTCCAGTCATGTCTTTAGTCAGACTAAGAAAAATCAAATTGGTTAACATAAGATCAATTAAAATCTCTCCCGTGGAGTTCACCCCTAGCCAATTTCCAACTGTCCCATAATTATCTTAATGTAGCTACTAATTCAACAAATATTTATGGAGCATATTCTTTGTATATGTGCTAAGACTACTGCATAGAAGACTGTTCTAATTCAAGAATAAAGCAATGAGCAAAATTAGTAAAAAGCAAAAAGTCCTTTGCCTTCATGGAACTTACCATTCTAGGAGGAAGAAAGATAATCACTTAAACAAAACAACCCCTCCCCCATAATTTTAGATACTGATAATTGGCATAAAAAATAAACTAAGGACAATGGTATAAAGAGTCCTAGTCTGACATACCACCAAATCCTAAAATCCCATCAGACTAGACATAACTTTTTAAAATAAATTAATAAAAATAATTAACTCATGAGGTATCTCTCTTTGGCACGGCTTTCTAAAATTATCAATGGCTTCAGACCTTTCTGCTGAGCTTCAAAAACAGGCAGAGGTGTGAACTGAGCTACAGAATTCCATGTTCATGCTTTAAAGAGGTTTTTAACCTTTTACCCTCCCTTCTTTAGCTCCCCATGCATTTATACTACCGCTATCAATCTCTCCACTTCCTCAACTCCTCTCACATAATCCAAAATGACCTACAACTCTGACTCCCTCCATTAGGAAACCAAGAGGAAGAAGTTTTGACTGATAATCCTTCGTTTCTTTTTCAATTAGAAAAGTAATTTGGCCGGGTGCGGTGGCTCATGTCTGTAATCCCAGTACTTTGGGAGGTCAAGGTGAGAGGATCACTTGAGCACAGGAGTGCAAGACCAGCCTGGGAAACATGGCTAAACCCCGTCTCTACAGATAATACAAAAATTAGACTGGTGTGGTGGGGTGTGCCTGTAGTCTCAGCTACTTGGGAGGTTGAGGGGAGAGGACTGCTTGAACCCAGGAGGCAGAGGTTGCAGTGAGCTGAGATGGCACCACTGTACTCCAACCTGGGTGACACAGTGAGACCCTGTCTCAAAAAAAAAAAAAAAAGACATTTCTTTGGAAGTGTCCTGCACTTAAAAAATGTTGTAGCGTGGGCATTTTTCCCTGATGCACTCTTTCTGGCTCTGTCAGATGCAAGCTTGGTTTTCTGGATTTCCAAGAGCATCTATGAACTAGATTCTATTGTCAGCAATGGGGAGCCCTGAACAATACACTCATTCAGTAATTTAAGTGTCAAGGACTATGAATTTTCCTCTGAGCATAGCTTTAGTTGAAATCATAGGTTTTCATCATTAGATTTTAAAAATATTCTGCAATTTCAATTTTTACTTATATACTGGCCCAAAAGTTGAGGTTTTCTTTTTGTTTTTCCATTTTGACATATCTGGGTACTATCTGTTCATTTTCTTCTCAAAATAAATGTATCATTTGATTACACTGTAATGACAGAATAAGTCTCTACTATATTTCCACATTCTAGAATTAACAGGTTTTCAGGGGCTGAATGTTGAATAATTTGTAAGTGTTCCATGAATACTTGTAAAGGTGACTTTTCTATTATAAAGGTAAGGTTTTCATAAGTATTAATTAATCTGTATCAAGTATATTATTCATATCTTTTTTACCCTTAGGTTTTTCCTTCTTTTTAAAACAAGGGCTGATACTATTTTGTTTCTATTTACATTTTTTGTGATTTTTGGCTTATGTACTTTGGTGTTACATTAATAAATAATTCAAGACAGTTCCTCCTCATTTTGGATAACGTACCTCATCCTTCTCTCATTCAAAACTTTTTGCATTTAATTCAATTTTCTAATTATTAATACCTTCACCCAAGCTTCCTTTCAGTAGTGTTTGCCTTATATACTTTCACCCCTCCTTTTATATTCAAATTTTGCTTTGCCTTGTTTTATATACATCACAATATGTAGCATAGTTGTATTTTATTTTTAAACTAATCTGTATTTCTTTTAATAGGCAATGTCTGGTGTTAATTCTGTCAATTTGTTTTGTGTTACATCTCTATTTTTAGTACTTCCTTTGTTTCCTATAAGGCAGTGTTATCCAATAGAACTTTTTTCAATGATGGAAAATGTTCCATCATTCAATATAGTAGCCACAAGCTAAATGTGTCTAATGAGCATTTCAAATATAACTAGTGTGATTAATGAACTGAATTTTTAATTTTACAAAAGTTCAATTAATGTTCACTATAACAGCTATATGTATCTAATGGCTATCTTATTGCACAACACAGATGTAAGAGTGTCTTTTGTTTTCCTAAGTGAATGTGTTTTCTCTCTGAAATATGGGAAATTTACTTTCTAGTTCTTTTTGTCGCTGCCATAAAACTCTAGATAAAAGTTAAGCTATGAAAGCAAAAAAATTAATGCACATAAACTTTCTCCTCTCTCATCTGCCCTCCCGTGTATCTCTAAATTTTTGTTAGTATTATTCTTTTTGTATTATCATGGATTATAACATTTATATTCTTTAATCATAATTTCTATAGTAGTTTAACCCTACTTCTATAATGGAATAAATTCAGTGCTCACTGGTAATTCATTTCCTGTAGCCCCTCTATTACAAAATTCACTCTTTTGATTTAATATAACTTCAATGCTTAATTTTATTTTTCAAGAAAAGCTCACAGGTGTTATGGTCCCTGAATTCTTTCCAGCATGGAAGTCTGCTTGTTGTCCCTATACTTGAATGACAATTCGCTTAGCTGTATTATTCTTGTATCACATGTTCTGTTTCTTAAAACTTTGCAGACACTATCGCCATTCTTTTCTGACACTGAAAACTGCCATGAATGGCTAAAGTAGGACTTAGTTTTTCTCACTTTTAAATGACTAGCTTTTTCTGCCAGAAGTCTTAAAAATTACTTGTTTCTCTCCACAGTACAAGTTAACCAAGATGCATGTTGGTGTCAGTCATTCTGTTACAATTTTTATTGGAATACAGTATGCTATTTTAATATGTAGATTTGTTTTAATATGTAGCTATGTTTTTAAAAGTTCTCTTTTTAAATGTTTTATCTATAAATAGTTACTACTTCAGCAATGTCAAAAGTTTTGCCCTCTCATCTCTATTAAATTGCTTAAATTTTTTTCTTTTAGTTCAGCATTTCAATGAGTGTCTGTTAAGTGTCAGACACTGTTCCAGACACTTAGGATACTTTGGCAAGCAAAAGACACAAAGACTCCTGCCCTCAACAAGCATACATTCTGACAGGGAACAATCTAGTAAATATTTCAGGCTTTGCAGGCTATATGACTACCCCACAACCACTTGATTTGGTTGCTGTAACATAAAAGCAGCCATACACAATACATACACAACCCTCTGGCCCATAGAGTGGAGCTGGGTGCCACAGGGATTATTCCCAACCCTTGAAACCTAAAAGTTTGCCTGATTAAATTTAAAAATTGTCTGGTGCTAGTGACTCTTTTCTTTCCTCTCATTGTCTCCCTTTCTGAATGGGAATGTATATAATTGTTACTCTTTGCCTGTCCCACCACAGTATTTTAGCAGCACATAACTTGTTTGCTAGTTTCACAGGTCCATAGATAAAGAGGAATTCTGTCTTGGGATGAATCATACCCAGAAACTCACCTATACTGGAGTTAGGTGATTAGATGATGAGATTTGGGACTTTTGAGTTATAATATTTAATGAGATTTTAGACCTGAGTTAATGCAACGGGTTTAGATTTTGGAAGATTTTTACAATATGGTGAATGTGTTTTGCATGTAGGATGGATGTAAATCTTTAGGGACCAGACGGAAGCATGTGGTAAGCTAAATAGCAGCCCCCAAAGACATCAAAGTCCTACTCCCTAGATCCTTAAATGCACCTTATATGGCAAAAGGTACTTTGCAGATGTGATTAAGTTAAAGACACTGAGATGGGGAAATGATGCTGAATTATTTGGGTGAGTCCTAAATGTAATCACAAGTGTCCCCATAAGAGCAAGGCAGAGGGAGATTTGACACAGGAAGCATATGTGACAACAAATCAAGAGACTGGAATGATGGGAAGAGGGAGTTAGGATTCGAGGAACGCAAGTAGCATATGTGACAACGAATCAAGAGACTGGAATGATGGGAAGCGGGAGTTAGGATTCAAGGAATGCAGACAGCCTCAAGAAGCTAGAAAAGGCAAGAAAACAAACTTTGCCCTAGAGCCTGCAGAAGGAACCTGCTCTGCCTATACTTCTGACATCAAACCGGTGAAACTGATTTTAGACTTCTAGTCTCCAGAACTGTAAAAGAATTTGTGTTGTTTTAAGCCACCAGATTTGTTAAGTTACTAAGTTTGTGGTAACTTGTTCCAGCAGCCATGGGAAATCAATGCACAGGAATGGCATATTTATTCTGTAAATATTTTAGACTTTACAGGTTATACGATCTCCTCACAACTACTCAATTCTGTAGCTGCAGCACAAAGGCAGTTATACACAATACATTAAGAAATAGTGTGGCTGTGTTCCAACAAAACTTTATTTACAGCTGGGCACGGTGCTCACTCCTGTAATTTGGGAGGCCAAGGCAGGCAGATCACTTGAGGTCAGGGGTTCAAGACCAGCCTGACCAACGTGGTGAAACCTCGTCTCTACTAAAAATATAAAAAAACTGGCCGGACGCGGTGGCTCACACCTGTAATCCCAGCACTTTGGGAGGCCGAAGCGGGTGGATCCCAAGGTCAGGAGTTCGCGACCAGCCTGGCCAACATAGTGAAACCCCGCCTCTACTAAAAATACAAAAAATTAGCTGGGTGTGGCAGCGCAGGCCTGTAATCCCAGCTACTCAGGAGGCTGAGGTAGGAGAATCACTGGAACTCAGGAGATGGAGGTTGCAGTGAGACAAGATCATGCCACTGTACTCCACCCTGGGAGACAGTGAGACTCTATCTCAAAAAAACAAACAAACAAACAAACAAAACTTTATTTACCTGGTTTTGGCCATGTACCATAGCTTGTTAACCCATGTTCTATACCTCTGTCATAGCTTTGGCTGTCCTGACAGCAAAGGCTTGCATAAAGGTAGTTTATTTAGGAAGGTGTTCAGAGGGAGAAGTGAATGACAGGGAAATGAACGGGGAAGGAGGTAAAAACAATATAAAGACCTTTCCTTGAGTAGGTCACTGATGCTGGCAACTGGTTATTTAATGAGAAATCTTCTGAGAAGCCTTATGAAATACATCTCAGAACCACTAACTGTTAGCCCCTGGCTGAATGTTAACCCCAGAGTATTAATTCCCCCATACTTCTGGGGAGTATACATGCGAGCTGCAAGTGAATCTGAGTAGGCAAAAAACACTCAGTGCATACTTGAAGTAAGGCAGTAACAATGCCAGTGAGCTGAGCCCCAAAAGAATTGCTCATGATGCCACAGCTGGAATCAAAGATAAGGCCTGAGACCATGAGAAGAGGCTCAAAAGAGGTGTCCAATACAGTCTACCCTTTCCATCCCTCAAATTTGTTCATGTCCTCCATTAAGTCTAATCTATCATGGAGGCTTCAAGACGGTAGCAATCACTATTTCTAAAAAAGACTAAATAAAGGAAGGTGAGTGGAACATGGTTCAATCCTTGCTGCTACAACTAATTCCAAGGCCATAATTGATATTCATCATCTCCTTCCTAAAACCACCCGTTCTACATTTCCCTCCCCACTGGCCAGCACTTCATCTAGTTTTGGCTACTTCTCCAATAGTTGACTCAAACCTTTATCCCAAAGGATGTAAGCCCCGTGTTGGGTGCACCCTGATTGAACCACTGATTATTCTTTATCCCTACCACCACTGTCAGAGGCAAGAAAGCACCAAAATATACTCATGTGAATACCATGAATTCTAGACAGAGTCCTTTCTGCCACCATTATACAGAAATGATCCTAGCTCCTGATAGGAATCAAGGTCAATGACCTCTATGAGTACGGTAGCACTTTCCTTACCTTCACTAGAATGAAGAATCCAAAGTGACCTAATAGTGATCATCATTCCAAATATGCAAACTGGCTCAGTCTGTGGCCCTGACTTCTCTGACATGGGAGTGTCAGCTGCCTGTGGTTGCCAACGTGTCACTCAGACATATATAATCCTGAAGTGTGGGGTATTTCTGTGCTAAAGATAATCCTCAACCAACAGGAATCAAGAGCCAATGAGTTAAATGCTTCTGTCTTTTCACACCTGAAAAACACTGGCCCCAGGAACCAGGGTCTCTAATTCACATTTGGGGTACAGATGGGATGCTGTCTTAGTCTATTCCATGGGTCTAATTCTGTACTTTCCATCTGTATCAGATTGTATCTGAAAAACATAGATCAGTCTGACCAAGGTGACCACATTATAGTCACCATGCAATTTTATTCCACAGTCTGTTAGTCTGTTCATGTGCCAGTACCATGCTGTTTTAATTGTACATGCCTTAGATTTACTGACTAGTAGAGCTAGCTTCCTCTCCCCTCTACCCCATCCCTCATGGTTTTCCTTTTTTCAGTGATTTCCCAGCTATTCTTACACTGTATTTTCCACGTGAACTTTAGTACCAACCTGCCTAACTCTATAATATGGTCTGTTGGTATTTTCATTGGGATTCCATTGAATTTATAAATTAGTTTAGGGAGGAATAAAATTTTTATAACATTGAGTTGGCCTATTAAAAAACAGGCAATAACTCTGGGCATGGTGGTGCATGCTTACAGCCCCAGCTACTGAGAAGGCTGAGGTGGGAGGATTGCTTGAGCCAGGAGTTTGAGGACAGCCTGGGCAACATAATGAGACCTTGTCTCAAGGAAAAAAACTGAAAAACAAATTTTTTTTTTTTTTTTTTTTTTTCAAAAAACAAGGTATCTTTACATTTGTTTAAGTATACTTTGAGTCTTTCAGGAGTATCTTAGTCTATTTGGGCTGCTATAACAAAATATTACAGACTAGGTTTCATATAAACAATAAACATTTATTTTTCACAATTCTGGAGTCTAGGAAGTCCCAGATCAAGATACTGGCAAATCTGGTGACTGGCAAGGTCCTGTTTCCTGGTTCAGATGGCATGTCTTTTAGCTGTGTCTTCACATGGTAGAAGAGACTAGCTAGCTCTCTGCAGTCTTTTCATAAGGGCACTAATTCCAATCCCAAGGGCTCCATTCTCATAATCTAATCACCCCCCAAAGGCCCCACTTCCCAACACCATGAACTTGGAGGTTAGGAATTCAAAATACATACTTGGGGGGACATATTCAGACAAGAGTAAGGGGCTTAATATTTTTTCTAAGTTTTGTACATTTATTGTCAAATGTATTCCCAAGTATTTAATCTTTTTGGTTGTGTTGTAAATGGGGTTCTATCTACTATTATGTCCTCTATGTGCTGTTTCTATGAAGACTATTGTTTTTTACTTTTTTATTTCAATAGTTTTTGGGGTACAGGTGGTTTTTGGTTACATAGATAAGTTCTTTAGTGGTGATTTCTGAGATTTTAGTGCACCCATCACCCAAGCAGTGTACACTGTACCCAATATGTAGTCTTTTATCCCTCACCCCCTCCTAACCTTCCCCTCTTCCAAGCCCCAAAGTCCATCATGTCATTCTTTCGCCTTTGTGTCCTTGTAGCTTAGCTCCCACTTATAAGTTAAAACATATGATACTTGGTTTTCCATTCAAGTTACTTGACTTAGAATAATGGCCTCTAGTTCCAACCAAGTTGCTGGAAAAGACATTCTTTTGTTCCTTTTTATGGCTGTATTCCATGGTGTATATACACACCACATTTTCTTTATCCACTTGTTGACTGATGGGCATTTAGGTTGGTTCCACATCTTTGCAATTGTGAACTGTGCAGCTATAAACATGCATGTGCATGTGTCTTTTTCATATAATGATTTCTTTTCCTTCGAGTAGATACCCAGTAGTGGGATTGCTGGCTCGAATGGCAGTTCTACTTTTAATTCTTTAAAGAATCTCTATACTGTTTTCCATAGTGGTTGTACTAATTTACATTCCCATCAGCAGTGTAACAATGTTCCCTTTTTATCACATCTATGCCAACATCTATTGTTTTTTGACTTTTTAATTACGGCCATTCTGGCAGAAATAAAGTGGTATCTCACTGTGGTTTTAATTTGCTTTTCCCAGATGATTAGTGATGTTGGGCGTTTTTTCATATGTTTGTTGGCTGTCTGTATATCTTCTTTTGAGAAATAAGACTATTGATTATTATATATGAATTTTATATCCTGCTGTCCTACTAAATTATTGAGTTCATTTTATCACTGATTATCTGGGGTTCCTAGGTATTCAATCACATCATCTAAAAACAGACAGCTTTACTTCTTTGTTAACTCATTCTTACGTTTCAACTTGGTTTCTCTTGTCTAACTGCATTGCTAAATACCTCCAGTACAATGTTGAATAGCAGTGAAGATAATGAACATCCTTGCTGTGGTTCCTGATCTTAGTGGAAATGCCTCTAGTGTTTCCCCATTTTAAAAAAAAGGGGTCATTTTTGACAAGCTGTATTTGCCTAAAAAATTATCCATTAAATCTAGGTTTCAAATTTATTTCAAAGACTACAAATTTGTCTTCTGATTTTTACATTTCTTCTGTTTCTCCCTTGTCATTTATTTTGCATATTTATGCTTTCTCCTTTTTTTTTCACCAACTTAGGTCTTGGGTTTATTTATATTGTGAATTTTTTCAAAAATAGGATTTTGATTTAATAATTAGATATGTTTTTCTATTTTTTCCTCATTAATTTCTGTTTTTAACTATACTAATTCCTATCATGTGCTTTCTTTTGAATTACTTTGCTGTTCTTTACCTAGTTTTTTTGAGCTAAGAATTTAATTCATTTTTTGTTCCTTTCTTTTCACTGATAAAAGGTATTTACTGCTATGAGTTTTTCTTTGATCACTGCTTTAATTCACCATATAGATTAATTTATTTTTAATTGACACATAATTGTATACACTGATGGGGTACCCAATGATGTTTTGATATACACAATGCATAGTTATCACATCAGGGTAATTAGCACATCCATCTCCTCAAACATTTATCATTTCTTTTACTGGGAACATTCAAAATCCTCTCTGAGCTATTTGAAAATACATAATAAATAATTGTTAACTACAGTCATCTTGCAGTGCTATATAGTCTATAGATTCTGATATGTAGTTATGTAGTGATTTGCCTCTTTTCCCCCAAATTCAGCATGACCATAAATCCCAAATGACATCTCCAACCAGAAACATTCCAACTGTAAAATAAACCCCTCCCTGACCAGAGACATGCCAGCCCAGAGACAACCTCCCGTCTGGCTGGAGAGATGTCAGCCTCCCGAGTAGCTGGCATTACAGGTGCCTGCCACCACACCCGGCTAATTTTTTTTTGTTTTTTTTTTGTATTTTTAGTAGAGACGGGGTTTCACTTTGTTAGCCAGGCTGGTCTTGAATGCCTGACCTCATGATCCACCCAACTCGGCCTCCCAAAGTGCTGGGATTACAGGCGTGAGCCACCATGCCTGGCTAATAAATACTTAGTCTGTAAGGGATAGCGCTCCTGAACAAAATCGGCCAGAAGCCCCTCTCATGTTTATTCTCCAAAATAAACCTGTCTTTGACTGTTGAGCTGCTTTTCATGTTTCTTTCCTCTTTCTTTAACTCTTACACTTAGACCTTGAAGGACCCTAAGTATCCACCTTTCCTTCCTTTTCCCGTTGATACCTGATTGCCAAAAGGCACTTCTTTTTTCCTTTTTGCCTTTTTTCTCCTAGAGAAGCGTATGTCTGGAACACTGTCCCTTTATGTTGTGCTGGTCCTTTTAAATTACACTTGCCGTTTTATGTTGAGTATTTCTCTTTAAAATGTATGTCTAGCCTCTGAGACAGGGTCGCTCTGTTGCCAAGGCTGGAGTGCAGTAGCACGATACTGGCTCATGGCAACCTCCACCTCTCAGGCTCAAGCAATTCTCTCATCTCAGCCTCCTGAGTAGCTGGGACCACAAGCATGCCCACCATGCCCACGTAATTTACGTATTTTCCTTGTTTGGTAGAGATGGGGTTTCACCATGTTGCCCAGGCTTTTCTACTGTGCTTAAATCTTTAAATCAAGTACACTTTAAAATCCATTTCCTATAGTAAATGCTCTTATCTTTCCCACTAACTTTTTAGTATTTTCTGAATTACAACTGTGGAATCCTAATCAGGGAAAAGAAGTCAGGCTGGCAGGACTAAGGAAAAGCAAAAAGAGAACGCAGATAAGCTGTAAGTCGGCCTTTCTTCATGGTCTAGGACACACAGTCCTCCTGCACAAATAATTCACAATCTTCCTATGCCCAACTTATCACTAGACCATCAGCTAATAGAAAAATGCAAGTTAGCTAACTGCAACCTTGGCATTATCAGTACTGCACAAAGCCCTCTTCAGCATAGCAAGAGCACCATCCTATAAAATCCCCGGCAAGCCTTTGTCTCCCTGAAGTCAGCTCCGCTCCTGCTGACTGGGCCACTGCACCCTAGCAACATGTTTCCACTTTTTTAAAGAATCTGTTTTTCTTTACCTACACCCGTCTTGGTCAATTCTTTTTTTTTTTTTTTTTGGAGACGGAGTCTCGCTCTGTCACCCAGGCTGGAGTGCAGTGGCGCGATCTCGGCTCACTGCAAGCTCTGCCTCCCGGGTTCACGCCATTCTCCTGCCTCAGCCTCTCCGAGTAGCTGGGACTACAGGCGCCGGTCAATTCTTTTTGCTGTCTTCATGACACCAGCCCCAGATAGTCACTACCCACAGCAACAACTTTAATCTTTCTAGTTGTTGTTCCTGCCTGGTGGTTGCTAACCTCTCTCTTCTATCTATCTACAACTTTAGCGGTTGGCCACTGCTTGCCCCAAAGACTTTGGGGGTGCAGGGAGGGGGTGCGGTTCAGGGGAGGGACAAAGAATTACCATACTGGCATTTGTCAGTTTTTCTTTTTACTCAAAGTGATTTTGTACTTTTGAGTATTCTCTGAATTGAAATAACTCTGAGGGTGTAGTTTTACCAAGAATAACTGTAGTTGTAAAATTGTTTCTTATCATTTAGGGAGATTTGGAGTCATCGATTAGTATACAGCCTTCATTGTCTTCAACTAACTAGAAGTCCATATATGTCATTCAGCTGGTGTGTTTAGACAATCCATTATTAATATAATTACTGATTATGACTGGATTGAAATCTGTGGTCTTGCTAGTTTGTTTTTTGTTTTTGTTGTTGTTGTTGTTTTGCAGGAGACTATAGTTTTATTATTACTCAAATCAGTCTGTGGTCTTGCTAGTTTTATATTTGTTCCATCTGGTCTTCGTTTCTCTGCCCACCTCCTCTACCTCTGCTCCCTTTCTGCCTGAGTTTGGGTTAACTGAACACTTTTTTCTTTTAATAACTTTGGTATCAACTATTTTTATTATTCCATTTTACTTCCTTTACTAGTTTATTGTTTATACCTCTTTAAATTTTTTTTAGTTGTTGCCCCAGGGTTTATAATTTATATCTTTACTTAATAACTAACAGAATATCACTTCGTGGCTAGAATAAGAACCTCACAAGAGTACATTCCCAATACTTTCCTTCTATTCTTTGTGCAATTGTTCTAATATATTTTACTTTTATATATGCTTTAAACACATTACACTGCTATTTTTTGTTTTAGGCATACAGCTATTGTCCAGAATAACTTTTCAAAAAGAAAAAAGTGAATGTGATTTTGCCTTGGCTTGTTTCCAGTGTTCTTTTTGTGTAGCTCCAAGTTTCTGCTTGGTATCATATTCCTTTTATCTGAAGAATATCCTTTAACATTTCTTGCAGAGTAAGACAGCTACCAATAAATTATAAGTTTTTGTTATGTAAGAAAGTCTTTAGGCTGGGCACAGTGGCTCATCCCAGTAATTCTAGTACTTTGGGAGGCCAAGGCAAGAGGGTCACTTGATGCCAGAAGTTCAAGGCCAGTCTGAGCATCGTAATGAGACCTCTCTCTACAAAAACAAAAATAAAAAATTAGTCAGGCATAGTAGTGTTCGCCTGTAGTCCTAGCTACTCAGGAGGCTGAGAAAGGAAGACTGCTTGAGCACAGGAGTCATGCCACTGCACTCCAGCCTGGACAACAGAGCAAGATGCTGTCTCATAAATTAGTAAGTCTTTACTTTTCTATCACCTTTTAAAGATATTCTCACTGGGTATAAAATTATCAGTTGACACACCATTGTCTTCCAGCTTGCATGTTTTCTGAAAAAACCAGTCTACTATATAATCTGTTTCTATCTGTATACTGTTTTGTCCTTTTTGTGGGGGGGAGTACCTTTAAAATTTTCTCATTAAATCTTCTTTTTGGCAGTTTCACTGATATGCCTAGAGGTATGTGTGTGTGTCCCATGTGGTGTTCTTTGAGCTTTCTGGACATGCATTTTGTTATCTGTAATTAATTTTGGAAAATAAATGGCCATTATTACCTCAAATGCTTTCTCCTTTCTCCCTCTGGAATTTTATTATTATTATTATTATTATTTTTTGAGACAGAGTCTCACTCTGTCATACAGGCTGGAATGCAGTGGCGTGATCTCGGCTCACTGCAACCTCCGCCTCCTGACCTCAGGTGATCCACCCACCTCGGCCTCCCAAAGTGCTGGGATTACAAGTGTGTGCCACCATGCCTAGCCCTTCTCCTGGAATTCTACATATGCTAGTCTGTTTGATATTCTCTCAGCTCTTGGAATTCTTTTTTAGGAATTCTTCTTGTGTGTCAGTTTAGGCATTTTTATAGACCTATCTTCAGGTACATTTATACTTTCTTTGGCTGTGTTAAGTCTACGAATGAATCTGAAAGCAATCTTCATCTCTGCTACTGTTTTTAATTACTAGCATTTCCATTTGTTTCTTTCTTTTTCTTTCCTTTTTTTTTTTAGGACAGAGTTTCGCTCTTGTCACCCAGGCTGTAGTGCAATGGCGCAATCTCAGCTCACTGCAACCTCTGCCTCCCAGGTTCAAGTGATTCTCTCGCCTCAGCCTCCCAAGTAGTGGGATTACAGACACGTGCCACCATGCCTAATTTTTGTATTTTTAGTAGAGATAGGGTTTCACCATGTTGGCCAGGATGGTCTTGACCTCTTGACTTCATGATCCACCTGCCTTGGCCTCCCAAAGTGCTGGGATTACAGGTGTGAGCCACCGCACCCGGCCCCTATTTAGGTCTTATTTAATTTCTATCACCAATGTTTTGTAGTTTTTAGTCTACACATCTTATACATCTTTCATCAGATTTACCCCAAAGTATTTCATATTTTGATGCTACTGTAAACAGGATTAATTGCAATTTACAACTGCTCTTGGCAAGTATATACAACATAATTGATTTTTGCATATTGATTTTGTATTCTGCAAATTTGCTAAGCTCACTTATTACTTCCTGTAGCTTTTGTTGGATTCCACAAATTTTCTACATAGACAATGTCATCAGCAAACAAAGAGTCTCAGTTTTCTTGTTCAAATTGTTTTTCCTTAATAATTTTTCTGTATACTTGCTCTGTGTTTTTGAGAGATGGGTACTGAAATTTCCAGCTTTAATTGTGGATCTATTGATTTCTCCTTGCAATTCTACCAATTTTTGTTTCAAGCATGGTGAAACTCTGTTATTAGCTCCAAAAACAATTAGTATTACTTTGTCTTCTTGGTAAGTTGACCCCTTTATCCCTAGTAATATTATTTATTCTGGAGTCTACATTATCTGATGTTAACAAGAATACAGCTTCTTGTGATTACAGTTAGCATGGTATATCTTGCTTCATCTTTTTGCTTCTAATCTATTTGTTTCTTTATATTTAAGGTATGTTTTTATAGGCAGCATAAAGTTGGATTTGGCTTGTTTAAGAAATCCAAACTGAGCTGGGCACAGTGGCTAACGCCCGTAGTCCCAACTACTTGGGAGGATCGCTTGAGCCCAGGGGTTTGAGGATGCAGTGAGCTATAATCATGTCACTGCACTGAGTGACCCCATCTCTTAAAAAAAATCCAATCTAGCCATCTTTGCCTTTTAATTGAAGTGTTTAGAATATGTGCCTTTAATGTAATTATTGATATGGTTGGGCTGGAGTCTGTCATCTTGCTATTTCTTTTTCATTCATCTCATCTGGTTTTTGTTCCCTTTTCTTTTTTTTTTTTTGAGATGGAGACTTGCCCTGTCACCCAGGCTGGAGGGCAGTAGCATCACCTGGGCTTACTGCAACCTCCACCTCCCAGGTTCAAACGATTCTCCGAGTAACTGGGATTACAGGCATGTGCCACCACACCTGGCCAATTTTTGTATTCTTAGTAGAGATGGGGTTTCGCCATGTTGGCCAGGCTGGTCTCCTGACCTCAGGCGATCCACCTGCCTCGGTCTCCCAGTGTGCTGGGATTACAGATGTGAGCCACTGCACCTGGCCAGGATTTTGTTCCCTTTTCTTTCCCCCCCAACCTTCTTTTGGGTGGAATATATGTTATGATTCTATTTAACTCTTTCATTGGCTTATTAGCTATAACTCTGCATTGTTATTTTAGTGGTGGCTTTAAGTGGTGGCTTTATACTGTCAATCTTTAACCTATTAGATTTTCTTCAAGTGCTAAAACACTTCATAAAGAGGGTACAAACTTAATAGTAATAAAGTACCATTTCTCTTCTTTGCCTCGTGCTATTTTTGTTGCAGATTTTATTTTTACATGTTATAAACCCCATATTAAATTAAGATTTTTAAGCAGTCAATTAACTTTTAAAATTACTTAAACAAGAAAATTTTCTTGTTTATCTACTCAGTTTAACATTTCCAGTATTCTTCATTTCTTTGCACAGATCCATATTTTCATTATCATTTTCATCCTGGTGAAAAAATCTCTTTTATAACTACATGTGACTCTGTCAGAGATAAATTCTTTCAGCGTTTTTTAAGTCTGAAATTGCCTTTTTATCACCTTCACTTTTGAAAGTTATTTTCACTGGGCATCAAATTTTCGATTGACAGTTGTTGCTTTCTTTAAGTACTATCCATATGTTGTTTTGGTGGGATCAATCTATTGTCATCTCCCTTCAGCCTGAAAAAACTTCATTTACTATAATATTTACTGTAGAGCAGGTCTGCTGGGGACAAATACCTTTTAGTTTACCTTCATCTGAGGAAGTCTTTATTTCACCTTCATTCGTGGAAGATATTTTCAGTGGATATGGTATTCTGAGTCATCACTTCCTTTCTTTCAGCACTTTAAAGATGGTGTTCCACTGTTTTTAGACTTCCAGATTTTCTGATGAGAAACCCACAGTGATGTGTATATGTAATGAATCATGTTCCTCTTGGTGCTTTCAACAGTTTTCCTCATCTTTGGTGTTCAGCAGTTTCATTAAGTGTCTGAGAGCAGAGTCCTTTGAATTTACCTTGTCTAAGTTTCACTTAGTTTCTTGAGTCTGTAAACTTATCTTTCTCCAAATTTGTAAGTTTTCAGTCATTATTTTCTCAAAAAATTTTTTTGCACCAATACCTTTCTCCTCTTCTTCAGGGACTTCAATGACACGAATGTTAGGCCCTTTGATATAGTCTCACAGGCCAGTGAGGCTGTTTATTTTTGTTTTCTTTTTTCTCTCTCTCTTTTCAGTTGGGATTTATTTCTACTGGTTTATCTTTAAATTCACTAACCTGTTCCTCTGACATCTCCATTCTGCTACTGAGATGAACCAATGATTTTTTTTATTATTATTATACTTTAAGTTCTGGGATACATGTGTGGAACGTGCAGGTTTGTTACACAGGTACACACGTGCCATGGTGGTTTCCTGCACCCATCAACCTGTCATCTACATTAGGTACTTCTCCTAATGATATCCCTCCTCTAGCCCCCCCACCCCGAGACAGGCCCCAGTGTGTGATGTTCCTCTCCCTGTGTCCATGTGTTCTCATTGTTCAACTCCCACTTATGAGTGAGAACATGCAGTGTTTGGTTTTCTGTTCCTGTGTTAGTTTGCTGAGAATGATGGTTTCCAGCTTTATCCATGTCCCTGCAAAGGACATGAACTCATCCATTTTATGGCTGCATAGTATTACATGGTGTATATATGCCACATTTTCTTTATCCAATCTGTCATTGATGGGCATTTGGGCTGGTTCAAAGTGTTTGCTATTGTGAACAGTGGTGCAATAAACATACATGTGCATGTGTCTTTATAGCAGAATGATTTATAATCCTTTGGATATATACCCAGTAATGGGATTACTGGGTCTAAAGGTATTTCTGGTTCTAGATCCTTGAGGAATCACCACACTGTCTTCCACAATGGTTGAACTAATTTACACTCCCACCAAAAGTGTAAAAGCATTCCTATTTCTCCACATCCTCCCCAGCATCTGTTGTTTCCTGACTTTTTAATGATCGCCACTCTAACTGGCGTGAGATGGTATCTCATTGTGGTTTTGACTTGCATTTCTCTAATGACCAGTGATGATGAGCTTTATTTCATAATCTCTCCTTTTGAGAAGTGTCTGTTCATATCCTTCACCCACTTTTTGATGGGGTGGTTTTTTTCTTGCAAATTTAAGTTCTTTGTAGATTCTAGATATCAGCCCTTTGTCAGATGGATAGACTGCAAAAATTTTCTCCCATTCTGTAGGTTGCCTGTTCACTCTGATGATAGTTTCTTTCGCTGTGCAGAAGCTCTTTAGTTTAACTAGACCCCATTTGTCTATTTTGGCTTTTGTTGCCATTGCTTTCGGTGTTTTAGTCATGAAGTCTTTGCCCATGCGTGTGTCCTGAATGGTATTACCTAGGTTTTCTTCTAGGGTTTTTATGGTTTTAGGTCTTACATTTAAGTCTTTAATCCATCTTGAGTTAATTTTTGTATAAGGTGTAAGAAAGGGGTCCAGTTCGAGTTTTCTGCATATAGCTAGCCAGCTTTCCCAACATCATTTATTAAATAGGGAGTCTTTTCCCCATTGCTTGTTTTTGTCAGGCTTGTCAAAGATCAGATGGTTGTAGATGTGTGGTGGTATTTCTGAGGCCTCTGTTCTTTTCCATTGGTCTACATATCTGTTTTGATACCAGTACCATGCTGTTTTGGTTACTGTATCCTTGTAGTATAGTTTGAAGTCAGGTAGCGTGATACCTCCAGCTTTGTTCTTTTTGCTTAGGATTGTCTTGGCTATGTGGAATCTTTTTTGGTTCCATATGAAATTTAAAGTAGTTTTTTTCTAATTATGTGAAGAAAGCCAATGGGAGCTTGATGGGGATAGCACTGACTCTATAAATTACTTTGGGCAGTATGGCCATTTTCACAATATTGATTCTTCCTATCCATGAGCATGGAATGTTTTTCCGTTTGTTTGTGTCCTCTCTTATTTCCTTGAGAAGTGGTTTGTAGTTCTCCTTGAAGAGGTCCTTCCCATCCCTCATAAGTT
The DNA here is from genome assembly GCF_028878055.3 of Symphalangus syndactylus. Lineage (NCBI taxonomy): Eukaryota > Metazoa > Chordata > Mammalia > Primates > Hylobatidae > Symphalangus > Symphalangus syndactylus. The sequence goes on from NC_072428.2 coordinate 120,487,198, forward strand.
GAATTCCTAGGTATTTTATTCTCCTTGTAGCAATTGTGAATGGGAGTTCACTCATGATTTGGCTCTCTGTTTGTCTATTATTGGTATATAGGAATGCCTGTGATTTTTTGCACACTGATTTTGTATCCTGAGACTTCGCTGAAGTTGCTTATCAGCTTAAGGAGATTTTGGGCTGAGACGATGGGGTTTTCTAAATATACAATCATGTCATCTGCAAACAGAGACAATCTGACTTCCTCTCTTCCTACCTGAATACCTTTATTGTTTTCTCTAGCTCGATAGCCCTAGCCAGAACTTCCAATAATATGTTGAATAGGAGTGGTGAGAGAGGGCATCCTTGTCTTGTGCCTGTTTTCAAAGGGAATGCTGCCAGCTTTTGCCCATTCAGTATGATACTGGCTGTGGGTTTGTCATAAATAGCTCTTATTATTTTGAGATATGTTCCATCAACACCTAGTTTTTTGAGAATTTTTAGTAGGAAGGGGTGTTTAATTTTATCCAAGGCCTTTTCTGCATCTATTGAGATAATCATGTGGTTTTTGTCATTGGCTCTGTTTATGTGATGGATTACATTTATTGATTTGTGTATGCTGAACCAGCCTTGCATCCCAGGGATGAAGCCAACTTGATCGTGCTAGATAAGCTTTTTGATGTGCTGCTGGATTCAGTTTGCCAGTATTTTATTGAGGATTTTCGCATCGATGTTCATCAGGGTTATTGGTCTGAAATTTTTTTTGTTGTGTCTCTGCCAGGTTTTGGTATCAGGATGATGCTGGCCTCATAAAATGAGTTAGGAAGGAGTCCCTCTTTTTCTATTGTTTGGAATAGTTTCAGATGGAATAGTACCAGCTGCTTTTTGTACCTCTGGTAGAATTCAGCTGTCAATCTGTCTGGTCCTGGGCTTTTTTTTGGTTGGTAGGCTATTAATTACTGCCACAATTTCAGAACTTGTTATTTGTCTATTCAGGGATTCGACTTCTTCCTGATTTAGTCTCGGGAGGGTGTATATGTCCAGGAATTTATCCATTTCTTCTAGGTTTTCTAGTTTATTTGCGTAGAGGTGTTTATAGTATTCTGTTATGGTAGTTTGTATTTCTGTGGAATCAGTGGTGATATCTCTTTTATCATTTTGTATTGCGTCTATTTGATTCTTCTTTCTTTTCTTATTAGCCTAGCTAGCAGTCCATCTATTTTGTTAATCTTTTCAAAAAACCAGCTCCTGGATTCACTGATTTTTTGAAGGATTTTTTTGTGTCTCTATCTCCTTCAGTTCTGCTCTGATCTTAGTTATTTCTTGTCTTCTGCTAGCTTTTGAATTTGTTTGCTCTAGCTTCTCTAGTTCTTTTAATTGTGATATTAGGGTGTAGATTTTAGATCTTTCCTGCTTTCTCCTGTGGGCATTTATTGCTATACATTTCCCTCTAAACACTGCTTTAGCTGTGTCCCAGAGATTATGTTATGCTGTGTCTTTGATCTGATTGGTTTCAAATAACTTATTTATTTCTGCCTTAATTTCGTTATTTACTCAGTAGTCATTCAGGAGCAGGTTGTTCAGTTTCCATGTAGTTGTATGGTTTGAGTGAGTTTCTTAATCCTGAATTCTAATTGGATTGCACTGTGGTCTGTGCAACTGTTTCTTATGATTTCTGTTCTTCTGCATTTGCTGAGGAGTGTTTTACTTCCAATTAATTATGTGGTCAATTTTAGAATACATCCAATGTGGTGTGGAGAAGAATGTATATTCTGTTGATCTGGGGTGGAGAGTTCTGTAGATTTCTATTAGGTCCACTTGGTCCAGAGCTGAGTTCAAGTCCTGAATATCCTTGTTAATTTTCTGTCTCGTTGATCTGTCTAATACCGACAGTGGGGTGTTTAAAGTCTCCCACTATTATTGTGTGGGAGTCATTATTGTGTGGGAGTCTAGGTCTCTTTGTAGGTCTCTAAGAACTTGCTTTATGAATCTGGGTGCTCCTGCATTGGATGCATTTATATTTCATATATTTAGGATAGTTAGCTCTTCTTGTTGCATTGATCCCTTTACCATTATGTAATGGCCTTCTTTGTCTCTTTTGATCTTTGTTGGTTTAAAGTCTGTTTTATCAGAGACTAGGATTGTGACCCCTGCTTTTTTTTTTTTTTGCTTTCATTTGCTTGGTAAATATTCTTCCATCCCTTTATTGTAAGCCTATGTGTGTCTCTACATATGAGATCAGTCTCCTGAATACAGTATACCAATGGATCTTGACTCCTTATCCAATTTGCCAGTCTGTGTCTTTCCATTGGGGCATTTAGCCAGTTTACATTTAAGGTTGATATTGTTATATGTGAATTTGATCCTTTCATTATGATGCTAGCTGGCTATTTTGCCCATTAGTTGATGCAGTTTCTTCATAGTGTCAATGGTCTTTACAATTTGACATGTTTTTGTAGTGGCTAGTACTGGTTGTTCCTTTCCATGTTTAATGCTTCCTTCAGGAGCTCTTTTAAGGCAGGCCTGGTGGTGACAAAATCTCTCAGCATTTGCTTGTCTGTAAAGGACTTTATTTCTCCTTTACTTATGACGCTTAGTTTGGCTGGATATGAGATTCTGGGTTGAAAATTCTTTTCTTTAAAAATGTTGAATATTGGCTCCCACTCTCTTCTGGCTTGTAGGGTTTCTGCAGAGAGATCCGCTGTTAGTCTGATGGGCTTCCCTTTGTGAGTAACCTGACCTTTCTCTCTGGCTGCCCTTAACATTTTTTCCTTCATTTCAATGTTGGTGAATCTGACGATTATGTGTCATGGGGTTGCTCTTCTTGAGGAGTATCTTTGTGATGTTCTCTGTATTTCCTGAATTTGAATGTTGGCCTGTCTTGCTAGGTTGGGGAAGTTCTTCTGGATAATATCTTGAAGAGTGTTTTCCAACTTGGTTCCATTCTCCCCATTACTTTCAGGTACACCGATCAAATGTAGGTTTGGTCTTTTCACATAGTCCCGTATTTCTTGGAAGCTTTTTTCATTCCTTTTCATTCTTTCTTCTTTAATCTTGTCTTCACACTTTATTTCATTACATTTATCTTCAATCTCTGATATCCTTTCTTCCACTTGATCAATTTGGCTATTGATGCTTGTGTATGCCTCACAATGTTCTCGTGGTGTGTTTTTCAGCTACATCAGGTCACTTATTTTCTTTCTAAGCTGGTTATTCTAGTTAGCAATTCCTCTAACCTTTTTTCAAGGTTCTTAGCTTCCTTGCATTGGGTTAGAACATGCTCCTTTAGCTCCAAGGAGTTTGTTATTACCCACCCTCTGAAGCCTACTTCTGCCAATTCGTCGAACTCATTATCTGTCCAGTTTTGTTCCCTTGTTGGCAAGGAGTTGTGATCCTTCGGAGGAGAAGAGGCATTTTGGTTTTTGGAATTTTCAGCCTTTTTGCACTGGTTTTTCCTCATCTTTGTGGATTTATCTATCTTTGGTCTTTGATGTTGGTGACCTTCAGATGGGGTTTCTGTGTGGACGTCCTTTTTGTTGATGTTGATGCTATTCCTTTCTGTTTGTTAGTTTTCCTTCTAACAGTCAGGACCCTCTGCTGCAGGTCTGCTGGAATTTGCTGGAGGTCCACTCCAGACCCTGTTTGCCTGGGTATCACCAGCAGAGGCTGCAGAACAGCAAAGATTGCCGCCTGTTCCTTCCTCTGGAAGTTTTGTCCCAGAGGGGCTCCTGCCAGATGCCAGCTAGAACTCTCCTGTATAAGGTGTCTGTTGACTCCTGCTGGGAGGTATCTCCCAGTCAGGAGGCACAGGGGTCAGGGACCCACTTGAGGAGGTAGTCTGACCCTTAGGAGAGCTTGAGCACTGTTCTAGGACATCTGCTGTTCTCTTCAGAGCCGGCAGGCAGGAACGTTCAAGTCTGCTGAAACTGCGCCCACAGCCGCCCCTTCCCCTAGCTGCTCTGTCCCAGGGAGATGGGAGTTTTATCCATAAGCCCCTAACTGGGGCTGCTGCCTTTCTTTCAGAGATGCCCTGCCCAGAGAGGGGGAATCTAGAGAGGCAGTCTGGCTACAGAGGCTTTGCGGAGCTGCAGTGGGTTCCGCCCAGTTCAAACTTCAGGGAGGCTTTGTTTATACTGTGAGGGGAAAACCACCTACTCAAGTCTCAGTAATGGCAGACAGCCCTCCCCCTGCACCAAGCTCAAGTGTCCCAGGTCGACTTCAGACTGCTGTGCTGGCAGCAAGAATTTCAAGCCAGTGGATCTTAGCTTGCTGGGCTCCGTGGGGGTGAGATCCACTGAGCTAGACCACTTGGCTCCCTGGCTTCAGCCCTCTTTCCAGAAGAGTGAACAGTTCTGTCTCACTGGCATTCCAGGCACCACTGAGGTATGAAAAAAAAACTCCTGCAGCTAGCTCGGTGTCTGCCCAAACAGCCGCCCAGTTTTGTCCTTGAAACCCAGGGCCCTGGTAGCGTAGGCACCTGAGGGAATCTCCTGGTCTGCAGGTTTGAAGACCATGGGAAAAGCATAGTATCTGGGCTGGAGTGCACCATTCCTCAAGGTACAGTCCCTTATAGCTTCCCTTGGCTAGGGGAGCGAGTTCCCCAACCCCTTGCACTTCCCTGGTGAGGCAACTCCCCACCCTGCTTCAACTTGCCCTCCAGGGGCTGCATCCACTGTCTAACCAGTCCCAGTGAGATGAGCCGGGTACCTCAGGTGGAAATGCAGAAACCATCTGCCTTCCACGTTGATCTCGCTGGGAGCTGGAGACCAGAGCTGTTCCTGTTTGGCCATCTTGCCAGCCACATCTCCACGTCTGAGCCAATGAATCTTTTTACTTTACGTATTATAGTCTGTCATTTCTAGAATTTTCATTTGGTTTTGTATATATAGCTCACTGCTGAGAATTCCTCTTTCCATTGATTTCAAGAGTGTCCACCTTTATGGTACATGGTTGCAGTAGCTGCTTTAAAGTATTTAAGAATCCCTACAACTGGGTCATTTTGGGGGTATCTATTGATTTCTTTTCCCTTGAAAATTTCCAAGTTTTTTCCAATCAATAGATGCCAACCCCAAAATGACACAGTTGCCGGGCTTAACATTGGTTCAAGGGAACCAATTTCCTTTCCTGGTTGACTGGTTTTGGATTGTATCCTGGACATTTTGATTATGTCATGAGACTCTGGATCCTATTAAAAGCCTCTGGGGACTATCGACTTTTTTGTTTTAGCAAAGAATCAACCCAGTCAGTTTCAGATTACAAGTTCTGCCTGGCCTTCTGTGCATATTGGTTCCAATGTCAGTTTATACTTCAAAGCTTTTGCTATGCTTCTTTAGGAATAGTCCATACATGTAGTGCTTTGGTAAGTTATCCATTCCTCCATATCTTTCCTCATGTCATTTCTCCCATACCATCTGGCTGTCAAAGACACCTTTCCCAGGTCATCAGCCAGAAATATGGGGTTCTCTCAGAGTTTCAGCTCCCTGTACTATGCAAGTGGGCCCACCTTCCTGATAAAGAGGTAAGAAAAGATAGAAAAAATAATAATGTGGCTTTTCCCCCACTCTTCACCCAACAGCCGTCCCTTTTCTCAGTGGTAGATTTCTTCTCAGGGTTTTAAGTACTCACAACACTGCTGTCGTATCCTAGTAAAGTTGTTCCACAACTAGGGCTGACCTCAGGACAGGACTAGGAAAGAAAATGAGAAAAACACAAACAAACAAGGATTCTCCTCCAGCTCTCCAGCTTGCAGTCACCACCAATCTTTTTTTTTTTTTTTTTGTAAACTGTGCTCAGGCCAGAGAGATGGGCTTCTTTCTGAGTCTCTGTTGACCACACCCACTATATAGTTCCCAGATTCAGACTGCCCTTGGGTCAAACTCAAGGTATAAAGATGAAAATTAACCATGAAACTCACTGTTGCTATATTGGTCGTTCATTAAGTATTGTTTTCTCTCCTTAATTCACCTACTATATTTATTATTTGGAGGCTTCAGGTAATTGTTTTTGTTTTTTTGTCCAGGGTTGTTGTTATTATTATTATTATTATTTGTAATCACTGGGAAAGATGGGCTCCAGTAGCCTTATTTCATCTTAGCTAGAATTAGAAGTCTCCTGGCTTTCACTTTTATTCACTGTTGTTCATTTCACTAGGCTTTGGAGAAGGAAGTTTTATGACCTGGCATCACTTCATCATCTTTCCTGAAAAGTCTGCCACAATTTCACTTTAAAATAAAGTAAGTGTTAATCCAAATAAATCAGGAAAGTTGGCTTGCAAACTGGGCAGGAAAAAGAGAAGGGAAGTAGGAGACAGAAAGGTTTCTCAACACGCATTAACACACCTTTCTCCACTTCTGCCTGTGTGAGTGCTTTCGTGAGGTTGAGAGGGAAATAATCCTTTTGATTCCAGCTCCCTTGCTTGAAGAGAGAAAATGGATTATCTTTTGTTTAACTCATGCAACAAACTGTTATTGCATGTCTAGTAATACAAAGCACTTTTCCAGGTATTGATGATACAAAGTTATATGTGGTTCTCTCTCTCAAGGAATTAATAATTCAGAGGGCAGAAAAACTATGCAAATAATTATAGTACAATATATTAAAATACCAGAACAGAGGTTAAAAAACAAACAAACAAACAAAAACGAAGTGTTAGAAGAACAACCAAGGCTGGGTGTAGTGGCTCTCACCTATAATTCCAGCACTCTGGGAGGCTGAGATGAGAGGACTGCTTGAGGTCAGGAGTTCAAGACCAACCTAATCAACATAGCAAGACCCTATTTCTTAAAAAAAAAAAAAAAAAAGAACAACAGAGAAGACAATGACTAATCTGTCAAGAAAGAAGAAGAAGTCAGTACCTATAATGACATGTATTTGAGCTATGTGGAAAAGGAAACAGAATAATTCCAGGCACAGGGAGAAGCATGTACAAATATAAAGGGTATCAAAGAGCATGATGAGTTTGGGAAAGAGCTACAGCACTGATATGAACCCCAGGGAATACCAATATTTAGATGACAGGCAGAAGAAAACCAGCCACTTCTGAGGTATCATAGAATAAAATGGAGAAATCAAAGAAGAGAGGAAATCCAGGACTACGGTTTCTGAAAGCCAAAGATGGTAGAACTCCAGGAAGTATTTAACCATGTTAAAACTGGGAGAGAGGTCAGGTAAAATGTGGACAGATAATTAACTTTTAAAATTAAGTAAGAAGTTACTGGAAATCTTTGAGAGGAGTTTCACTACAGTGGTGGTTAAGTCATAATAGTATCTCATTTTCTTGTTCTAAACTATGTCCTGGCAGTAAATCTTCAGGAACCACTCACTCAAATAGAAAAGCTGTTTCAGGCTTGTATATTTCTTACTAAGTGGATGAACTTAGCATTTAGTTTCCTTAGGAAGCACAAAGTATTTTTCTCCCTCTACCCAAATCCACACACTATCCCCACAAGTGATTTCAAAACTGCCTAGCTGATAACAGTTTCTACAACCCATTTATTTCTTCCTAAACCATGGTCTTTGAATTTTTCATTTGATTTTCTGAGACCAGGACGTAACTTATCACACACTGATGCCCACTCCCCAGAGTACTCCCTAATGTGAGTGATGGATCATTCCTCAGGACTCAATTCCAGAATTCTATGCTATCTTCAGCGATAGACTTTCACTGGGTGGGTCCCATCACATAAGGGTATGCCTTCTTGTAATGAGTAGAACAGTATAATCAGGTTGTCAATATACATTTAGTTAGTTAAGACACTAACTCTCTCTTTTTTTTTTTTTTTACCAAGTTGTAATTTATACAATAAAATGGACAACTTAAATATTAAGTTACATCAGTTTTGGCAATTGTGATCATCTATGTAACCTCCATCCAAAATAAAAATACTGAACATTTCCATCACCCCACAAAGTTCCCTCATGCTCATTTCCAATCAATTTCCTCTAACCCAGCAGACTTCTGACTTCTATCACCACAGACGAGTTTGGGCTGTTCTTGGAGTTCATATGAAGAGAATCATCCAGCAAATATTCTTTTGTGTCTGTTTTCTTTCCAACATAAATGTTTTAGAAGTTTATCCATGTTGTTGCCTGAATCAGCAATTTTTTCCTTTTATTGCTGAGTAATAATCTGTCGCATGAAAATACCACAATTTGTTCCTTCTTCTTTGATGAGCACTTGGGTTGTCTCAGTTTAAGGCTATCACAAATATCAGAGGACTTCAAAAAAATCTGTGGAAAAATGGAATTAAAAAATAAACCTAACAGCTGAGCACAGTAGCTCACACCTGTAATCCCAGCACTTTGGGAGGCCAAGGCGGGCAGATCACTTGGGGTCAGGAGTTTGAGACGAGCCTGGCCAACATGGTGAAACCGCATCTCTACTAAAAATACAAAAATTAGCTGGGCGTGGTGGCACACAGCTGTAATCCCAGCTACTTGGGAGGCTTAAGCCTTGGAGGTGGAGGCTGCAGTGAACCAAGAGCATACCATTCCACTCCAGCCTGGGTGACAGGACAAGACTCCATCTCAAAACAAAAACAAAAACCATAGGCCGGGTGCAGTGGCTCCCAGCACTTTGGGAGGCCAAGGCGGGCACATCATCAGGTCAGGAGATCGAGACCATCCTGGCTAACACGGTGAAACCCCATCTCTACTAAAAATACAAAAATTAGCCGGGTGTGGTGGCAGGCGCCTGTAGTCCCAGCTACTCGGAAAGCTGAGGCAGGAGGATGGCGTGAACCCGGGAGGCGGAGCTTGCAGTGAGCTGAGATCGCACCACTGCACTCCAGCCTGGGCGACAGAGCGAGACTCTGTCAAAAAAAAAAAAAAAAAAAAGAAAAGAAAACTATAAATTTTATTTATCGACATAGCTCCATCAAGTTCAAGACACATTTTAAAGTGATGATACCAGTCATTTAGTCCATCCCTAAACAATTGAAGTTGCTGGGAATGTAAGCATGTCAATGCAGTCATTTTTACATTATTATTTTTTTTTTTTAAGGAGCAGGAGTAGATAACTGTTTATATGGGGATTAAGATAATTGCTCTGATGTTGGTTTGAGAACTTCAACTCCAAGGTTCGGGGTTCTCTTTTAATTCAAGGCCAAGCTTGTAAATTAAGCTGCCTTAAAGAAAAAAGAAGCACTGCAGATAAAAGAAGGGAATGGGAAAAATAAACACAGACTTTTAAGAATGAGCAACAAGCTAGGCATTGTGGCTTATGCCTGTGATCCCAGCACTTTGGGAGGCCAAGGCATGTCAGATGATCCTCTGAAGCCAGGAGTTCAAGACCAGATAGGCAACATAACAAGACCCCATCTCTACTTAAAAAAAAACACACACAAAAATTAACTGGACTTGGTGATACACACCTGTAGTCCTGGCTACTTAGGAGGCTGAGGTGGGAGGATCACTTGAGCCCAGAAGATGGAGGCTGCAGTGATCTATGATCATACCACTGCACTCCGGCCTGGGTGACAGAGAGATCCTGTCTCAGAAAAATAAAAGAAATGAGCAGCAGCACAAAGATCACTGGGAAATTAATTCTTAGCCAAAACCAACTTTGGCACTTTGGTTAGAGGAAAAAATCTCTCTCTGATTCTATTACTTAGAATCTATCAATTAGAGGATGAATCCCTAAATAGGTTTCATTTATCCTTGGCATCTGTTTTAAAACAAAAAACAAAAAACTCCACAATCTTGGACTCATGTCAATTTAATAATCATTTTGGGGGTGGAAAGGGCTACTTTGTCCGAGGCCCAAGGCTACTTTTAGGATAAGTTCTCTTTTCAGAAAGAGAAACACTAGGTATGACTAGTATCCGTTTTGCATATAATCACTTTGTGGGATGGCAGATGGTTCCAGGTTAGGAGTTCCCAAGCTCTAGTCTACTTTGAACACTCTTCAGACCATAGTAGAAAGTTAACCCTCTTCTAGGAACAAAGTGGGTACCTAGGAAGAAATTCAGGTATGTTCGGTGAAGATAGGGCTGCTCAAATCAATTCAAATAGCAACTAAAAATGACAGCCAAGGTTGTCACAGAGTGATCAAGAAGCTCTGTCTACCATTTAAGTAGATGTAAAAGTTCACTTTCATGCAGTTGGTATAGTCCTTTGGAGAGCATTAAAGGGTGATAGTGTCTTCCATACAGAACAGGCCTGTTAAGTGAATACCTTGGAAACTATTTCCTTGGAAGCTGACTTTTGATTTCCTTTTACTTAGGTTAGCATCAGGAACTCATTGCCTTGTTAGTGCCAGATATTTCCCAATTCTGTCTTCAGAAGAGTATGTTATTAAGAAATGCTGGCCAGGCGCAGTGGCTCACGCCTGTAATCCCAGCACTTTCGGAGGCCGAGGCGGGCGGATCACCTGAGGTCACAAGTTCGAGACCAACCTGGCCAACATGGTGAAACCCCGTCTCCACTAAAAATACAAATTAGCCGGGCGTGGTGGCAGGTGCCTGTAATCCCAACTACTCAGGAGGCTGAAGCAGGAGAATCACTCGAACCCAGGAGGCGGAGATTGCAGTGAGACGAGATCACACCATTGCACTCCAGCCTGGGGGACAAGAGCAAGACTTCATCTCAAAAAAAAAAAAAAAAAAAAAAAAAAATGCTTAAGCACCCCTTTTTTCAGGTGACTGGAAAAAGCAGGAAAATTAGTGTTCATGGTAAGAAAACATTGTCATTATGCTTCCACGTATTCAGAGAGTACCCCCTTCCCAGAATGAGCTACTTGGCTATGTGAGAAAGCTATTGTTCATCCAGCTTTGGCAAAGAGATATTACCTGGGGAGCCACAAAATACTCCTTCACGACGCAATGGGAATTTTGTAGTAACTCTTCAGCACAGTTGCCTTCTACTACATTGTCGGATCTCAGGTATAGACATCCGCCCTCCAGGCCCAACTCAATGGGCTCCACCCGTCGGTGTCCATGGGGTGGAGCCCATGGGTGAAGATGATGGCTTTCTCCAGCCGCACCACTGCCTTGCGACTGCCAAAGTCCACAGGCACTAGAGGCTCCAGGGGCTCAATCACCTCAGTCATGATCCGGCCACTGCCCTGAGGATCTGCCTTGGAGGTGAAGCTCTGGCGCCCACCCAGCCACACCGCCCACACTCACCCATTTTTCCATTATTAACTGAAGAAAAATGGGTGCCCTTTAGAGATTTTTTTGAAGATTAGGAAGCAAAAGAAAGTCAGAAGAAGCCAGATAAGAACTCTAAGGTGGATGCCTATGGACACTCTTGCAAAATTGCCCTTGTTTGATGAGAGGAATGAACAGACACACTGCTGTGGAGAAGGACTCTCTGGTGAAGCTTTCCCAAATGTTTTTCTACTAAAGCTTTGGCCAACTTTCTCTAAATACTCTCATAATAAGCTATTATCATTCTTTGGCCCTCCAGAAAGTCAACAAGCAAAATCCCTCAAGCATCCCCAAAAACTGTTGCCATGACTTCTGCTTTTGACAGGTCCACTTTTGCTTTGACTGGACCACTTCCACCTCTTGGTAGCTATTGCTTTGATCATACTTTGTCTTCAGGATTGGACTGCTAGCCACATTTCTTCTCCTGTTACTGTTCCTCAAGGAAATGCCTCAGGATCTTGATCTCACTTAAAGCTCTGCTCTTGCCTGCAGCCAATCTAGATGCAATAGTTTTGACATTCATTAAATAGTTTGTTCAACTTTATCAGTCAGAATTGGGTAAGGCTGAACGAAATGAGGTGTCTATACATTGGCTATTGCTGCTGTTAATCATCAGTTTCACAAATTGATGTAGATGGTCTGCTGCAGATGAAGGGCTTCATGGTCAACATTGTCTCATCCCTTCTTAATACAACTTATCCATTTGTAAACTGCTGATTTCTTTGGATCACTATTGCCATGCTCTTTTGTAACACATCAATAATTTCACCATTCTTCTACCCAAAGTTCACCATAAATGTAATGTTTGTTCTTGTTTCAATTTTAGCAGAATTTATGTTGCTCTGAAATGGATTATTTTCAAATGGATATATTAGTGTCTCAAGCTAGATACTGTTTGGACATGTTATTAACAAGTTAGTCATGAGTTTATATTTTAGTGCAAAAAAATTTGGAACTCTGATATGGTTTGGCTCTGTTGTCTCCATCGAAATCTCATCTCGAATTGCAATCCCCACATGTTGAGGGAGGTAGGTGATTGGATCATGGGGGCAGTTTCTCCCATGCTGTTTTTGTGATAGTGAGTGAGTTCTCATGAGATCTGATAGTTTTTTTTTTTTTTTTTTTTGATATGGAGTCTCACTCTGTCACCCAGGCTGGAGTGCAGTGGCGCAATCTCGGCTCACTGCAAGCTCCGCCTCCTGGGTTCATGCCATTCTCCTGCCTCAGCCTCTCCGAGTAGCTGGGACTACAGGCGCCCACCACCACGCCCGGCTAATTTTTTTTGTATTTTTAGTAGAGACGGGGTTTCACCGTGGTCTCGATCTCCTGACCTCGTGATCCGCCCACCTCGGCCTCCCAAAGTGCTGGGATTACAAGCGTGAGCCACCGCGCCCGGCCCGAGATCTGATAGTTTTATAAATGGCAGTTTTCGCTGTGCTTTCACTCTCTTCTCTCTTTTGCCGCCATGTAAGATGTGCCTGCTTCCCCTTCTGCCATGACTGTAAGTTTCCTGAGGCCTCCCCAGCCACACGGAACTGTGAGTCAATTACACCCCTTTCCTTTATAAATTACCCAGTCTTGGATAGAGTGTGTGTGTGTGTGTGTGTACATATATATATATATATTTTTTTTTTTTTAAGATGGAGTCTCACTCTGTCACCGGGCTGGAGTGCAGTGGTGTGATCTTGGATCACTGCAATCTCTGCCTCCCAGGTTCAAGCGATTCTCCTGTCACAGCCTCCTGAGGAACTGAGACTACAGGCATGCGCCACCACATCAAGCTAATTTTTGTATTTTTATATGGAGTTTCCCCATGTTGGCCAGGCTGGTCTCGAACTCCTGACCTAAAGTGATCCACCCCACCTCAGCCTCCCAAAGTGCTGGGATTACAGGTGTGAGGCACTGTGCCTGGCCTCAGGTAGCATCTTTATAGCAGTATGAAAATAGACTAATACAAACTCCATGGATATTTTTTCATAACACACATTTCCCATAAACTTTTTGAAGAACCCTCATAAGGCTGTTATGACATTCTTGTACAGTCTTTTTTGTGGCCATATAGGTATTCATTTTCCTTGAGTAAATACCTAGAAGGGGTATTACTGGTCACAGGGCAGGTATATAATTAACTTTATAAGAAACTGCCAAAACTTTTCTAAGGTGGTTGTATCATTCTACATTCCTATCTACAGTGTATAGGAGTTTCGATTGTTCTAAATGTTCAGTATTGGAATAGGCTTTTTTATTTTGGTATTGTCAAGCTTTTTTGTTTTAACCATTCTAGTGGGTGTGCTATGTCTCATTAAGTTTTGTTTTTTGTTTTTTGTTTTTTTTTTGAGACGAAGTCTTGCTCTGTCGCCCAGGCTGGAGTGCAGTGGCATGATCTCAGCTCACTGCAACCTCCGCCTCCCGGGTTCAAGTGATTCTCCTTCCTCAGCCTCCCGAGGAGCTGGGACTACAGGTGCCTGCCACCATGCCCAGCTAATATTTTGTATTTTTAGTAGAGATAGGGTTTCACCGCGTTAGCCAGGATGGCATTGTGATCCACCCGCCTCGGCCTCCCAAAGTGCTGGGATTACATGCATGAGCCACCGTGCCCGGCCTATCTCATTAAGATTTTAATTTGCATTTCCCTGATGACTAATAATGTTGAGAACATTGTGCTTATTGGCCATTTGCATATATTCTTTTGTGAAGTATGTGCCTTCAGATTTTTTTAATCTCCATGGTTTCTTGCCAAGCCAACAAATTTTCTATGCATACAGAAAGGTCATCTAGAATATTAGTTTTCTATTCCTGCTGTAACAAATTACCACAATTAGTGGCTTAAAACAACATGAATTTATTATTTTCAGTTCTGTAGATTAGAAGTCTAATATAAGTCTCACTGGGCTAGAATCACTGTGTCATTAGGGCTGTGTCCATTTCACAAGCAAAATACATTCATTTGTCCCCTTCCAAGATCCCCCCCCAAAGTCTCAGCACACTGCAGCATCAATTCAAAGTCCAAAATCTCATCTAAATCTCATGGACTCAAAAATCTCAATCTTATTATCAAAATCTAAATTTGGTATGGGTGAGACTCTTGGTATAATCCATCCTGAGGCAAAATTCCTCTCCATCTTTGGACCTATGGAATTAGAAAAGAAATCCCCTGCTCCCAAAATACAAAGACAGGACTGCCATAGAATATAGTTACAGATATTCCCATTCAAAATGAAAGAAAGTGAAAGGGAAGATGTCATTGGTCCCAAGTAATTTTGAAATCCAGTTAGGCAACCTGGAGTAGGTCTCTGCATGGGCAGAATTCTGTAAAGTTCTCAGTTCCACCCTACTGGACTGCCCCTTTGCCCTCAGAGTCATCCTTCCTTTTTCATAAAGGGTAACCAGCATGTATTTAAAGCTGAGTAGTTTCGTCGGCTTGTTTCCTGCCTGTAGAATTTGGGGCTCTGATAGCCTTCTTTCACTTCATCCTCTCGTTTCTTTTCTAATTCCATAGGTCTACAGATGAAGACAAATTTTGCTTCCTCTCTGAGTCTTTCACTTCATCCTCTCTCTCTCCCTTTGAGTTGCTGCTGACATAGAATTCTCAAAAACCTTGTGGGTCTACTGTATAAGTACAGAGACTCACTCCATTTGACAAAAGGCTCCTCCACAGATCTTGCCTAGATAATCCCATCTCTATTTCTGGCTTCTACTTAGATGCTAAGGGAATCTATGAGTCACACCCCTTGATCTCTTCAGTGTTTTGTGTGAGTGAATGCTCTGACCTTTTCATCTTTCTGAGGTTTCAACAAAAGGTTGCACAGTGACTCCTTTGGCTTTTTCTTTAGAGCACATTTTCCTGACAGTGAAACTCCTGACTTTAGCACCCTTTGCCACTTGGGTAGACTAAGAATTTCCAAAATCATCAAGTCCTGGTTCCTTTTTGTTTAACAGGTCTCCTCTTGATTTATTTCTCTACTTTCAAATTTTACTATTAGTGGCAAAAAGAAACTAGGCCATACCTTCAACACTTTGCTTGGAAATCTCTTCAGTTAAACATCCAAGTTCGCTGTTTGTGAGTCCTCCTTTCCACGTAATTGCAGTACACAAGCCTGCTGAGCTTTCTGCCACTATAATAGGGATCCCTTTTCCTCCAATTCCCAACATTTTCCTCTGAGCCAGCACCTTTAATGCATTTCCACCATCTGTTCACAATGATTTAGGTATTCTCTAAGATGATAAATGTTTTCTCTATCCTGCTCCTCACTTTTTTCTAAGTCTAATAGAGTTATTAACATCCATATTTCTATTGTCATGGCAATCTAGGCATTTTCTATCATGCACCTCAAAATTCTTCCAGATGTGCTCACTGCATAATTCCAAAGCTACTTCCACATTTTTAGGTATTTGTTTACAGCAGCACCCCACTTCCAGGTACTAAAATCTGCATTAGTCTTCTATTGCTGCTGTAACAAAGTACCACAAACTTAGAGAAAAATACAACATTCATTTCTTTCTTACAGTTATATAAGTTAGAAGTCCAACACTGGTCTCACTGGGCTAAAATCAAGATATCGGTAGGGCTACAGTCCTTTCCGGAGGCTAGAAGGGTGAATCCTTGCTTTTTCCAGTTTCTAGAGGTTACCACATTCCTTGACTCACAGCCCTCTTTCTCCATCTCCAAATCCAGCAACACTGCATCTCTGAACTTGTTTCCATCATCACATCTTTTACCGACACCTCTTCTGCATCCCACTTCCATTTTTAAGAAGTGTCGTCCTTAAAGGGCTCACCTGAATGATACAGAATAATCTCCCTATCTGCTGTTTAGCAATCTTAATTCTCTTTTGCCATGTAATGTACATATTCACAGGTCCTAGGAATTGGGACATGGACATCTTTGGGTCACTATTATCCTGCCTACCACAACTACTAATCACTTAAAATGAACTATCAATAGAAATGCACCATAATTCAAGGTAGCCTAGCAAACCTCAGAGGGAAGTATTGACAGCTAAAAGAAACAGACAAAAAACTCTCAGTCAATGACTAATTTATTTTAAAATTTTCAAAATATTAGTGAATCTAGCAATCTAACTGAAGGTTTTCTGTTTTGGTTTTTTCTTTTTTTACTTGTGGTAGATACCATTAGTTAACTAATCCAACACCCATTTTCAACCCCTTCTCCCTTTTCTGTCCCTAATACTTGGGCTATAAAATACTAAATACTCACTTTCCTGGCTTCCTAAGGATAGTAATATAACACAGTTGTGCCAAGTGAAATCTAAAAATTGCCTTGGGAAAAGATATTGCATTCCTGATAAAAGAGGCAGATGGTGTGGCCTTCCCTGGCTTCCTTCCCAGTACCCCTCTAGCCTTGAATGTGGTACACTGCCAGTAATTTGGGCATCTATTTTGCAATAATGGAGAATGTCCAAAGAATTCAAGAGACACTACCCTGACATTGCTGAATGACTGAGCCAACACCAGCTACTCTAAGCCTCTAGACTTATGGTTATATGAGAAAAAATAAACTCCCATCTTGTTTATGTCACTGTTTACATCTGCTTTTCTGTTATTTTCAGCTGAAAGCTTTCCTGATTGAAACTACATTCCACACTACTACTGGTTAAACACAAGCACCCTCCTCTAAACATTTATTATGTTATACAAACCCAGATTCACTTCATTAAGTTATGGTAACTAAAAAGGCAAATATTTTAAAAATAATGTTTATTATACACTTAGAACTATAAATTATATATACTTATTCTATATATATATTATACTTATATATACTTATTCTAGGACATTTATATATATGTCCCATATATATATATATATATGTCCTAGACATATATATGACAAACATATATAATTTATAAATTATATATACTTATTCTAGGACATTTGCAAATTATAAAAAGTTTAAAGAAAATAAGTATCAGCCACAATCCCAACCATCCAGAGATAAGTCTGTGTAACTTTTATCCATATTTTTTATATACATACCTAAAATGTTCTTTTGTTTTTTCTGAGGCCAAGTCTCGCTCTGTCACCCAGGCTGGAGTGCAGTGGCACGATCTCGGCTCACCACAATCTCTACCTCCCAGGCTCCAGTGATTCTCTCGCCTCAGCCTCCCAAGTAGCTGGAATTACAGGAGCGTGCCACCAATGCCTGGCTAATTTTTTTGTATTTTTAGTACAGATGGGGTTTCACCATGTTGGCCAGGTTGGTCTTGTCCTGACCTCAGATGATCTACCTGCGTCGGCCTCCCAAAGTGCTGGGATTACAGGTGTGAACCACCACGTCTGGCACATAAAATGTTCTTTAAAGTGAGACTATATGGAACACGTAGATTGACTCCAACCCCCATTTGGCACTTTGTGAAGACTTATTTATATCAGATGTTTCAAAAATATCTCCAGATTTTAAAATATTTTACAGTATGATAATATGGTTAAATAATTTTATCAATGGTAGACACGTAACTTGTTTTGCCCTTTTTTCTACTGTAAATGGTGTTGCAACAAACATCAATATATATGTTTTTTCTGTGTTATGTCTGATTATTTTCCAAGGATAGTTCCACAGATGTGGCCTTACTAGGTCAAAGGGATAAAGCCTTTCAATTATTCAACAAATGTTGCTAAATTGCTTTCTAGAAAAATTGAATCAATTTATTACTCTGTCTCCTTTGTACAAGAGTATGTCTCCCTTACAAGTACTGAATGCTGCCTTTTTGCTTTTTTGCCAGTTTGATGAGTAAAAAATATTATACCTCATTCTTGAATTTTTAATTTGTTTTTTGGTTACTAGTGAGAACGACTATCTAAAGACATTTAGATCCTTTATATTGGTTATTTGATGAATTATCACTTGTTTCTTTTTAAAAGTTCTTTATATATTACAGATGCTAGCCTTTGATGTATTTGTTGTAAATATTTTATTTCAGTGTACATGTTATCTCTTACTTTTTAGTTTTATCTATTTTTATGAACATTTTGATGCACTCAAATCTATCAGTATTATCTTTTGTAACTTCTTCCTTTGCTTTATCAGATAAGGATGGCTTTCACATGATGAAAACATTTTAGAAAAGAATGCTTTAAGATATTATATTCTTTTAAATTCCTATTGGCTTCCTTATGGTCAAAAAATGAAATCAACAGAGAGCAAACAGCAAATATATAAGTATCTCATCTAGATTTTGACCATTCACATACCTGCTTGTGACAATTATCACATCCTCAGAGATGGTAGCCATTTCCTTGATGGTAAGGTAGCACATTCTCCTCAATGTTTGCTGAAAAATTATTTATAAAAGGTAACAGATTATTCATAAGGAAATGGTTTTTTAAATTATTTGAAGCGAGGACCCCAAGTAGATATATATTTAGAAAGATATTCTTTAAAAGAGTCTCATCTACCAAAAAAAAAAAATTTAATATTCGGGTGAGAAAATATTCAGAATACTAGTATTTCCTAAACACAACTGTTGCATTGACACAATAGGTAAAAACTTAAAAATTCAATTATATGGATCTTTCTACTGAGAGATACAAACTTAGACTCTGATAGCTTGAGTCCAAAGACAAAGGTGTTTTGTTTTGTCTTGTTTTGTTTTTTTGAGACAGAATTACGCTCTGTTGCCTAGGCTGGAGTGCAATGGTGCAATCACGGCTCACCACAACCTCCGCCTCCCGGGTTCAAGCAATTCTCCTGCCTCAGACTCCCGGGTAGCTGGAATTACAGGCGCTCGCCACCACGCCTGGCTAATTTTGTATTTTTAGTAGAAATGGCGTACAATGTTAATTACAGGCTCATTCCTGGAAAACATATTTTTTAAATCTTAAAAAATATGTAGGAATAAATGTGCAAACTCTGCACTTTTCTCAGTTCAGTGTATACCAACAATTTCTCCTGAACTCTAAATGAGATTTCTAGATGAATACCTGGATCCAAGTAAGTACTAAGCTAACAATGCTCTACCTACTCTCCCCGACTCAACTGGATCTCTGATTTATTCATACACTATGCATAAATGGGCAGCGGCCAGACACCAGGTTCCTCTAGTCTGTCCAGCCTCATCCCTTACCGAGTAACCTCAAATTTCTTTTAAGTAGAGAAACCCAAATACATCAGACGCAGCTCCAGAGTCCAAGCTATGAAGAAAACCTTGATACTACTGAACCCATTAAGGAAAGAGAAGAGAGTGAGGATCCTCACGGTGATTAAACACAGAAAAAAACAAACAAACAAAAAACACATAGAAAGCCAGTATGGGCACACACATGGGGCAGATCAAAGCTACTATGAGAAGAAAACAAAAAATTAGAATCAAAATTTCAGGAACACCCCACCCCAATTTAAAGAAAAAAAAAAGTTCTGTGAGAAGAAAACTAGAGATACAAAAAAAATTTCATTAAAACACAAAAAATGGGGGCTCAACATTATTAGTCATCAAGGAAATGAAAATTACTTATCCATCGAAAAATTAAAACCACATTTCAGAAACCCCTCACACCCACCAAAATGGTGAAAATTCAAAAGACAAACAATACAAAATGTTGGCAAAAAATGTGCTCTTAACCACTAAAACATACTGCATAAACATACACAGAAATGCTGAATAAAAATCGGAACAAAACTTTTAAATGTGTAGCTAAAGACAAAATAAAGAGAAATTCACAGATGCTAGAAATGAACACAACCAAACATTCATAGCCACAGAAGGATCTTACTGGCATGGGATATAGTATCTAACGTCTACGAAAATGAGGTTCTAAAAGGTATATTCTTCAAGCACAAGGAAAATCATTCCAGATAACTCAGAAATAGAGCAAGGAATGAAGAGTTTTTAAAAAGTGCTAAAGACATGAGTAAGTCACAGTGAACAAACAAGACTCACAAGAAAATGATGGCATAGAATATATGAATGTAAATGTGCATGTGTGTATGCATATATACACATATATATGTTGATATACTCATATACGTATAAGGAATCAGAGTATCCTAAGACTCTCGAATTTCTCATGAGTAGGGAAAACACAAAGTAAGTATTCGATTTTGATAAGTCAAAAACCCACTGCGATTTTGAGTATAAACAATAAAAAAACTTCCAAAGTATTATCCCACAGGTTGCTGATGCTCTGTTTATTTCTAGTCTGTCTTTTTTTCCTCTCTGCTTTATTTTGGACCACTGCTACTACTGTCTTCAATGACCCTGGGTTTTTTTGTTTGCTTGTTTGTCCTACATCTCTAATTTGCTATTAACCCCATGCAGTGTAGTTTTCATTTTATATATTTCTTTTTTTTTTTTAATTTTTGGGAAGTGTATTTGGATCTCTTTGTATCTCTCTTGTTTTATGCTTTATTCTGTTATGCCTTTCTTTACACTCTTAAGCATATAGATCATGTTAATAGTTGTTTTAATGACATCATCTGCTCATTCCATCACCTTTACCATTTCTGGGTTTGTGTCTGCTGATCCATTTTTCTCCTGTTTATAGACAATATTTCCTGTTTATTTGCATACCTGATAATTTATTAGATGCTGCACATTGTGAAGTTTATTATTTTGGTGTATGATCTTAAATAGTATTGAACTCTATTCTGTCATGAGGGAAGTAATTACACAGGACTAGTTTGGTTTTTTTTTTTTTTTTTTTTTTCACTTTGAGGCTTACTTATAGGCTTTTTAAAGTTTTAGTGTAAGGTTACAGTATATTCCCATTACTTAGGTAATAATTACTTATGCATGGTTTCCTTTTGAGAACTATACCAGATGTCTTATGCAATACAAGGTCTTTCCACTCTCACTGGTGGGAATACAAACTATTCTGAGTCCTGTGTTTTTCGGATTCTTCCCTTAGCTTTGAGTAGTTTCCTTTTTTACACACACAGATCAGTTTTTACTTAACCAAAGACTCCAGGGATAGTCCTCAACAGATCATGGAATCCCTCCCTCTCCTCCTTCCTTCTCTCCCCGCCCCTCTTTTTCTCTCCAGCTCCTCCTTCTTTGGTATTCTGCTTCACAAATTCAAGCTTTCTTGGCTCCCAACCTCCATTTGTTTTCTCAACTCTGAGAGAGAACTAGGCCTGTAATCTGTTTCTGGGCCATGATGTGGTACAATACTAGGGCTGACCTAGTTTCCCTTCTTCAGATCACAGTCCTGGGATGCCCGTTATCCAATCTCTGAAAACTCTTATGTCATAAATTTTGTTTGATTTTCTAGGTATTTATAGTAGCAGGGTAAATCCAGCCCATTTACTTTATCATGGCTGTAAACAAAACAGAAAAATGTTCTTACTATCAAAATAAATGGTAATTTATCTAGTTATTCTTTTATTATTAATTTCCACCACTATCCCACTGTAAATAAAGAACACAGTCTATATGATTTCAATCCTTTGAAATTTGTTGTGTCTTGCTTTATGGCTCAATATACAATCGACTTTTTGTAAATGATCTTTGTGCTCTTCATTTACATTTAATGTGGATAATGATATATTTGGGTCTATATCTACCAGGTCATTATATGATTTATGTTTGTCCTGTTTGATCTATGTTTCTCTTCCTTTTTTCCCCTTCTTTTGGTTTGATTTTTTAGCTTTTTTTTTCTTTTTGCACAATTAGTTTGGAAGAGAAAAATAATTAATTTTTTAAAAATCAATGAAACAGAAAGCTGGTTCCATGACAAGATCAATAAAGTTTATAAATCCCTAGACAAGCTTCCTAGGAATAAAAAAGAGAAGATACAATTTAGCAATATCAGAATGAAGGAAGAGACACCACTAAGGATTCTGCAGACATTAAAAGAATGGAGGAATATTATGAAGAGCTTTATGCCAAGTTCAACAATTTAACTGAAATTCCTTGAAAGATACAAACTACCAGAGTACACTCAAGAAGGCAAATAACCTGAATGGCATCATATATACATTTTTTAATGAAGTTAATTAACCCCGAAAAGCCTTCCCACTAAGAAGACAGCTGCATGGGCTGGGCGCGGTGGCTCACGCCTGTAATCCCAGCACTTTGGGAGGCCGAGGCGGGCGGATCACGAGGTCAGGAGATCGAGACCATCCTGGTTAATACAGTGAAACCCCGCCTCTACTAAAAATACAAAAAAATTAGCCGGGCAAGGTGGCAGACGCCAGTAGTCCCAGCTACTTGGGAGGCTGAGGCAGGAGAATGGCCTGAACCCCGGGGGGCGGAGCCTGCAGTGAGCCGAGATCGCGCTATTGCACTCCAGGCTGGGCGACAGCGAGACTCTGTCTCAAAAAAAAAAAGACAGCTGCAATAGTGAACTCTAACAAACATTTAAGGAGATCACAAGAAAAACGTCAATATATAAAAGTTCATTTAATTCTAGAGACTACCAATAAATACAAATACAAGAGCATCAAAACATACTATCAGGGTGGAGCCAAGATAGCCGATAGGAAGAGCTCCGGTCTACAGCTCCCAGCGTGAGCGACGCAGAAGACGGGTGATTTCTGCATTTCCATCTGAGGTACCAGGTTCATCTCACTAGGGAGTGCCAAACAGTGGGTGCAGGACAGTCGGTGCAGCGTACCCTGCGTGAGCTGAAGCAGGGTGAGGCATTGCCTCACTCAGGAAGCGCAAGGGGTCAGGGAGTTCCTTTTCCTAGTCAAAGAAAGGAGTAACAGACGGTACCTGGAAAATTGGGTCACTCCCACCCTAATACTGCGCTTTTCCAACGGGCTTGGAAAACGGCACACCAGTAGATTGTGTCCCGCACCTGGCTTGGAGGGTCCTGCGCCCACGGAGTCTCGCCGATTGCTAGCACAGCAGTCTGAGATCAAACTGCAAGGTGGCAGTGAGGCTGGGGGAGGGGCGCCCGCCATTGCCCAGGCTTGCTTAGGTAAACAAAGCAGCCAGGAAGCTCGAACTGGGTGGAGCCCACCACAGCTCAAGGAGGCCTGCCTGCCTCTGTAGGCTCCACCTGAGGGCAGGGCACAGACAAACAAAAAGACAGCAGGAACCTCTGCAGACTTAAATGTCCCTGTCTGACAGCATTGAAGAGAGTAATGGTTCTCCCAGCACGCAGCTGGAGATCTGAGAACAGGCAGACTGCCTTCTAAAGTGGGTCCCCGACCCCCGAGCAGCCTAACTGGGAGGCACCCCCCAGTAGGGACAGACTGACACCTCACTCGGCCAGGTACTCCTCTGAGACAAAACTTCCAGAGGAACGATCAGACAGATGAATTTGCAGTCTCACAAAAATCCGCTGTTCTGCAGCCACCGCTGCTGACACCCAGCAAAACAGGGTCTGGAGTGGACCTCTAGCAAACTCCAACAGACCTGCAGCTGAGGGTCCTGTCTGTTAGAAGGAAAACTAACAAACAGAAAGGACACCCACACCAAAAACCCATCTGGACATCACCATCATCAAAGACCAAAAGTAGAAAAGCCTACAAAGATGGGGAGAAAACAGAGCAGAAAAACTGTAAACTCTAAAAAGCAGAGCACCTCTCCTCCTCCAAAGGAACACAGTTCCTCACCAGCAACGGAACAAAGCTGGATGGAGAATGACTTTGACGAATTGAGAGAAGGCGGCTTCAGACGATCAAACTACTCCGAGCTACGGGAGGAAATTCAAACCAATGGCAAAGAAGTTAAAAACTTTGAAAAAAAAATAGATGAATGTATAACTAAGAAAACCAATGCAGAGAAGGGCTTAAAGGAGCTGATGGAGCTGAAAGCCAAGTTTCGAGAACTACATGAAGATTGCAGAAGCCTCGGTAGCCGATGCGATCAACTGGAAGAAAGGGTATCAGTGATGGAAGATGAAATGAATGAAATGAAGCGAGAAGGGAAGTTTAGAGAATAAAAAGAAATGAACAAAGCCTCCAAGAAATATGGGACTATGTGAAAAGACCAAACCTACGTCTGATTGGTGTACATGAAAGTGACGGGGAGAATGGAACCAAGCTGGAAAACACTCTGCAGGATATTATCCAGGAGAACTTCCCCAATCTAGCAAGGCAGGCCAACATTCAGATTCAGGAAATACAGAGAACGCCAGAAAGATACTCCTTGAGAAGAGCAACTCTAAGACACATAATTGTCAGATTCACCAAAGTTGAAATGAAGGAAAAAATGTTAAGGGCAGCCAGAGAGAAAGGTCGGGTTACTCACAAAGGGAAGCCCATCAGACTAACAGCTGATCTCTCGGCAGAAACTCTACAAGCCAGAAGAGAGTGGGGGCCGATATTCAACATTCTTAAAGAAAAGAATTTTCAACCGAGAATTTCATATCCAGCCAAACTAAGCTTCATAAGTGAAGGAGAAATAAAATACTTTACAGACAAGCAAATGCTGAGTGATTTTGTCACCACCAGGCCTGCCCTAAAAGAGCTCCTGAAGGGAGCACTAAACATGGAAAGGAACAACTGGTACCAGCCACTGCAAAAACATGCCAAATTGTAAAGACCATCGAGGCTAGGAAGAAACTGCATCAAAACTAATGAGCAAAATAACCAACTAACATCACAATGACAGGATCAAATTCACACATAACAATATTAACTTTAAATGTAAATGGGCTAAATGCTCCAATTAAAAGACACACACTGGCAAATTGGATAAGGAGTCAAGACCCATCAGTGTGCTGTATTCAGGAAACCCATCTCACGTGCAGATACACACATAGACTCAAAATAAAGGGATGGAGGAAGATCTATCAAGCAACTGGAAAACAAAAAAAGGCAGGGGTTGCAATCCTAGTCTCTGATAAAATAGACTTTAAACCAACAATGATCAAAAGAGACAAAGAAGACCATTACATAATGGTAAAGGGATCAGTTCAACAAGAAGAGCTAACTATCCTAAATATATATGCACCCAACACAGGAGCACCCAGATTCATAAAGCAAGTCCTGAGTGACCTACAAAGAGACTTAAACTCCCACACAATAATAATGGGAGATTTTAACACCCCACTGTCAACATTAGACAGATCAATGAGACAAAAAGTTAACAAGGATACCCAGGAATTGAACTCAGCTCTGCCCCAAGTGGATCTAATAGACATCTACAGAACTCTCCACCCCAAATCAATAGAATATACATTTTTTTCAGCACCACACCACACCTATTCCAAAATTGACCACATAGTTGGAAGTAACACTCTCCTCAGCAAATGTAAAAGGACAGAAATTATAACAAACTGTCTCTCAGACCACAGTGCAATCAAACTAAAACTCAGGATTAAGAAACTCGCTCAAAACCGCTCAACTACATGGAAACTGAACAACCTGCTCCTGAATGACTACTGGGTACATAACGAAATGAAGGCAGAAATAAAGATGTTCTTTGAAACCAGTGAGAACAAAGACACAACATACCAGAATCTCTGGGACACATCCAAAGCAGTGTGTAGAGGCAAATTTATAGCACTAAATGCCCACAAGAGAAAGCAGGAAAGATCCAAAATTGACACCCTAACATCACAATTAAAAGAACTAGAAAAGCAAGAGCAAACACATGCAAAAGCTAGCAGAAGGCTAGAAATAACTAAAATCAGAGCAGAACTGAAGGAAATAGAGACACAAAAAACCCTTCAAAAAATTAATGAATCCAGGACCTGGTTTTTTGAAAAGATCAACAAAATTGATAGACCACTAGCAAGACTAATAAAGAAGAAAAGAGAGAAGAAAAATGGATGCAATAAAAAATGATGAAGGGGATATCACCACCGATCCTACAGAAATACAATCTACCATCAGAGAATACTACAAACACCTCTACGCAAATAAACTAGAAAATCTAGAAGCAATGGATAAATTCCTCGACAAATACACCCTCCCAAGACTAAACCAGGAAGAAGTTGAATCCCTGAACAGACCAATCACAGGCTCTGAAATTGTGGCAATAATCAATAGCTTACCAACCAAAAAGAGTCCAGGACCTGATGGATTCACAGCTGAATTCTACCAGAGGTACAAGGAGGAACTGGTACCATTCCTTCTGAAACTATTCCAATCAATAGAAAAAGAGGGAATCCTCCCTAACATATTTTATGAGGCCAGCATCATCCTGATACCAAAGCCTGGCAGAGACACAACAAAAAAAGAGAATTTCAGACCAATATCCTTGATGAACATCGATGCAAAAATCCTCAATAAAATACTGGCAAACCGAATCCAGCAGCACATCAAAAAGCTTATCCACCATGATCAAGTGGGCTTCATCCCTGGGATGCAAGGCTGGTTCAACATACGCAAATCAATAAATGTAATCCAGCATATAAACAGAACCAAAGACAAAAACCACATGATTATCTCAATAGCTGCAGAAAAGGCCTTTGACAAAATTCAACAACCCTTCATGCTAAAAACTCTCAATAAATTAGGTATTGATGGGACATATCTCAAAATAATAAGAGCTATCTATGACAAACCCACAGCCAATATCATACTGAATGGGCAAAAACTGGAAGCATTCCCTTTGAAAACTGGCACAAGACAGGGATGCCCTCTCTCACCACTCCTATTCAACATAGTGTTGGAAGTTCTGGCCAGGGCAATCAGGCAGGAGAAGGAAATAAAGGGTATTCAATTCGAAAAAGAGGAAGTCAAACTGTCCCTGTTTGCAGATGATATGATTGTATATCTAGAAAACCCCATTGTCTCAGCCCCAAATCTCCTTAAGCTGATAAGCAACTTCAGCAAAGTCTCAGGATACAAAATCAATGTACACAAATCACAAGCATTCTTGTACACCAATCACAGACAAACAGAGAGCCAAATCATGAGTGAACTCCCATTCACAATTGCTTCAACGAGAATAAAATACCTAGGAATCCAACTTACAAGGGATGTGAAGGACCTCTTCAAGGAGAACTACAAACCACTGCTCAATGAAATAAAAGAGCATACAAACAAATGGAAGAACATTCCATGCTCATGGGTTGGAAGAATCAATATCGTGAAAATGGCCATACTGCCCAAGGTAATTTATAGATTCAATGCCATCCCCATCAAGCTACCAATGACTTTCTTCACAGAATTGGAAAAAACTACTTTAAAGTTCATATGGAACCAAAAAAGAGCCCGCATCACCAAGTCAATCCTAAGCCAAAAGAACAAAGCTGGAGGCATCACGCTACCTGACTTCAAACTATACTACGAGGCCACAGTAACCAAATCAGCATGGTACTGGTACCACAACAGAGACATAGATCAATGGAACAGAACAGAGCCCTCAGAAATAACGCCGCTTATCTACAACTATTTGATCTTTGACAAACCTGACAAAAACAAGCAATGGGAAAAGGATTCCCTATTTAATAAATGGTGCTGGGAAAACTGGCTAGCCATATGTAGAAAGCTGAAACTGGATCCCTTCCTTACACTTTATACAAAAATTAATTCAAGATGGATTAAAGACTTACATGTTAGACCTAAAACCATAAAAACCCTACAAGAAAACCTAGGCAATACCATTCAGGACATAGGCATGGGCAAGGACTTCATGTCTAAAACACCAAAAGCAATGGCAACAAAAGCCAAAATTGACAAATGGGATCTCATTAAACTAAAGAGCTTCTGCACAGCAAAAGAAACTACCATCAGAGTGAACAGGCAACCTACAAAATGGGAGAAAATTTTCGCAACCTACTCATCTGACAAAGGGCTAATATCCAGAATCTACAATGAACTCAAACAAATTTACAAGAAAAAAACAAACAACCCCATCAAAAAGTGGGCGAAGGACATGAACAGACACTTCTCAAAAGAAGACATTTATGCAGCCAAAAAACACATGAAAAAATGCTCATCATCACTGGCCATCAGAGAAATGCAAATCAAAACCATAATGAGATACCATCTCACACCAGTTAGAATGATGATCATTAAAAAGTCAGGAAACAACAG
This sequence comes from Symphalangus syndactylus, assembly GCF_028878055.3. Lineage (NCBI taxonomy): Eukaryota > Metazoa > Chordata > Mammalia > Primates > Hylobatidae > Symphalangus > Symphalangus syndactylus. Next base: position 120,515,213 of record NC_072428.2, read on the forward strand.
GTGCTGGAGAGGATGTGGAGAAATAGGAACACTTTTACACTGTTGGTAGGACTGTACACTAGTTCAACCATTGTGGAAGTCAGTGTGGCAATTCCTCAGGGATCTAGAACTAGAAATACCATTTGACCCAGCCATCCCATTACTGGGTATATACCCAAAGGACTATAAATCATGCTGCTATAAAGACACATGCACACATATGTTTATTGCGGCACTATTCACAATAGCAAAGACTTGGAACCAACCCAAATTTCCAACAACGATAGACTGGATTAAGAAAATGTGGTACATATACACCATGGAATACTACGCAGCCATAAAAAATGATGAGTTCATGTCCTTTGTAGGGACATGGATGAAACTGGAAACCATCATTCTCAGTTAGCTATCGCAAGGACAAAAAACCAAACACCGCATATTCTCACTCATAGGTGGGAATTGAACAATGAGAACACATGGACACAGGAAGGGGAACATCACACTCTGAGGACTGTTGTGGGGTGGGGGGAGGAGGAGGGACAGCATTAGGAGATATACCTCATGCTAAATGATGAGTTAATGGTTGCAGCACACCAACATGGCACATGGATACATATGTAACAAACCTGCATATTGTGCACATGTACCCTAAAACTTAAAGTATAATAATAATAATAATAATAAACATACTATCTACTTTAGGGACAAATTTCACAAAATATGTGCAAGACTTGTCCACTGAAAAGTATAAAATACTGCAGACAGAAGTTAGAGAGATTTGAATAAAGGGATATATACCATGTTTGTGAAGCAGAAAACTCAATAGTGCTACAATGTCCATTCTCCTAAAATTGCTCTTTAGATTTAACGCAAGCCCCACCAAAGTTCTAGCAGGATTTTTATACCTATATAAAAAGATTATATTATATATAATATAACCTTGTCTATTTCTAGATAGCTATATATTTCTATATTATCTATATATAATATAGATATTTAAAATCCATATGGAAATGCAAAGGGCCCAAAAGAGCCAAAACAATTTTGAAAAATAGAAAGATTTGCACTATAAAACTTACTATAGATTTTAAACCTATAGTTAATCAAGACACTATAGAGCTAAAGTAAGAACAGACATATAGGTCAATGAAACAAAATAATGTTGCAAAGTGCCAATGTAACTCAATCATCTTCATCATCTCCTCCCCCTCCTCCCCTATCTCCTTCCATATGGATATTTAATTGTTCCAGAACCATGTGTTGAGAAAATGAAGAAAGAAGAAAAGGAAGAGGCAGTGAATGGAGGAAGAGAAAAGAGGTGAAAAGAAACCAACCATTACTTTATACCATATAGAAAAATTAATATGAAATGGATCATAAGGTAATTGATATAAAACTACAAACACCCAGAAAAAAAGCACAGGAGAAAATCGTTGTCACCTTCGGCTAAGCAAAGATTTCTATGATATGACATAAAAAGCATCCCTGTAACAGAAAAAAATTTGATAAACTGGACTTCATCAAAATTTAAAACTTCTGCCCTTCGAAAGACTTTAACAAAATAAAAACATAAGCTACATACTGAGAGACAATATTTGTGAAACATATCTGATAAAGGATTTGTATCCAGAATGCATAAAGACCTCTTAAAACTCAATAATAAGAACATAAACAATCCAATTTTTTTAATGGGCAAAAGATATTAACAAATCCTTCACCAACAGAAGATATATGGAAGGTAAAAATACAAATGAAAAGATGTTTGAGATCATCAGTCATTAGAAAAATGCAAATTTAAGCCACAGAGGGATACCATTATATACCTATCAGAATGGCTAAAATTAAAAACAAAAATAAAAACGACAATACAAAGTGCTGGCCAGAATGCAGAGCAAACTGCAGCTCTCATACAGTGATGGTGGGAATGATTACAAACATTTTAGAAAAATGGGTTGGTAGTTTCTTACAAAGTTAAACATACCACACCTACCTATGGCCCAGCAATCCCACTCCCAGGCATTTATCCAAAAGAAATAAAAATGTATGTCATGCAAAAATCAAAACATGAATGTTTATAGCAATGTTGTTTATAATCACCAAAAACTGGTAACAAGTCAAATATCCTTCAAGTGGCAAACAGATAAACAGAGGTACATCCATTCAATGGAATACAACGACAAAATAAAAATAAACTAATGGTACAAACAATAATATGGATGAATCTCACATGCATTATGCTAAGTAACTGAAAAGAAACTCAAAAAAGGCTTCATACAGTATGATATCATTCATATGACTTCCTGGAAAAGGCAAATTTATAAGGACAGAAAGGAAATAATGGATTGCCAGGGGCTGAGGGAGGTAAGGAGGAATAGATGATAAAGAGACACGAGGGAACTTTTTGAGGAGATGGAAATGTTCTAAACCTCAATTGTGGTGGTGATAACACCACTGTATGTGTTTGTCAAAGCTCATAGAACGATATCCTAAAAAGGATGAATTTTATTGCATGTAAAACTACACTTTAAAAAAAAAAATAGTTCAGTAAATGAAAAGGCAAGCCACAGAGTGGGAGGAAATATTTACAAAACAGCTGTCTGATAAAGGACTTCTATCCAGAATATATAAAGAAACTTATAACTCAATAAGATGACAACCTGATTTTTTTTTTTTTTTTTTGAGACAGAGTCTTGCACTATTTACCTGGGCTGGAGTGCAGTGGCACGATCTCAGCTCACTGCAACCTCCGCCTCCTGGGTTCAAGTGATTCTCCCGCCTCAGCCTCCCAAGTAACTGGGATTACAGGTGCCTGCCAGCACACCCAGCTAATTTTTTGTATTTTTAGTAGAGACAGGGTTTCACTATGTTGACCAGGCTGGTCTAAAACTCCTGACCTCATGATCTGCCCACCTCAGCCTCCCAAAGTGCTGAGATTACAGGCGTGAGCCACCAGGCCCAGCCGACAACCTGATTTTTTTTAAGTGGTAACAAATTTTAACAGACACTTCATCAAAGCAGACATACAGATGGCAAATAACTACATGAAAATATGCTTAGGCCGGGCGCGGTAGCTTACGCCTGCAATCCCAGCACTTTGGGAGGCTGAGACGGGCAGATCACGAGGTCAGGAGATTGAGACCATCTTGGCTAACACGGTGAAACTCGATATCTACTAAAAATACAAAAAATTATCCAGGTGTGGTGGCAGGCGCCTGTAGTCCCAGCTACTCAGGAGGCTGAGGCAGGAGAATGGCGTGAACCTGGGAGGCAAAGGTTGCAGTGAGCCGAGATCATGCCATTGCACTCCAGCCTGGGCGACAGAGAGAGACTCCGTCTCAAAAACAAACAAACAAAAAAAGCCAACAAACAAACATTATCTAGAAATTCCACTTGTAGGTATCTACTCCAGAAAAAGTCTCACTGTGTACATAAACATTATGTGCAGTATCATTTGTAAGAGGTAAAATGTGGGAACAACTTGTATCTACCAATGGGAGAATGGATAAATAGAATTACTGTATATTCACATATTGGAATTCCATATAGTAGTGAAAGTAAATAAAGTAGAAGTACATGTAACAAGCCAGTAAATCTTAAAAATGTATTAATTATAAACACTGCAGGCCGGGCGTGGTGGCTCAGGCCTATAATCCCAGTACTTTGGGAGGCCAAGGCGGGCAGATCATGAGGTCAGGAGATTGAGACCATCCTGGCCAACATGATGAAACCCTGTCTCTACTAAAAATACAAAAATTAGCCAGGCGTGGTGGCACGTGCCCATAGTCCCAGCTACTCCAGAGGCTGAGGCAGGAGAATCGCTTGAACCCAGGAGGCGGAGGCTGCAGTGAGCCAAGATCGTGCCACTGCACTTCAGCCTGGGCGACAACTCAAAAACAACAACAATAACATTACAAAATAAGAAGATGATGTTATTTTTATATTTTAAGACACACAAAAATGCAAAGTATTGATTATAGATGTAAACTATGTAATCCCCATATATTAATATAAACAAGGATAGAAGAATACCAACTTCAAGACAGTAATTACCTTCTGGTAAAGTAATGCTGGTAATGGAAGGAGCTCCACATATTTCTGGCAAAATCTCTACCTCTCTTTGCCCCAAAACAATCACTCCCTCAATTCTGTATTTTGCCTAAGGAACCATTAAAACTAATCACATCATGCTGTACGTGGCTACTTACCTCAGTCACTACAAAAAGCCTAAAATATTCTGGTCATTATTCATAACCTGCAGACTTATTCCTTGCATCTGGGTACAGCACCTCGTCTGACTCCATTTTCCACCCTTCTAAGCAGCGCCATTATATTCTCTGACACTTTCATCAGCAAAATCCCCTATATTCTCAAACTCTTCTCTGAATGTTCCCATCTTTTTCTTTAAGTGAAACTTGGCTCTCTCCCAGGGATCCTCCTGCAACCCTCTAAAATAGCAGCTGTTTTCTCTCCCATAACCCTCATACTACCAGGCCTACAGGTGGGAAAGCTTATGCCTTTATATGATGTCACCTGCTACCATTGCTGGTTGTCCATTAAACCCCAGGTCACTTCTCTTATTTTTTAAAAATACCAGTACCTTGTTCACTGTCTCTCCAATGCAATCCCAGTTATAAGTATTGGTGATTTTAATATCCATATAGATGGTATCTCTAAACCTCTGACCTCTTCATTCCTCGACCTCCTCTTCTCCAATGATGCCATCCTCTCTACAATGATCACCCACTGCCACTGCCACAGCCTCTATCAGTAACAGCATCCCTTTCTAATTTCATTTCCAAGCACTCACACTCCTGACTCCAAAATTATTTCACTCTCTCTTGACCTACAATCCACTGTTCTACCAACTTTTTGCTGTCCCTGTCAGCCCCTGTTCTTGCTTCCCTCCTAACCGAAGATTCCACAGTCAATGTTCCAACCACTCAACTTTTTTGCTTCTCCCTCTGTTTACTAACCTGGCAAAACTTCAATCCTGATTAAATCCTATCTCTAAGCGTTCAGTGCTTTAACCTGCAGGCTGTAGCTGGAGAAAAACATTCACCATGCTACTTGGTAATACTTTAAATTCATGAGCACTAACTTCAACAGGCTATTAGTCCTATCGAACAATCCTACATTTCCCTAATCCATTTCCTAGAAGACAATTTCATATCTTCTTTTCTTGATATAAACCTCTGTGCTACAGGCTTCAAAAGTTTGTCCTCATCCTGTTTCTTTCTTACTCTGCTTCCTTTTCTCCACTACATGTCCAGCTTTTCTTCCCAACTGCCAGCCCTCTGAGTAACAGCAGTCTTGAGAAGACACCTGGCTGCAAAAACAAAGCCACAAAAGAGGCAATAGCCTTCCATGACTTATGTAACACCCTCCCTCTGAACCCTACTCCAGCAGCTCAACCTGCCTAGTTTTCTAGTCTAATTCCTCTAATAAACACCTAATTCCACAATACTCATAGTGGTTCTGTTTCCCTGTTTGAACCCTGAATTTCTGGTACAGGAAGTGGTTAAAAGGAAAGAAGACCTTAAAGATATGAACCTAAAGTTGCTTCTCTGATCGGATTGAAGGTAATAATGACCAGTTTCCAATGGAAAAGGGGCTACTAGCAGTCCATGGCATGCAGTGGCAAAATGTTTAAAATCATCATCTGCAGACAAGGACCTACAGAAGACAAAGCTTTGGGTAACTAAGCAGTTGATGCCATAGAAGATTTCAGTAAAACTAAGTTGTATAATGGGTTAATTAGTTGTTTCTAGGTACACTGGAGAATTCTTTTCTCAGGAAAATAAAATGATGAGCTCAGAGTTTTAAAAGCACCACTCAAATCTGGGTAAGGGGGCAAGAAATCTATAACTGCCTTCATAGACAGCCTTATATCATGTGGCCACAGGGCTGAGATTTCTACAAAGCATATCCTGCAGGTGGCTCAGTTACAATGCAAATTCAATTCACACTCTTGCAGGACATCTTACGCTAAAGTTAGGACCTTGACTGGCAAGGAATGGGGCCCTGAAAAGTAGAATGAGGATATATGGGCAGACTCTGATGAAGCCAAGTACCTCGAACTCCTAAATTCTGTGACATCTTTTGCTAGTAGAAGCATCAGTCCTCCATCCCATATGTAAGGAAATTAGTCTTCCTTTGCCTGTAGAGTATATAATGGCCTCCCCTGAAAACGCTGCATTACAGGGGATTGCTGATCTTCCTGAAGATCTACTCCTAAAACCTCTCATTATTTAGATCCATAACAAGACTCAAATCTCAAGAGGTTCTGGGGGTTGACACAAAATGTGACATGTGGTGATATGCAATACATACCAAAAAACTGCAAGATTTGGCCAATTTATGTTAATGGAAAGCTGGAAAATACATATCCCAGAACTACCTTCCCTGTATGGTTCTGCCTTAGAGCTAGGCAAAAGAAAAATGTACACAACACTTAGAAGACAGACAAAAAGCAGCAGCCATATGTTCTGAAGATCAGGGTGGTCTAAGGTAATGAGAGGCAGGTTTAGTTTGTACTCATTTCTCTTTTTCCTTATTCCACTTCTTTTTCCTTATTCTATTCCTTATTCCCCTTCCCCACTCCACATCCAGCTCTTCTTCTCAACTGCCAGACCTGCTGACTAACAGCAATCCCAGGCCCACCAGAAACTTGACTAAGAACTGACAAATGTGGTAGCTATGTGCACTGACTTCTTTATCAGTCCACCCTCACAGCGTCATGCCAGAAGCTAGGTATTAACAGTCTTTATGACTTCACGGTGGATCCGCAGGGAAAAGTTTTACACTGCATACTTTAATTCTTCCATTTTCACATCTTATAATGAACATTTATAAGTTTTATAAGCAGTTAAATAATTTAAAACATTTCAAGCAATGCTCCCTAATTTAGAACACTCTTAGTTCCCTGGGGAAAATAAATAAAAGGAGGTTTTTCATCATAAAAAAATTCAAAAAGACTTACATCATTAGATTGAAACAATCGCGTCATTGCAAAGAAGGCTTCTGTAGCTTCCGTTGTTCCAAAGTGTTCACCCTAAGTAAAATTTAAAACAATTTTTAAACTTTAAAAAATATATATTCATATATATGTACATATACACACACAGGATTTTCTATTTCTGCAAAAATCCTTTAGAACTCAAGAAAAAAGAATCTCTTTGTAAACATTCTGCCTCTGCAATTTTTCTGGCTTTCAATGTATAAACCCACATAGCCATTTATCCCCCCTTATTTAAAATAATTCAGTATCGCATACCATGCTTAAAAGTTCTGGCATAGTGATCTCTAACCTTTTAGTAGAAAGTATTTGAAATTTCCCTGAAGTAGACATAGGCGTGGGCAAGGACTTCATGTCTAAAACACCAAAAGCAATGGCAACAAAAGCCAAAATTGACAAATGGGATCTCATTAAACTAAAGAGCTTCTGCACAGCAAAAGAAACTATCATCAGAGTGAACAGGCAACCTACACAATGGGAGAAAATTTTTGCAACCTACTCATCTGACAAAGGGCTAATATCCAGAATCTACAATGAACTCAAACAAATTTACAAGAAAAAAACAAACAACCCCATCAAAAAGTGGGCAGAGGACATGAACAGACACTTCTCAAAAGAAGACATTTATGCAGCCAAAAACACATGAAGAAATGCTCCTCATCACTGGCCATCAGAGAAATGCAAATCAAAACCACAGTGAGATACCATCTCACACCAGTTAGAATGGCCATCATTAAAAAATCAGGAAACAACAGGTGCTGGAGAGGATGTGGAGAAATAGGAACACTTTTACACTGTTGGTGGGACTGTAAACTAGTTCAACCATTGTGGAAGTCAGTGTGGCGATTCCTCAGGGATCTAGAACTAGAAATACCATTTGACCCAGCCATCCCATTACTGGGTATATACCCAAAGGACTATAAATCATGCTGCTATAAAGACACATGCACACATATGTTTATTGCGGCACTATTCACAATAGCAAAGAGTTGGAACCAACCCAAATGTCCAACAACGATAGACTGGATTAAGAAAATGTGGCACATATACACCATGGAATACTATGCAGCCGTAAAAAATGATGAGTTCATGTCCTTTGTAGGGTCATGGATGAAACTGGAAAACATCATTCTCAGTGAACTATCGCAAGGACAAAAAACCAAACACCGCATGTTCTCACTCATAGGTGGGAATTGAACAATGAGAACTCATGGACACAGGAAGGGGAACATCACGCTCCGGGGACTGTTGTGGGGTGGGGGGGGGGGGGACAGCATTAGGAGATACACCTAATGCTAAATGACGAGTTAATGGGTGCAGGAAATCAACATGGCACATGGATACATATGTAACAAACCTGCACATTGTGCACATGTACCCTAAAACCCTAAAGTATAATAAAAAAAAAAAAAAAAAAAAAAAAGAAATTTCCCTGAAGTACTGTAGTTTACAAGGAGGCAGAAAATCATAGCACTCACAATAGGACATTATTATTACACTGCCTAAGAGCAGAGATCATATCTATAATCTAATGCTCAGCACAATGCCTAACATGTCATAGGAGCATAATAAATATTAAAATATAAGGAACTATCTATTACGAATCTCAGCAAAATGGCAAGAAGGGGACCAACCAAAAGGGCAGGAACCAGATTCATCATATTAAAAAACTAGGCTTAAAGGGGCTGCTATGTAGCTCAATATTGGTTCAAGCCCCTAAAAACATGCTTTGGATCAGAGCTTCAAACGCTTTAATGTGCATGAAAATTCATCCTGGGATCTTGCCAAAATGCAGATTCTGATTCAGTGGCTCTGGGGTAAAGCCTGAGATTTTGCGTTTCTTTTCTTTTCTTTTCTGTTTTTTTGAGACAGAGTCTCACCCTGTCGCCCAAGTTGGAGTGCAATGGCGCAATCTTGGCTCACTGCAACCTCCACATCCTGGGTTCAAGTGATTCCCCTGCCTCAGCCTCCCAAGTAGCTGGGATTACAGGTGTGCACCACTACGCCCAACTAATTTTTTGTTATCTTTAGTAGAGACAGGATTTCACCATGTTGGCCAGGCTGGTCTTGAACTCCTGACCTCGTGATCCACCTGCCTCGGCCTTCCAAAGTGCGGGGATTACAGGTGTGAGCCACCGTGCCCGGCCTGAGATTTGGCATTTCTAACAAGTGATTCTAACAAGTGATGTAAATGCTGCTGATCTGGGAACTACATTTTCTGAGCAGTGAAAAAGTATTAGATAACGTATTTTAAATAATCTCAGATCATAGATTACCTCAAATATTACCATTTCAATATTTAATGTCTTCACTAAAAGCAATCCTATATGTTATACTCAATCACTTTTCAGAGCTTCAGATTCCACATAAAATATAACTAGTCTTCAATCTATTTGCCATAGGTATAAGAATAAATTTTGGCAAAAAATACTGACAGTTTAGGATGAAAGACAAAGTACAATAAGTTTATATTTACTTAAATCAGTGTATCCAGCCTGCTCATCAGCAAGAGATTTATCTCTTTCTGTCATAACTATTTACTGAATACCCAGAAGTCTGTGTGCTTTTTAGTTATATAGGAAAACCTTACATCCTACTTTTTTACTTGAAACTCAGAAAACACATGGATATGTCAACTCTCATAGAAATTCAAAAGTATCTTTCTATAAAGCGCTACCAAGTTCTAGGCAAAGAGATAAAATTTATGTTCCCAAATCTGTTTATATAGTTAATTGTGTTTATGCTGTGCTTGGTAATTTCCTTATCAAGATAATCAAATGTTTCAACATGAGTTGCCTCATCGAAGAGGTAATGACCAACATAAAAATATATGTTACTCTCAATCAACTTTGACTATTCAAAACTTTTGGTTACACAATGGATTTAGCCAACTTGGACACAATGTGTGCTATGAAAAGTTAAACCCAATTGACTATGCTTTAAATGTTTCTCATATGCTGACACAGAGGGATTATGTTGTTTGTGAACAGATATATTTTATTTAAAACTATGTGCTTGATGATCGGGCACAGTAGCTCACACCTGTAATCCCAGCACTTTGGGAAGCTGAGGTGGGTGGATCACCTAAGGTCAGGAGTTTGAGACCCACCTGGCCAATATGGTGAAACCCCATCTCTACTAAAAATATAAAAATTAGCCAGGCGTGGTGGTGCATGCCTGTAATCCCAGCTACTCAGGAGGCTAAAGTAGGAGAATTGCTTGAACCAGGGAGGTGGAGGTTGTAGTGAGCCGAGATCGCGTCACTGCACTCCAGCCTGGTGACAAAGCGAGACTCTATCTGAAAAAATAAAAAAAAAACTATGTGCTTATTGCTTAGTCTTCATTTGTAAACAAGAAAACTTTATTAAATCTCTGAATGAGGTCTTCAGTCACAAAACAAAGATAATATATTCTCTTAGAATTCAAACTGGAAACCATGGTTATCTTAGCACCATATGTAAACCACCTGAGGTATGGTATATGTTTTATGTGTCCGTCTGTATGTGTACAGACATATATAGTCATCCCTCCATAACCATGAGTTCTGAATCTGTGGATTCAACCAGCCTCGGATTGAAAATATTCAAGGAAAAAAAAACCGTGTTTGTACTGAACACATACAGACGGTTTTTTCTTGTCATTATTCCCTAAACAATACAGCACAACTATTTACACAGCACTAACATTGCACCAGGTATTATAATCTAGAGATTATAATCTAGAGATTATAATCACAGAGATGACTTAACATATATGGGAGGATATGTGTAGGTTATATGCAAATACTACACCATTTGTATGAGGGACTTGAGCATCTATGGACTTTAGTATCCAATGGAGGTCCTGGAACCAATTCCCCACTGATATTGAGGGAATATGAATCCATGAAACAAAATCATATTTTCTAAGGCCCTAGACATTTCATGAGTTTTTTTTAAGTCTGGGGCAAAAAAAAAAGAAAAAGAAAAAGAAAATTAATAACAATAGTAGCAAGCAGAATCTACATTTCATGAGTGCAAATATTTTTGTTGGTTTGTCTGCTATATCCCCAACACCTAAAACAGTGCACAGCACACAGCAGCTATGCAATAAATATTTGCTGAATGATGGAAGGAAAACTATTCCTGAATGCTTACTATATGTTCAGTACTATTCTCAGTGCTTTACACTAATTATCTCATTTGTCATTACAACTCTGTAACAGGTATTATCATAATCCCCATGTAGAGAAAAGGACATCAAGACACATAAAATGGTTAAGCTACTGCCCAGAATTATTTTGCTAGTAATGGTAGGATAGGGATAATAAATATAAAATCTGAATATTAACAATCAAAGCTTTAAAACATCATTATTACACACACAAAAAAGAAAATATCTGGAATTTGCCTGATCTTGCATTGTATTTTCAGAAAAACATGAAGATCTCCAAACATATGTAAACAACATGTTCTAACTAGTACTCATTAAATTGAAACCAAAAGATTTATTGAGAATCTACTATGCACATCACTGGTTTAGGACCTCATGAATAAAAAAGAAGTGCAGGTTAAACATCTCTAATCTCAAAATCCAAAATCTGAAATGCTCCAAAATTAGAAACTTTTTGAGTGCCAATATAACACTCGGTGGAGACCTTCATTGGAGCATTCTGGATTTCAGATACTCAGATTAGGAATACTCAGTGAGTATGTATTCTGCAAATATTCCAAAATCCAAAAAAATCTGAAATCCAAAACACTTCTGGTTCCGAGCATTGCAAATAAGGTATACTCAACCTGTATATGTCATAGTCTTCGTACTCAAGTTTTACATATTATTTTGTTAACCAAACGTTGTATATGTTAAAATTAAGTGAATTTAAAATAAATAAATATACTTTCCAGAAAGTATTTCATTGAATTTTCAGTATTTCTATTCCAGGACACACTTATCTGAGAAAAATAAAAATAATTTACCTGGTTCAGTAAGTAAAGAATCTTTGTAAGAATATGCAAACATCTTCTTGGATTGATTGGAGTTTCATTGAATATACGAGCCTATGAAAAAACATAAAAAACACTGTTACTTTTCTACCTTTTCTATCACAGATTATAGCAAACCAACTTTAATACAGACTATTTTTAATCACGGTATCCAAACATTGTCTATAGTTCTCAATTTACTAAGGTATCTGATAAATTACTACATGTGGCCTTGATTTTCCATCCTATACTCTCTAACTCATTCCCTTAGGTTGACTACTTCAACTTTATGGGCTATACCAATTAAATAAGGATCACAATACTTATCTATATCATACTAATACAATGAGATTAATACAGATAACTGATTTCAATAACCTTGCACTAAACACCTGTTCTTACATTTAAAATTCCCAACCTGTGACAGCCTTCATGTCTTTGCATTTCTATCTAAATGTTCCTATGACAAGTAACCCCTCTTTCTTTTCCCTCAAATCTATATTCCCTAAACTCTGTTACGTTTCTTGTTTTGGATGTCGTGATCACAGTGGCCCAGGGATTCTCTGCCCACCACTCTAAAACAGAATAGAAAAGAAAGGGCACAAGATACTTCCCAGTCATACCTCCTGTAAAACAGCACTCTTCTCCAGATGCTGGAAAGGATTGGAGCCACTACCTATTTATAAAACAAAAAAAAATGTCCTGAATAGCTGTTCTACACAAACTTATATACTTTCCAGAGAAGGGTACTGAATGCTTGGGAAGTGAACACTTGGATGGCACAGTGATAATCATTGCTAATATGCATACAAACTGAATGAAATCATTTTGATCCCAGCTCTGTCACTGCCATACTTGAAAAGCTGAGACTTCTCTTTTGCAGCAACCCTCTCCAAAATGAGTGTCTTCTTTCCCTGCCCTCTTTTTCCATGAATGTTAAAAATGTGTCATTTCCACAACGAAGATTAATGAGATTGTGGTAGGGTGCTTTTGATTTCCTTAGGTAAGCACTATTTTATGTGTTTCTAACACTTAACGAGAGGCAGAAACGAAGTTTCCCAGAGAATCATGCAGGCGTAAAGCTGCAAGAGGCCATGGAGGTTGACGAACCCAACCCCCTCTCACACTGTGGGAGATCTACCAAACACCGAGAATTTTTTCTTTTTGAGGATGCTTGGCATCTTCCCCATTTGCTCTGGACCAAACACGGGTATCAAGACGCAGGTCACTTCTGGACGCCTGAGCATTCAACGAGCTGTGTCCCACGGGACAGTCTTGCCCCCGGGGGCCCGGACAGAGCCGGGGCCCCCAGGAAAACGATAAGGTACCAGGCACCTGAACGTTCCTCCACACACACCCTGTGCCGTCGACCCCAGCCCCGGGAACAGGGTGCTCCCACTTGGGGTCGGACCCTACCAACACCCCTGAACGCGGAGACGCGCGCAGGCCCTCGGCCCCCGCCGGAGGCCCGCGCGCAGGTGCGGAGGCGGCTCGGAGGAGCTGCACCGCAAGAGGGGCGGGAACGGGGCGCGCGCGGGTGCTGGGGCGGGAGCGCGCGGCCCGAAGGGAGGCTCCGGCGCCCGGGGGAGGGGCTATGGGCAGGCCCCCGGCGGCCGCGAGGGGAGGGGAGGGGCCGGCTCCAGCTCCGGCCCCCTGGCACGCCGGCGCCCACGCCCCCAGCCCCGCCGGCCCGAAAGCAGGTGGCGGCGGGCGGGGGAAGGGGCGTCCCGCGGCTGAGGGTGGGCCTCGGAAGCCCCGCGCGTACCAGACTCCTCGTCCTTCTTGTCGAATTTTTTAATCATCTTGGACGACTTCCCAGGGCCCAGACCCACCGCAACCGTCCCAGGCGCCGCAGCCGGCGAGCGGAAGAGGCTGCAGGAAGGCCGGCCCCGTGTTCTCACGCCGGTTGGGCCGCCGCGCCGTCACTCGGGGCCAAGGCCCGCCCTCCCCGGCCGCCCTGGGCCTCCGGGGACGCAGTCACGCCCTCTCCTCCTCCCCCGGCCCGCCGGAGGCTTCGGCTCGACCCTCGCGGTCTGCGGTCTGCGACCCGGGAGCCCACGCCTGCAGCAACAGGAATGTGGTTTTATTTGGTTGGCGACTTCTGCGGACCCCTCAGTCTCAGGAGAGCGAGGCGGAAGGACTCAGGGGTCTGTGTTCAACCGATGGCCGTGGCCTTTTTGATAATCCACTGCGGGGTCCTCCCGTTGCGGAAGGCGCTCTCCCCGGGCGCTGTTCTGGTGGGCGTGTCTTCCAAGAGCGATGCGAGTGTCAGTGGTTCCCGAATCACTTTGGAAATGGGCCTTTCACTCGCTGACTTCTTGGAAGCTACGACAAAGCACAGGCACCCTGGTGAATGTGGCTTTTCAGAAGTACTTGAAGGATGCTTAATGTGAGACGTGAAGGAGACCCACTTGGAGGGACCAGAGGCTGGTCTTTAGAGGGTAGATTTTGGACCGTATAATACCATTCCCAACCTATTTTATAATTTTTGGATTCCTTCATTTCATCAAAACCCAGTGGAAAACTCATTGCCAGTTTAGAGTCTTCATTGTTCAAGCCTTCTTTCAATGATTCCATCTGAAACCATACTGACACTTAAGAAACTTACTAAATTAACGTGCATTCATTCCTAACTCATGTTCCTCTTTTTCTCAGAGTGTATGCTGGCTTTCTGTTCTCTTGTCTAAGAGTGTGGCTAAGAAACTTTGTCTGCCTTTGGCTTCACTGGCATAACTGTTTAGAAATGTAAATTGGGTCTATACTCAACAGGATCGTGCCCCTGCAAAATTAGAGAAATTCTAACCTAGATTGCATTCTACATCCTAGAGAAATTCTTTCCCTGAAATACAGATTTAAGATGAACTGCTGATACCCTACATGTGGTATCATTTAAGATTTAACTCCGACTTGACTAAATGTACTATTAACTACTATGTTTGCTTTATATGGCTTGTAAAGTTCAAGTCATACTTTGTAGGTGGAGTTTTCCTTGAAGGAAATAGAAGTCTGCACTCATTTATTCTGGGGGTGAAAACAAACAGGCTTTGGGGAAGGAAACATCTTCTTCCTCTTCCTTGGCCCAAGGGTATTGGGAACCTAGGCAGAGACAGTGTAGATAATAGGCCCAGAGGTTCCCAAGATGGATAATGCCCCGGAGACCTGCTGGGAAGTAGAAGGACCTGAGTTCAGATTTGGGGCTGGCTAAGACTAGCCCCTTGTAAAGCAAGATCAATCATTCTCTCCTGTTCTTCAGCTTTTCTGTATATCTGTGAAGTTTTGTTTAATACCACAGGTTGTTTTTAGCTGTGCGGTATTTACGGAGTTAAGAGCATCAGTAGGTGGAAATGGGATGGGGTGTGGTGGCAAATAGGTATAGCAGGAGCAGAGAAGCCTGAAGAAGCCAGTTAAGGGATAGTATATGACCCCAGGCCTCTGGTATCAGGACTATTTGGACTGAGGATGGCTGGCAAAGGGGTTGAGCAATCACTACAATGGCTTTGTGGGACAGGCAAGGATACCTTAGGGAGTCTCAGAAATTGTTTGAGGAAGGAAACCCAGTAGAAGAAATGGACCTTATCTTAAAACCATGAGCTGGTGAAGTCTGAGGACCCACCAATTATATGTATATAATACACAAATGTGTACTCAGTGCCCTGAAATTCTTCATTGGGTCCAAACTGCCTACTGGATAAAACCCAAACCTTTATTTAAATAATATTTAAGGCATTGTGGTATTTTTGATTTTTTGTTATTGTTGTTGTTTGTTTGTTTTTCAGACAGGGTCTCACTCTGTTACCCAGGCTGGAGTGCAATGGCATAATCACAGCTAACTGCAACCTTGAACTCCTAGGCTCAAGCAGTCCTCCTTCCTCAAGCCCCCCAGGTAGCTCAGACTACAGGTGCATGCCACCACACCCTGTTAAATTTTTTTAAATTATTTTTTGTAGAGACAGGATCTCACTATGTTGCCCAGGCTAGTGTCAAGCTCCTGACCTCCACCAATCCTCCTGCCCCAGCCTCCCAAACTGCTGGGATTATGGACACGTCCAGCCTCTCAAGGCCTTTTATGATCTGTTTCATCTCTTTCACATATTTAAAGTGCTATTGTTGGTGCTTGATAAGTGTCACACTTAGTAGGAACCCTTGAAACACTGTTAAATAAATGATAATATGTGAAGAGGATTCTCATTGTACCCTCTGCCATACAACCTTATTCCAAGCCCCTTTTACCTCATTCCCTACCCCAATCCCAGAGACTTTTGTACCTTTAAGACACAGAGACTTATACTTTGGCCCTTTTAGAGCAGTTTTTTCCTCAAAGTATAATATGCATACCACTGAGTGGTTCTAGGTGGTACATAAACATTTTAAAATTTCATTATTATAAATTTGATTTAAGTGTTTCAGAAAAGCATATAATTTGTACATCAAAACCATGATATCAATGATATAGTATTAATTAGGATGAGATTTTTTTAAAATCCTTTTAAAAAAATGCTAAGTAAATTAACAGCAAATAATACATCAATATGGCAAAAACTATTAAAGTGCTGGGTGATATAGCTTAGTAAACACTGCTAGAGCTTTCTTGAAATTTGAGGATTTAAACAGGTCCAGAGCTTTTGCACCTTTTGAGCCTCTATTTGTTGTTAACTTCCATGCTATAGGGAAAAATAGTCTCCAGGACTACTACGAGAGAAGCCGGTTTGCCACTTATATAATCCTCATGGATTTTATCTCCAGCCCACATCTCAGTCCAGTAAGCCTTTGCTTTGAAAGAGAGGAGCTTACCATCTTTCCTCATATCTCTCTCATGGACTGGAGCAAAGGTGAACTGAGGGTACATTTTCTTCTGTGTCCTCAAAGCGTAGACTTTTGAATACTTCCCTTCACTCTTGAAATCATTGTCAGTGGAAAACCTTAACAAAGAAAGTTCTTTGTTTAGTAGATCCCAGGGCAGGGGGATTCATGGAACCATTCACTTTATTTTATTTTATTTTATTTTATTTTATTTTATTTTATTTTATTTTATTTTATGTATTTGTTTTGAGACACGAGTCTTGTTCTGTCACCCAAGCTGGAGTGCAGTAGCATGATCTTGGCTCACTGCAACCTCTGCCTCCCAGGTTCAAGTGATTCTTCTCCCTCAGCCTCCCAAGTAGCTGGGATTACAAGCACCTGCCACCACACCTGGCTAATTTTTGTATTTTTAGTAGAGACGGTTTTCACCATGTTGGCCAGGCTGGTCTGGAACTCCTGAGCTCAAGTGATCTGCCTACCTTGGCCTCCCAAAGTGCTGGGATTATAGGCATAAGCCACCGCGTCCGGCCCCACCATTCACTTTAAAGTTGGCTACATTCTCAGAGACAAGAGAATACTCCAAGTAGGAGTATGTTCCGTGGCAAGGGATGCTTCTGAACTTAACCTTTGGAGGAACTCCAGAATCTCTTCTCTCCTCTCTAAACTACACACAGGCTGCTCTTATAAGTAGTTTCACATAAAACCTCTTTTGTCTAATGTGTTCTCATAGCACATTGTTCCTGTGATATAGCGCCTAACTTGTACTGAGGGTACTTTTTTTTTTTTTCCTGTTTCTTCAAAGCACAGACCTTGGAATATTTCCCCTCAATCTTGAAACCATTGCCAGTGCAAAACCTTAGTTTTCCATGACTGTTTCTCTTTGATTTGAGTGTCAATGAAGTTAGGGTCATGTAGGGAAAGTCGTGTCTTATTATCATGCAGTTGTACAACCAAATAGTATGTCATTAAATTGTATGGCAAAGAACGAGAAACGTGAATAGGGAAAAGATAGGAAAGAAAGCGAGTACAAGAAGAAGCAAGATTTCACCTAAACCATTGTTCTCGCTTGGATGTGGGATCGTCCGACAGTATCAAAGGGAAGATTGGTTTCAGCTTAGATCTTAACTTTTTTTTCTGAGTCATGCGGGACAGCCAGAAGTTCTCAGTGGGTTTGTGCTGATGATGACTTTCCTGTAGGGAAACGAGGGAAGAAGAGTGAGGGAGTAAGCTGAGTCCCTTGGGATTTTAAGTTTGGACCAAGTTCCTGGACTAAGTTCCAATTCCCCTACAATGATGCAACAAAACCTGTCAGAGGGGGAAGTGGGAACTCAGAAACCAGAATCAGAGGAAGCCGTTCCCTGGGAGGGAAAACACTCTTTTCATTGCCAGATTACTTGTCCAAAGCCTGTTCAGTTTCCTAAGTAATTGATTAAATTTGCCTACTGGCCCTTGGGAGTGAATGGCAGAGAAAGTTACCCAGTTTGGGGAAGGATTCAACCAGTGAAGTCCTTGGGAAACTAAGCATTTGGCAATAAATTGGGAAATAGATCCATGGGACTTTACCTTCCTTTCTTGGAGATGGCTGCCTCATCCACATTCCATTCTCCTTAATGAGAAGGCCATGGAATGGGATGTTGTGAAGTAATAATTATACCATTACTAAAGGTCATAGAATCAAAGTCTTTCAGAAAGAATCTTAAGTCATCCAGTCTGTTTGTCTGACCCTCCTAGCCCCACCATAATCTCACTATCAAGTGCTCAATCTTTCTATACCTAAAAAAAAAAGATTTCACCTTTGATCAGCCAATAGATATCTCCCTGTAACTTTTACCCTATAGTCCAGAAGGAACAAATCTAGTCCTTCTTCCATAGAGTCCTTAAACATTTTGAAGGAATCCATCACATTCCTCCTAAGCTCTGTCTCTTCCAGGCTAAACATTGCCAATGTCTTGAACTTTTTTTCATATGACATGGCATTGGGTTCCTTTTTCTTTTTTTAATCTCATTTGAGAAAGCTACAGTTCATATTCTAACTAATGTGCGGCAATCTGAAATGAAAACAATATGCCAGGTGTAGTAACTGCATGGCATATCCCCGGCCCCATGGAAGTGTCTATTCAAAAGTCAACCAGGCGCCTGGCCCTGCCATTTACTCTCTTACATCTTCCTGAATGCACCTCATTTTCCCATGTCTTCATGCTTTTGCTCTTTCCTCTGATTTGATATTTTCCTGTTCTTTTGTCATGGGTCACTTCGCTGCTCACTCTCTTTTTCCCAACAGAAATACTGTATTCTACATTACTTCTGTATTTTGTATATTCTTCTATTACTTTAACATACTTCATTTATTGATCTTTCTGCTGTTAGACTCCAAATTCCTTTAAGATAGAAACTGTCCTGTAATCATCTTTATATTCTGGTTTTTAGCTTACTGTATCCTCAGCAATTGCTTGTTGAATGGAATTTGAACTTCTTTAGTCTATAAAGGAGTTTCAAAGGTTTGGCTACTGTGGTGGCAAATTCCCTCTTCTGAAACTGGAAAGTAATGTGTACTAAAGCATCATTCTTCCTCCTTTCTCATTTAGATATTCATCCCTGTTTTTATTCCTCATTTCCTGACTCATCTTTTACTACTTTATTCTCAACTAGAAAGTCAGTGGCTAGTCTACCCTTTGTTAGTTACAAATTAAATATCTTTGGCCAAAGAAGAACACTTTCCAATGAAGACCCCATTTTCTCCCTGCAATGAAGTTTCAGCACCCAAAATTATTGAATTCTGATTCCCAGGTTCTCCAGATGCTGTTTTGTGAAGCATAGGATCAGGAATAAGAAGGAAGAGATAGACCAAGTGCAGTGGTTCACACCTATAATCCCAGCACTTTGGGAGGCCGAGGCTGGAGAATCACTTGAGGCCATGAGTTCGAGACTAGCCTGGGCAACATAGTGAGACCCCCATCTCTACAAAAATAATAAAAAAAATTTAGTCGGGCATGGTGGTGCACACCTGTAGCTCTAGCCACTCAGGAGGCTGAGATGGGAAGAGTGTTTGAGCCCAAGAGGTCGAGGCTGCAGTGAGCCATGATTGTGCCACCGCAGTCTGGCCTGGGTGACAGAGTGAGACCCTATCTCAAACAAACAACAAAAAAAATTAAGAGGTAGTTTTCTGAGTACTATTCTCCATGTTAAGTTAGCTTCCTTCTCAATGCTAACTCCTAATTCTTCAGGGTTCACATTTTGGGTGCCAGGAGACTTCTGCTTACCATGACCTTGAGCAGTAACTCCTTGGAAAAATATTTTGGTGCACTCTCCTTGTCTTGCTGGGTGATTGAGCAGGGAGGTGGGTTGTTGGTCATAATCAGTAATGTCTTATCCTGGTCATACTGTGTTACTTTTAACATGAAGCTGGTGGTTTTCCTGTTTTGAGCCAGGAATTTCTGCAGGGCAGTGGTCTTCAAAGGCTTATAGTACTGGGCCTGAATAGACAGAAAGGTTTCCAGAGAGAAAAAGAGATTAGGCCAAGAGCAGGTTAACAAATTGGTTGGCTAATACTTAGCCTCTGTGGGGTAAGAACAGAAGCTGGACAAACTTGCTGCAAAATCTGTGGGGTTTTTTGGTTTCGTTTTTGTTTTTTTTGAGACAGAGTCTCACTCTGATGCCCAGGCTGGAGCACAGTGGCATGATCATGACTCACTGCAACCTAGACCTCCCGGGCTCAAGTGATTCTCCCACCTTGGCCTCCTAAGTAGCTGGGATTACAGGCACATGTCACCCTGTCCAGCTGATTTTTGTGTTTTTTGTTTTTGTTTTTGTTTTGTAGAGATGGAGTTTTGCCATGTTGCCCAGGCTGGTTTCAAATTCCTGGGCTCAAGCGATGCATCCATCTCAGCCTCCCAAAGTATGGAGATTACAGAAGTGAGTCATCACATGCAGCCCTAAAATGTGTTTGTCAGAAACTATCTGAAGCTCTCAGTCCCTCTCTTCCCTTGGGGCATTCCCCTGGAAATACACTAAGGGGCTGGGGCAATGTGATGGAAAGGTTTCCATGATAAAAGGAGTCAGGTAACTTAATTCTTCCAATATAATGGGACGAGCAGAGAAGTTTCTACGTGGCTAAACCTAATTGGCCTTGTCTCTACAACTCTTTCTAAGGTACGGGGGAAAGCTACCAGGGACCAAATCTTGCTCAAGGAATTCTTCAGGAGTCGGCACAGCCAAGTGCAACACCTCCCCATATTTACGTCTTCCACGTAATGTTCCATATTTACGTCAGCATTTCTCAGGCACAAGCACATTCACATGTACTCACAAGCACAATGTTAAAAAAGGAAAAGCAGCCACAAAAGATAGCATGTCACTTAAGGTGTGGGTGAGGAAGGGGCAGTCCCACTAAATTTGCCTTTCTCTCAATAGGAGAAAGGCAGAGGGTTGTGGGGAAGGAAGTGAAAGGGAGAAAATGGATTATAAATATATTTTTTTCCTGATCATAAATGTTTTCTCAACTTAAAAAAAAATCAGCTGTGGGGACCCACTTTCTTCCCAGTTCTCGTCTCCCTCTTTGCCACCCCAATCCTCAGCACTGCCTCTGGCATCATAACCTAGATGCAGCTCTGCCTGCCTGTCCTGAGAGTAAGCACATTCATAGAAGCTGGGGACACTTGGAGGCATTAGGGACACTCACAGTGGGCATATGCACTACTGCTGAAACTTCCCCTTAGAAATCTTGGGGGAATGCTTTTTCTACCTACCAAATTTGGATGGACTGTGTAATGCCGAAGGTTCTCTAGAACAAATTTTGATCGCCCGACTGCATCAAAAATCTAAAGAGGATAATCAAAGTTAATGGTTTGAAGTTGCACCTATCCTAAACAGTATTCCATTCCTTACCTCACCTCAGTCTCACTAGAGAACTGGTCTCTAACTTACTTAGTGAAGTACAGTGTGCTTCAGATTTTGTACTCTAGGTCTCTGGAACAAGGGCCCCAGCAAGGAGACCTGGATTCTAAGACCTCCTGACTGTGACACTTGTCAGCGGAAATGGGGCCAGCCTTATGAAATGTCAGGGAAAGCCGTTAGGAGGGGAAGTAGACAAGGGCAGCATCAGTTCAGATTGGGACAAATCTTTCCAAGGAGTCACCTCTTTCTTATGCCTTTTCCATAGCTATAGGAGTGAAATGAGGTGAAAATCAACACGGAGGACAAAATCTTTAAGGAGAAAAGCAAGTTTCAAAAGGGCATTAACCTAAAAGTTGTGGGTGCAAGGGGGCTCTAGGATCAACTCTGCCAATTGAGCTGGGAGCCGACCTACTCACAGAGAAAGGAAGAAGAGCAGTGCATGTTGCAATTTTGAACGTCTCTGCAGTATGAAATTCTTCCAGAAATGTTGCAAAAAATAATTGAATTTTAGTAACACTTCTGACTACCACTTTGCTTTTTATTTTATTTTATTTTATTTTATTTTATTTTATTTTTTTGCTGGTGGTAGCCCTGGATGTTAGTGGATTATTTGAGTGTCATATCTGATAGTAGAGGAGCTGAGCCTTTTCCATTCCCTTTCTGCTGACCTAGTGTTCTTGCTTCTCCTCTTGCATAGCCCTGCCTAAGGATGAATCAAGGAGATAGGAAAACAAGGAGATAAAAGCTCTGAATTATCTTCTTCTGGCCTGGCATAGTCAGAAATCAGAAAAAAAGAAGAGTGCATCATTATCCTGTGTTCGGATCAGCATTTCTTTTTTCTTTTAAAGACAGGGTCTCACTGTGTCCCCCAGGCTGGAGGGCATTGGCGCAATCATAGGTCACCATAATCTTGAACTCCTGAGCTCGAATGATCCTCCCTCCTCAGCCTCCTGAGTACCTGGGTCTACAGGCACGTGCCACCATGCCCAGCTATTATTCTTTATTTATTTATTTATTATTATTATTTTTTGCTACCGAGTCTTGCTCTGTTGCCCAGGCTGGAGTGCAATGGCGTGATCTTGGCTACCTGCAACCTCTAGCTCCCGGATTCAAGCAATTCTCCTGCGTCAGCCTCCCGAGTAGCTGTGATTACAGGCTCCCACCACCGTGCCCAGCTAATTTTTGTATTTTTAGTAGAGATGGGGTTTTGCTGTATTGGCCAGGCTGGTTTCGAACTCCTGACCTCCAGTGATCCGCCCACCTTGGCCTCCCAAAGTGCTGGGATTACAGGCGTGAGCCACCATGCCCAGCCTATTTTTTATTTTTTGTAGAGATGGGGGTCTCACTATGTTGACTAACTCTTGGGCTCAAGTGATCCTCCTACCTTGGCCTCCCAAAGTGCTGGGATTACAGGTATGAGCCACCACGCCCAGCCTGGCTCAGCATTTCTAAAGATTGCCATACCTCCCCCATCAGGGGATGTATGGGTATGGTAAGGTGGGTACAGAGGGAAGGGAACATGCACTGAAAAGTTAATAAGCAAGAGGGCTAATGGAGAAGAGGGAAGCAGTCAGAATTGGACAGAACTATGAGTTAAGAGGAGGCCCTGCTATGCTCCAGGAAGAAAAGTCCAGAAGTTGGCAATTCTTGGCAGTTGGAGAAGGAGCAGGAAGAAGCATAGCAAAGCCACTCCACAAATTCCTTTAGAGAGGGTAGGATGAACTATGAGATGGTGGGATGGATCCAAAGACTCAATCATTTAATTTTTACCACCTTGTGGAAAACTGAAGTTCATTTGTTGAAAATAGAAATATATTATGAAAAACCTGCTTCACAACTATGAAATGTATGACATATTTAGAATCATAGAAGTTAGGAAAAACTTATTTGGGAGAAAGGTATGAAGACCTTTTCTCTTACAGGTTTTTTAAAAAAAATAATTTTAGGGGGAAATTCCCTGGTGAAAATGTTTTTACTCCTGAAGTTTTCTGAAGTATTGCATATGTCTGTTCCAAATTAGTCTCTAGCAGTTGACTAAACCCACAAGATTGTCCAAATTGGAATGTGTTTTTAGTTTTGTTATGTTGAATTTCACTATCTGTGGCTGATTAAATAAAAGTTGGCCTGGAAAATTCACTTGAATGTGGTAAACATGGGAAAACAACCAAGATACCCAATAGAGTTTTGCTACAAGAGGTAGTTGTAAAGTGTGCATAAGTTAGGGTTTGACACGCTCTTACTCCCTAAGATAGGTTTCTGCTTCCTGGGTTTTGTGTCCTGATTTGTTGCTGATGTGTCCTGTTCCTTCTTTTTCTGTGCTCTATTTCTCTTCAATAGCATTTGACAAGTTAACCTTGTTTTCTATACACATTTTTACTCCTTTTTGCTTTTCAATAGGAAAGTTTGTGATATCCAGCTTATTAAGTACACTAAGCAGCTCCAAAGAAAAATTAAACATTGAACACTTACTAACGCTCCTTACCTCTTTGCTGTTGACAAGCATTCCTTTCTCACGTTTAGCTGAGCTATTTTCTGAAGTCTTTGATTTGCCATTTTGAAACCTGAAAAAGAGGCAGAACATCCAGTTGCACTTTCTGGCTCAGAGTCCTGGCCTTCTGCATATTGTCAGTCTCCCTCAACGAAGTTTGGAAGCCTAACTCAGACAAGTCCAATTTAGGTGATCACACCACTAATTGACGAAGTAGCAAAAAAATCAGACTCATTATCCAGCCTGCATGCTAGGGAAAAGCAAGACTTCAGTTAGGAGAGTTAAACAAGCGGGACCTTTGGATGACTCAGTGACATCCATTGAGTTGGTTTCTTCTAAAATAAGGATTTTAGACCATTCACAGAAGTGCTCTAACGGACTGCTTAAGGAAATTATTTTGGGAAGTTAGATCCTCACAATACCCTTAAAAACCACCTACTGTTTTGAATACTTACCTGCCTATTATTCTTCCACATGGAAATTGCCCTGTTTTTGCCAGTGATTGGCCAATGATTAGCCAATGAATCTGTGAGAAGGAATATAGTTAATAGAACCTCACAACTAAGTTTCCAATTCTTGTTGACCTTGCTTGGATTACTGGCTCTCATGTCTTCCTAACCACATCTCTGAAGACTCCTCTTCTTAGAACTAGGGTAGTAAAAATAATCAACAACGGCAAATATTTCTGTACTCTGCTCTTTTACCCTCACCCTAATACCAATTCTCTTTGCAGAAAATAGGGTGAAGCAGATTCTATTCTTTGCTATTCTTTTTAAACCTATTTGCTGCCAGAACATAATGTAAATGCTCCTCAGTAAGATTTGGTTAATGATTAATATAAATGGCCTGCTTCTTCCTTGGAGATAGTTCCATTGGGGGGTTAAATTAGCTCAAAGTAAGAAGAATTATGCAACTGTCTCAACTAGACCTCTCTCCTTTAAAAATGAGGATAGCAGAATAAGGACCAAAATAAAAGTAGAAATAGCCATGCTATGTAGTTTGTAGGTCAACTGGCTATAGCATGCTACAAATAATCCCCAAATCCATGATTAAATCCCATTCAAGGATGGCTACATTCCATCTGTTGCTGGCTACCAGTTGCACCATTAACTCAGGTCAGAGGTCTTAAAAACGGTCCTAAGTAGAGTAGGTGACCCATGATAGACCAAAATTCATCCCAGCTTAACATCTTGAAGTTTGTGCCCTTTCATTAAGTTATCTAATAATTAGTAATACAGTATAATATTTATTGTAGCACTTTTCAAAATGATTCATTGATACCTAAAAAGAATCACAGAATCCCGGATACTCTTCTTCGGGGCCAATTTAAGGCATAGAACTATATGAAAAGCGCTTCTTTAGCCCAACAGCGCCCATCTGGAACAAGCTGGTGCTTTCTTTTTGACAAAAGCTCCTCTAGTTGTTGCATGAAATACAGACCAAGATCTGGTTTTTGATCCAGGGACAATCAGTCAATTAAAATATGTTTAATGAGAGTCTACTGTGTGACCAGCACCATTCAAAGTGCTGTGGGCTATGCAGTAAGTTAATATAAAGTGGTATTTATAACTTAGTTGGGCAAACAAGACTACATACTTGGTTTGTCTCTTTTGGCTCATTGCTGTTGACTGCTAGTTGGCCAACCCAAGGCAGGTATTCACCCAAGGCCAAATTCAGTGTATCTGAGTCCACGTTCTGCAGGGGTTCAATTCAATCTAACTACTCTTTCCTTAGCACACAGTGTGTACTCAGCCCCATTCTTGAGCCTGTATGGGAAATAAGAAAAGACTGATAGGTGCTATTGTGGATGCAGAAAATGCACACGACATGATGATGCTTGCTCTTAGAAGTTAAGTTTATTTGACAAACGGGGGAGGTGGGAGAAAGCGATTATCCAATGTAAAACAATAATGACAAATACATGCTAATATATTAGGTAAGTCACTTTATCTCTTGGGGTCTCAATTTCCTTATCTGCAAAATGGAAAGTATTAACTAAATGATTTAAAGGTGACATTCTAATTCCATGATAGTGATGAGATTTAACTATAAAAAGATCTGAAATAAAATTAATTCACATATGTCCATAGAAGGCTAAAGGTGGAGAAGCAGCCATCTTTCAATTTTCTTCTCCTGTCAACAAAGCCATGCTCATTCATAGATTAGGCCTGAGAAGCTGGGAAAAGTGTGTGTATATATTGGGGTTGGGAGGATTGCTATACTTTTCGATATAGACAATTAGAAATGGAAGATACAAGCTGATAAGGTAGAACCAACCATTTAGAGAAAAGAAAGGTCAATGAGCCTTGGGATGTTTCCTAAAGGATGTGGAGCTTGAGCAGAACCTCGCAGGATGGTGTATGAAGTAGTCTAATTGGAAGATTATTTGTTGTTGTTAAGTAGGAAGAAATAAAAGCAGGTGGGTAGAATGGAATCACATTATAGGGGCCTTGACAATTAAGTAGATCTTTGAAAAGACCTACATCAGCCCAAGTTCCTATGAAGCCCACAGGTTTAGTGGAAAGCACATAGACAAGGGTTTATGTCTAACTTGATTGTCTAGACAAACCCTAAAGGTGATTTCTAGAGTTTATGACAAGACTGAGCTAAACCCTTAAAGTTCCCTTCTAGGGAAATAGACTAATAAGCTTTTCACCCTTTTCTCACCTTTAATTTTTCTGGAATTGTAAGTCCAGTTCATGTATATGTTGAAACTAAAATAAAAATGAGCTGTCAAATTGGGCAGTATAAGTCTTGGGTTGCTAGTCTGCAGGCCAGGCTGAAAAACAAATCACACAAACACTAAAACTAAATTCAAAATAAGAATGGAAAAACCCGGTGTACACTACCTTTAAGAACATCAGGAAATCTTAGTTTGGTGAAGAAGGCAAAAATCTTTGGCATGGGAACTTTCCATTTTGAAAATATCTTAATTATTCTGTTCTGGATTCTGGAGGAGACAGAGGGAATTTGTGATGAATAGGCAATCTAGAATGCTGAGGTGTTCTGTGTTGGAGACAGAGAATGAAAAGGCCAAAACTTAAAGGCATATTTAAAGAAAATCTGCCAATCTCTTATTTTGCCAGCCTATGACTTCCCTACACACACACACACACACACACACACACACACACACACACACACACACACATCTTCACCATCTCTTAATCTACCCCTACCTAAGCCAATGTTTTCACTGCATTCTTCAAATACAGCGAGCATTTTTTCTTATTCCCTATACTTAAAATGCTGTCCCTAATCTCTTCAGCCATTTGAATCTTCTCCTTCCCCTTCTCCTTCTCCTTCTCCTTCTTCTGACGGATCCTCGCACTGTCGCCAGGCTGGAGTGCAGTGGCACAGTCTCAGCTCACTGCAACCTCTGTCTCCCTAGTTCAAGTGATTCTCCTGCCTCAGCCTCCAGAGTAGCTGGGACTACAGGTGCCCACCACCATGCCCGGCTAATTTTTGTATTTTTAGTAGAGACGAGGTTTCACCATGTTGGCCAGGATGGTCTCGATCTCTTGACCTCGTGATCCACCCGCCTCAGCCTCCCAAAGTGCCGGGATTACAGGCGTGAGCCACCACACCCAGCCCTGAATCTTCTTTCTTTATGTTACTACTCAGGTTGTTCCTTTAAAGAGAAGATTTTCTAGATTAATGCAATCCCAAACTCTAGACTATAGTCACTGGGTTTTGTGCATGTCATTGTATAGTGTCTTGTAGTTCTGTTTTCACTTTTCTTATGTGCGAGTCTTGTCTGCCTCTTAAGCTGTGAGTCCTTTAAAAGTGGAAATGTAAATTTTAAAAATATTTGTGTCCCCCTCCCAGTACTTTGTATCTTATGCATTCAAAACGAGTATTTGCTTATTTCAATATATTTGCTGAACATTTATGACATATTAGACACTGTCCTAGGTGATGAGAACAAAGCATAAATCAGATGTAATTCTTGAGCTCCTTTAGGAGCTCACAGTTTAGCCAGGAAGAGAGACAAAGAAACGGTTGATTGCAACAGAGTGGAATGCCAAATTAGATCTAAGTTTAGGGTACTATGGAAGCAATGAGGAAGGGGACTTAACCCATACTGAGAAGAGACTGGGAGAGATTTGGAACTACCGCCTAAACTGAGCTGGGGAAGATGAGTGTGAATTAACCAGGTGATGAGAAAACAGACGTTTGAGAAAGAGGGAGAAGCACAGGCAAAAACATGAGAATACAACAAAGCCTGGCTTATTTAGGGGAATTGAAAATACTGTAATTGCAGTATGCCAGGAACATAAGATTTAGGGGAAGGGTAGTGAGAGGTGAGACTAGAGAGATAGACAGGATCCAAATCCTAAAATGAACTATTTGATAGGAAGTTTGTGGGTTATTCTGAGTAATGAAGAGCTATCAAGAGATTTTAAATGAGATACAATCTCCTTATTGAACAATATATATTTTAGAAATATGAAAATAGTGGCATGTGAACTATAGACTGGAAAGACACAGAACTATGGATTGGAAAGATGCAAAGAGGTCCTTGATAAGTCTATGACAGTACTGAGGAGGGGTTGAGAAATTATAAGGGTCTATAGCCATCACCAATTAGTGCCATTCACTCCTGCGTCCTAGCCCTGGATGATTGATTCAAAGGTGGCCAACCAGGTTATATTAAGAATTTGAAAGTTTGATAAAGACCCACAGAGCTGAAAGATGATTGCACCTGAGCCACCTCATGTGGTGTCCCAGGCTGGAAGACTCTGAGCTCTGAGCTCTGCCTGCTGAGGGCCCCGGAGCTGCCCCAGATCTAGTCCTTCCTAAAGCAGACTACACAATTTTCCCTTCAGTTCTGTGAGCTTTCCTAATATTCTTTCAAATAAATCCTTTATTTTCTTAGGGTTCATTTCTGCAGTTTATGACCAAAAAAAAAAAAAAAACCTAATATGGGCTCTGAAGCAGGGTGCCCAATCTTTTGGCTTCCCTGGGCCACGTTGGAAGAATTGTGTTCTTCCACACATAAAATACTCTAACACTAACAATAGCTGACGAGCTAAAACAAATCACACACAAAAAAAACTCATAATGTTTTAAGAAAGTTTTTGAATTTGTGTTGGGCTGCATTCAAAGCCATCCTGGGCCACATGTGGCCCATGGGCCATGGGTTGGACAAGCTTGCTCTAAAGCAAGGTAGTGGCAGTGAAGAGGGTTAAAAAAGGATACCTGAAAGATGTTAGGAGGGTAGAATTAATACAACTTGGTAACTAGTTGAATACATGAGATAAGGAATATAATCACATTTTTAGCTTGGTTACCTGAGTTAATGGAGGTGCAAGTTACCAAATTAGAGAACAAAGGGAATGGAGCAAGTTTGGGGGATAAATGATGAATTTTGTTTCTGGTCAGTTGAGTATGAGGCAGAGGTGAGGATGTTGTCTAGTAAGTGGTTTAAAATATGGGTGTGGAGCTCAGGAGAGACAGGTTTGGTACTATAGATTGAATGTTTATGTCCTCTGCCTCCCTAAATTCATATGTTGATACTGAGTCCCTAATTATGAGGGTATTAGGATGTGGAGCCTTTGTGAGGGCAATTAGTGCGCTTATAGAAGAGGCTTCAAAAGCACAACTTTACTCCTTCTGCCATGTGAGGACACAACAAAAAGCCGGTCCTCACCAGATACTGAATGTTACAGCACCTTGATTTTGGACTTCCCAGCCTCTGGAACTGTGATAAATAAATTCCTGTTGTTTATAATCCACCCAGTTTATGGTATTTTGTTATAGCAGCCTGAACAGACTAAGCCATTTGGGTAGAATTATGCATTTGGAAGTCAGCCTCAAGTATTATGTGCTAATTGAAGCCGTTGGACTAGATGAGATCAAGTAGGAAAAATGGTGGACTAACAAGAGACTAAAGCATAGAACATGCCCCAGACTATGCAAACATCCAAAAAAGAGCCTCATAAATGAATTTTGTGAAGAACATGGAAAAGGAGTGGCCAGAGATTGAAAGAGAACTAGGAGGAAGTGGCCACAGGTGGGATGATATCATTGGAAGGGATGCTATTATGAAAAAGGAAACACACTTTTTAGCTTCAAGCAGCAACTTTTGAAGGTATAGAAAAAGATTAAAACTTGCAAAAATGACCAAAAGCTTAATAAGCAATCCAATGCTGCCATTTATAAGGCAGATAAATCTAGACTGAAAAAAACCTACAAGGCTTGAGTTCATGGAAATGCTAGGATTTGCTTGAAGAAACAGACCATTTGGTGAAAGAGAATGTGAATCCCCATTGGTTGTCTTCTTTTTTCAGAGATACAGGGGCTGCACTGATCAAAACTGAGGGCAATCCTCCCTTCCTACTAGTCCTTGGGTGTTGATCTATGACAGGGCCTAATAACAGCTCCTCCTTATCCTTTCACCTACATAACTTTCCACATTCAGATGGAGACTTCACACCCCAGGTAACAGCTGGGCAGGGAGGACAGGGTGCTGGGGTGGCACAGCGCATTCTGAGAG
Source organism: Symphalangus syndactylus (assembly GCF_028878055.3). Classification (NCBI taxonomy): domain Eukaryota; kingdom Metazoa; phylum Chordata; class Mammalia; order Primates; family Hylobatidae; genus Symphalangus; species Symphalangus syndactylus. The sequence goes on from NC_072428.2 coordinate 120,545,851, forward strand.
ATGTGACCTCAGGAGCAAAGAGCAAGAGGAAGGGCACAAGATGGGAGGAACTGTTTTTTTGAACAGTTTTGTCCTCTTTTCTCATTTCTAACTGTTTATAAAATAGAAACGGCTACCTTTATGGAAGTATTGGTATGGAAAGTAAGTAAGGGTGGAAAGAAGCATCTACCCTTCATGAAAAAAAGATAGTGGCACAGAATGCTGAGCAAGGGTAGTTTGCCCTATTTTTGTCTTCTTTCTTTCTCTCTCTTTCTTTCTTTCTTTCTTTCTTTCTTTCTTTCTTTCTTTCTTTCTTTCTTTCTTTCTTCTTTCTTTCTCTTTCTTTCCTTCTTTCTTTCTTTTTCTTTCTTTCTTTCCCTTTCTTTCTTTCTTTCTTTCTTTCTTTCTTTCTTTCTTTCTTTCTTTCTTTCTTTCTTTCTTTCTTTCTCTTTCTTTCCTTCTCTCTCTCTCTTTCTTTCCATCTTTCTTTCTTGCATTTTGAGACAGGGTCTCATTCTGTTACCCAGGCTGAAGTGCAGTGGCATCATCATAGGTCACTGCAGCTTCCAACTCCTGGGCTCAGGCACCCACACACCTCAGCCTCCTGAGTAGCTGGGACTAAAGGCATGCACCACAATGCCCAGCTTTTTTTTTTTTTTTAAAGAGACATGGTCTCACTATGTTGCCCAGGCTGGTCTTGAAATCCTAGCCTCAAACAATCTTCCTCTCTCAGCCTCCCAAAGTGCTGGGATTACAGGCATGAGCTACTATACCTAGCCACTCTTCCTTCCTTCTTTCGTTTCTCTCCTTCCTTCCTTCCTTCCTTCCTTTATTTCCTTCTTTCTTTCTTTCCTTTTTTTTTTTTTTGGTAGAGTCTTGCTGTGTCACCCAGGCTGGAGTGCAGTGGCGTGATCTCAGCTCACTGCAAGCTCCACCTCCCGGGTTCACACCATTCTCCTGTTTCAGCCTCCCAAGTAGCTGGGACTACAGGCACCCGCTACCACGCCTGGCTAATTTTTTGTATTTTTTTTTTTTAATAGAGATGGGGTTTCACCGTGTTAGCCAGGATGGTCTCGATCTCCTGACCTCGTGATCTGCCCTCCTTGGCCTCCCAAAGTCCTGGGATTATAGGCATGATCCACTGTGCCTGGCCCACTCTTTCTTTCTTAAACAGCCTGCTGGTGACACATGAAGCTCTTGCTTTCTTGAGGAGAGGCCTATCATTTATCAGTGGCTGGGTAAATCTTTCCAGTTCAGGGGGATGTGTTAGGAAGCCCAATTTATGTTCAGGCCCCAGCCAGTCTCCAAACCAACTTCTAGCAAAAAGCTGATATTTTGAACTTACCAGATTTTTGCATGTGTTTACTAACTGCTTCAGAACTGTAAGGAAAAGAGATGTAATTGGCACCTCAAATATTACTTTTGCACCAACCTAAATCAACATCCTGGCTACAGTGAATGCTACAACTGTCATTTTACATAGTCTACATAGACTCAGACACCAGAGAATACGTAAGTAGGAATTTGAGAAAGTTATCTCCCCAGCAAAGCAAAAAATGAAAGCCAGATAGAAATTGGGGACTGGGCAGGGAGGTTTGCCTAGCAACCTGCCCTCCATCTCTGGTAAGAAAGCAGGACCAGAGTTTATAAATTCATTCATCTCATGTGTTGACCAACACCAAGACTCAACAAAGCTAGCATTATTCAGAGATGAATGAATGGAAAATGATTCTTAGGGCTAATGCATTTTATGAGGAGTAGAATATAGCAGCAGCAATAGCTGCTCTGGCAAGAATAGGGAGCTAAGAAGCTGCCAGAAGTGGAGGAATACAGAGAAGAGCAGGAGGCTGGGAATCTGGGAATTAGGAATCAAGGTCATGAAATTTTTTTGTAGATTTGTCTATTAAAAATATGGGGAAATCTACTTACGAAAGTGGAAGCTGTCTCTCCACTCAGTACTTCCATTCAATTTAGCACTGGAGTGTCAGGAAAATGGGGACCAAAGGAGAAACAAAAATGGGGGGTGGGGTGGGAATGAGGTTTTAAATATACAAGATGGACAGTAAGGGATAGAAGGTGGTCTTAGGAAAAACTCTGGGACTGAAGATGCCCAACATGGCAAATTTCTGAATGTTTCCAACACAGCGGGATGATATATGAAGGAGCAGTGGATATGCATTCCCATTCAGACATTCTCTGCAGACAGCAGTGAGAAATCCCATGTCTTCTCCTCCTCTTTTTTTTAACATTTTTTTTAAGTTCAAGGGTACATGTGCAGGATGTGCAGGCTTGTTACATAGGTAAACATGTGTCATGGGGGTTTGTTGTACAGATTATTTCATCACCCAGATATTAAGCCTAGTATCTATTAGTTATTTTTCCTGATCTTCTCCCTTCTCCCACCTTCCACCCTCTGATAGGCCCCAGTGTGTGTTGTTTCCCTCTGTGTGTCCATGTGTTTTTATCATTTAGCTCCCACTCATAAGTGAGAACATGCTGTTTTTGGTTTCCTGTTTCTGTGTTAGTTTCCTAAGGATAATGGCCTCCAGCCTCATCTATTTCCCTGCAAAGGACATGATCCCATTCTTTTTTATGACTACATAATATTCCATAGTGTATATGTACCACATTTTCTTTATCCAGTCTATCACTGATGGGCATTTAGGTGGATTCCATGTCTTTGCTATTATGAATAGTGCTGCAATGAACATGTATGTGCACGTGTCTTTATAATAGAACAATTTATGTTCCTTTGGGTATATGCCTGGTAATGGCATTGCTGGGTCAAATGATATTTCTGTCTGTAGGTCTTTGAGGACAGTGTGTAAGCGTTCCTTTTTCTCCACAATCTTGCCAGAATTTGTTATTTTGTGACTTTTTAGTAATAACCATTCTGACTGGTGTGAGATGATATCTCATTGTGGTTTTAATTTGCATTTCTCTAATGCTAAGTGATGTTGAATTTAGTAAACAGACAACCTACAGAATGGGAGAAAATTTTTGCAAACTGAAAATTATGCATCTGACAAAGGCATAATACCCAGAATCTATAAGGAGCTTAATGTACAAGAAAAAACAAACAATCCCATTAGCTGGGCATGGTGGTGCGTGCCTGTAATCTCAGCTACTCGGGAGGCTGAGGCAAGAGAATCGCTTGAACCAGGGAGTCGGAGGTTGTGAGCCGAGACTGCGCCACTGCACTCCAGCCTGGCAACAGAGCAACAGAGCAAGATTCCATCTCAAAAAAAGAAAAAAAAAAAAGGTGGACAAAGGACATGAAGACACTTCACAAAAGAAAACATACACATGGCCAACAATCATATGAAAAAAAAAGTAGCAAATTCTTAGCTTTTAAGTTCAAGTATCAAGGACTCAATTGTAAGACAGACTGATTTAGGAAAATAGATATGATCAATTCAGATGCCTCTTGTCTAACAAAGAAGAAAGTTTGTTAATATTACAGGTTTCTACCCTGATAGGGGAGATGTAGTGTCACAACTGAGTCACAACTGAATGTCATAATTGAGTCTACCCACAAAAGGTGGACCCCGGCAACTACCACTAATTTATTGGCATCTTGAAGCTTCTCCCCAACCTCATACTTTTTCTTTAAATTTTTTATTTTTAATTCTTGTGGGTACATAGTAGGCATATATATTTATGGAGTACATGAAATGTTTTGATACAGGCATGCAAAGCACAGTAAGTAATCACATCATGGGGAATGGGGTATCCACTCCCTCAAGCACTTATCGTTTGTGTTACAAACAATCTAATTATATTATTAGTCATTTAAAAATGTACAATTAAGTTATTAGTGACTATAGTCACCCTGTTATGCTAGCAAACAGAAGGTCTTATTCATTCTTTCCAACTATTGTTTTTGTACCCATCATCCTCACATTTTTTAAATTTTCTTGGTCCTTCTGGTTTTTCCAAATAACTCCAGACTCTGCATGGTGTGATAGCCAGCAATAGCAATACAGGATCACACATAATCGTACTACCCTGTATATCTTCCCATATATTAAAATTTCACACCAAACTATACATTGAATTATAATATTGGCCAAAGCTTTAAAAACATCAATATCAGTAGAGTTAGGGTGATGGGGATTAGGGGTGAGAAGGAAGCTCTTCAGGAAGTCTCTTCTGTCTCACTCTCCCACTTTGCTTTCTCTCAAGAAGGAAATTCTTATCACTATTTGGGCTTTGGTTCTTTGGGGGAAGTCTGTATGTATTAAAAGTTCATATAAATGGGTTTGGCTTGCCCCTCTGTTCAGGCTCTTGCCCTCCACTCTCCTCATTCTCCTTCCTTGCATGTGTCAGCCCAATCGAGAAATTCACGTTTGAATTCAGAGTGGAGATGGGCCCACTGGACTCTGTACTTTTTGTGAGTAGCCTCCTCTGACAGCTATTCGCCTACTGTCTCTCAGCTTTAAGCCCCCCATTCTAATCTCCACTCTGAGATGCAAACTACATTTCCCACATCCTCTGGCCAATGCACTTCCCGTTAGGTTCTGGCAAAAGGAGAGGCTAGTGGGAGATTGGAGGGTAAAAGGAATAAAAAAATCTTCCTGGTTTTCTAGTTCTTATCAGCATCTCTGTGACAAAGGCAGTTGTCCCATCTGTAGTATTCCTCAGTATTTTAATTTTAGGTATTGATAAATGGTCTTTGTTGTCAGTTTGCTTTTTTTTTTTTTTTTTTTTTTGGAGATGGAGTCTTGCTCTGTCGCCCAGGCTGGAGTGCAGTGGCTTGATCTTGATCTTGGATCTTGGCTCACTGCAACCTCCGTCTCCTGGGTTCAAGCAATCCTCCTGCCTCAGCCTCCCGAGTAGCTGGGACTACAGATGTGTACCACCATGCCCCACTAACTTTTGTATTTGTAGTAGAGACGGGATTTCACCATGTTAGCTAGGCTGGTCTCTAACTCCTGATCTCAGGTGATCCGCCTGCCTCAGCCACCCAGAGTGCTGGGATTACAGGCATGAGCCACCAGGCCTGGCCTATTATGTTTTATTGTTTTTAAAGCCCTTAGACTTACCCCTCATATATTTGTTTATTTATTATTCATCTCCGTCATGAGATGTACCCTCTAATGAGGCAAGGACCTTGGTTCCTTACTATACCCCCAGTGGCTGAAGCAGTAGTACTTGACACAAGGTAGACACTCAGAAAATATCTGCTGATTGAATGAGTGATTGAAAACTCAACTGAAAGGTTCTATGTACACTATGTGAGATTTTTGGTTTTGATTTATCAGTTCTGGTCATTGTTGGTGGTACTTGATAGCCATCCCTAATTTTCTTTCTTGTTATCCTGTTCTGAAAGAAGACATACTAGATCCAAGGAAAAATCAGATTGAACCAATATCATTTATATGGTGTATCCACAGCCTCTCTGAGGCATTTCTCTACCTACGCACCCTCCACTGTGTGCTCTCAATGTGGCCCTGACATGTCCATTATTGATGACCCAATCACACTTGTTACCATGATAGCAATGTAACAATGGCTAGATGAAGAGAAAGAGGATTCTTTTTGAAACGAAACAAAACAAAAAAAACAGTCCCATCCCAAAGACTGAAGAATCACTTCAGGGAGCCTGCATCTGCTGTGCCTTTGCTTATGGAGTCAGGCTGGCCCAGAAACAGTGGAAGGGCTTTGATTAGCAGTCAAGGCCAACCTATCTTGCAGACAAACAGAAAACGATGACTGGAGAAGGATAGCTTTAGAGATGACAGAAAGCAGACTGGGGATATATCATCAGATGACTGAAGAAAGACTGATAATTGGGGAAGACATGAGATCTGAAACGTTAAAACTAGTCATAGAAGAGAAAAAGATGGGTGTCCCTTTAATTTAAATCTGGACCTAACTGCCTCTACATTTGGGGATGAGGCTAGAAATGGGTTGGGGACATGTTTTTAATGATAGAGGACCTGGGAAAATGCCTGGGTCCCAAGAGATTTAATGGAAGAGGAATGAAAAGATATTAGGGAGCAATTTGGAATTATACCCCAAGAGGGAGCCTAGATCCAGGAAATTATTGAAAGTCGCCCTCTGATGGTGACAGATAGAAAGTCCTTAACACGAACAATTGGGGGACATTCCTTTGATGATAGGGACAACTCCCCAAGATGGTTACAGAAAACTTAGGTTTAAGAAAAGAAGGCCAGAAACATGATTGGGGAGTACTGTAGGTATTATTTTCTTTTCTTTTTCTTTTTTTCTTTTTTATTTTTATTTTTGAGATGGAGCCTCTCTCTGTCACCTAGGCTGGAGTGCAGTGGTGCAATCTCGGCTCACCTCAACCTCCGTCTCTTGGGTTCAAGTGATTCTCCTGCCTCAGCCTCCTGAGTAGCTGGGACTACAGGTGCATGCCACCATGCCTGACTAATTTTTGTATTTTTAGTAGAGACGGGGTTTCATCATGTTGGCTAGGATGGCCTCGATCTCCTGACCTCGTGATCTGCCCACCTTGGCCTCCCAAAGTGCTGGGATTACAGGTGTGAGCCACTGCAACCGGCCCTAGGTATTCTCTTGTGGGTTTCAAGGTGATGTGGTTTTTGTACGGGGGAAAGCATGACTAGCACATGCCACGAGGGGCACATCAGGTAATGTACAAGGCTAGGTCTCTAAGGAAATGTGATACACCAACATAGGCCAGACAGAAACACAACAGAATAGGTGTAGGGCATTATAGGAAAACTCTGACCCAGGTCTCCCATTTTCACCCGAAATTAACTTTATAAAAATTGCATTTTAGGCCGGGTGTGGTGGCTCACACCTGTAATCCCAGCACTTTGGGAGGCTGAGGCGGGTGGATCACTTAAGATCAGGAGTTCGAGACTAGCCTGGTCAACATGGAGAAACCCTGTCTCTACTAAAAATACAAAAATTAGCTGGGCATGGTGGCGTACACCTGTGATCTCAGCTACTCAGGAGGCTGAAGCAGGAGAATTGCTTGAACCTGGGAGGCGGAGATTGCAGTGAGCCGAGATGGCACCACTGCACTCCAGCCTGGGCAACAACAGTGAGACTCCACCTCAAAAAAAAAAAAAATTGCATTTTGAATTTTAAAGGCAGTTCCTAAAAGAATGTGCAAATATATGCCACAGAATGTCTTGCTTTCTTGCTTGTTAGTATTGTGAATGTTTTCTTGCCTTTTTTTTTTTTTTGACAGAGTCTTGCACTGTTGCCCAGGCTGGAGTGCAGCGGTGTGATCTCACTGCAACCTCTGCCTCCCAGGTTCAAGCAATTCTCTTGCCTCAGTCTCCTGAGTAGCTGGGATTACAGGCGCCTTCCACCACACCCAGCTAATTTTTTTGTACTTTTAGTAGAGTCGGGGTTTCACTATGTTGGCCAGGCTGGTCTCAAACTCCTGACCTCATGATCCACTGCCTGGGCCTCCCAAAGTGCTGGGATTACAGGCATGAGCCACCGTGCCTAGCCTTTCTTGCTTTTAGGTACTAATTTTATAGGCTGGGCATGGTGGCTTATGCCTGTTTTCCCAGCACTTTAGGAGGCTGAGGTGGGTGGATTACTTAAGGCCAGGAGTTCAAGACCAGCCTGGCCAACATGGTGAAACCCTGTCTCTACTAAAAAAAATAAAAACAAAAATAAAAAAATTGGCCAGGCATGGTGGCGCGTGCCTGCAGTCCCAGCTACTTGGGAGGGTGAGGCAGGAGAATTGGTCGAACCTGGGAAGTGGAAGTTGCAGTGAGCCAAGATCACGCCACTACACTCCATCCTGGGTGACATAGTGAGACTCCATCTCAAAAAAAAAAAAAAAAAAAAAAAAAAAACCGAATTTTATACGTATATATTTCTCAATACAATATTTTTCATGCACTATTTGTCTAAGAAGAGTTTATATTCATGGCCTTAAAACTCAATACCACTTTAAAAACGTGCCTTTTAAAGATGTGCAAGTAATCATTTGATTTACATTCCAAATACAATTAGTAGACTGTGGAAATCATATGTAGTCGTTTTATAAAGCACAAGTATTGACAAAGGGTCATATGAGTTTCAGATGTTGCTGGTATTGAGAGGCCAAAGTATTGCATCAAACCAACTGTTTGTTAACATTTATATTCATTATTTTTCATCAGAAAGCAACTCTAAAGCATTGTCCTTTCTAACATGAAAATGTGTTAATGATATATGGACACTTAAGTTATGTTTTAGGCACTTGATTGGGGGACTTTTGTTGACATGTAACCCATTATAATAATTTCCATTTAAAATTATAGGAAGTACACCCTTACTTAGCATTTTTATATGTAACATCTGGTTTTCAGGAAAGTATTATTGACTTAAATGGGAGATGCCTGAACATTTATAATTTTCAAACAAATAGATATGAATTTTAAAAATTGATGTAGCATAAGTTAAAGAGTAAGAATAAAAACAAAAACAAAAGCATGTTAAATTGAAGACACAAAACAAGATGGTAAAAAAAAGTTCAAATAAATTAATAATCATATTAAACATAAATGGATTAAGTTCACCTATGAGAAAGACATTCTCAGGGTGGATGTTAAAAATATGGCCATGTACTATTTGCCTAGATATATCAAAAATATAGTAACACGTAATGGCTGAAAAAGGTAGTCCTAGGAGTTTTTTCTCATTCTTTATCTCCTCTTTAAAAAAATTCCTTCACCCCCATCTACTTTGCCTCCTGTGCTACCATATCTCTATGTTACAGGTGACGTCCAAGAGCCTCCTACCAAACAAGAGGGCCAATAATAGCAGGTTGGAGATGTCCAAGTAAATCTAGGAGGTATTGGGTTACTTTGGCTGGGATTAAAAAATACCAGAAACTGTTTGATTTCATCTGGCAGGGACAACAATACATCTTTACCATTTTGCGGCAAGTGTGTCAGATATTTGCCCATTATCTTTCTGTACTCTGCACTGTGATACTGTGACTAGACACTGCAAACTTCACGTTCCAGAGTCCCTTGCTAGCTAGCTTCTGCCAGTTGGAGGCACTTCCAAAAACCATAAAGTGGAGGAGGTAAGAAGTAGTGTCTTCCAGTTTCCAGTTTGAGTTTGCTTACTCTCCAGCTACAGCAGACAGCCATGATTTGATTCCAGCCTTCAGCTTGTTATTCCCAGCAATAATCTCACTATGCCCCATCAAGATACTAGTAGCAGCCAAGCCCATCATTCACTTTTACCCATTTGGCCATAGTCCCTTGAGTGGTGCAGCCTACACTCCCTCAGCAGTCTAAGCACTAGAAGTAAAGTATCCTCTTCTGTATGTTCTGGTAATATCACTTCTTCCATTTTGTTCCCCCAGGTCTAAGGTGGTACCTTCTAAAGAGATTAATCTGTGGGTTGCCTCAACCTCTCATTTTTGCTTGTTTGGTGTTCTAATACCTGCGTAATCAATTCTCTTTATTAAATACCCTTTGTTCGAAATATCTAGTGTGGCTTACACTCTTATAATTAGACTCTGACTGATGCAAGAACCTTGATCCTCTCACCCTTCCAAAGAAAATTATGCTGGTCCACTACAGAGAGGGCTAAGAAAGCAGGGAATATCCTAAAAGCTTTGGTAAAACTCATGAATGTCAGGAAGAAGAAAATATGAGGGCTTTTACATTGATGCATTTCTAGAGGGTCCAGTTTAGGAGTACACAGGTTATCTCCTCCAGAGTGTGCTGGCCTGCCTTACAGTAAGAAAAATATAAAATTTTTGGTGGCACCCAGTGGCACATTTGGGTGTGTTACACTGACAAATCCAATAGGTGACTTTGAAAAACTGACAAATTTTAGTGGGACTTAGAGCAAGAAAAGTTCCTTCAGCTAGTTCAGGCTGCAAGCAAGCAGCTCTGTCACTTGGCTCTTATGATTCAGTAGATCCAATGATGCAAAAAGATCAGGATGACGAAAGCAGCCCATGTGACCCCTCAGTAGGTAGGATCACATTAGTGACCTGCAGCGTTCTGTGGAAAAAGCCACACCCTATGGGCAACTAAATATTCTCCTTATGAACCTCATGTTATATTTTGGGGGAATATATGTCTAAAAAATAAAAATACTGCATCATAAGATATATTTATTTAATATAATTTGTCTGAGAAATGTCAAATTGCTGCCTGTAATCTCAGCACTTTGGGAGGCCAAGGCTGGCAGATCACCTGAGGTCAGGAGTTGGAGACCAACCTGACCAACGTGGCAAAACCCCATCTCTACTAAAAATACAAAAATTAGCCGGGTGTGGTGGCTCGCACCTGTAGTCCCAGCTACTTGTGAGGCTGAGGCAGGAGAATTGCTTGAACCCGGGAGGCGGAGGTTGCAGTGAGCCAACAGAGTGCCACTGCACTCCAGCCTGGGCGACAGAGTGAGACTTTGTCTCAAACAAAAAGAAAGAAAGAAAGAAATGCCAAATTGCACTCCACAATGGCTGCCTCTTTTAAATATCTGCTTTGAAGGATTGCCCTTGGGCTACTGGAGCCACTTATCCCAGAGAATAAGAAGTGTCTGGGAGATTAGGTACCCTCAGTACATCTGTAGTCAATGGACCACTGCAGTATAAGGATGAAAGCCCAGCTCCTTTGCCTTAGACTCATTCAGGCTGAGGCATAATTTCCTCTCCAGAACTCCCTTATAGGATCAGATTAAGGCTAGGACTCTGAAATACAGTACCTCTTTCCTTAGTTTCTTCTATTTTTCTGTCCTTCATCCCCAACTTCCTTACCAGTTTATGCTGGGATGACTTTCTTAATAAGTTATTTGAAAATAAATCTATGTCTCAAGATTGGCTTCTGGCGAACATGAGCTAAGTCACATTGCCCCATCCACACTTAGTATCATTCAACTTTCTAATTTTTCCCTATTTCACTGTTGTTTCAATTTGCATTTCTTTGATTATTAATGAGTTTAAACATTTCTTCATATTTATCAACTTTTGGTTCCTTCTTTAAATGCTGGTTCATATCTTTTGCCTATTATTTTAATGAAGTTGCTGACATTTTCTTGTGAATTTGCAAGATTTTGTTGTATATTCTAGATATCAACCCATAGTCAGCTTTAAATGGTATGAATAATTTTCTTTAAGTCTATTAGCTGTCCATTAATTTTTTCCCTGGATAGAAAGCTTTTGTGAGTGTGTGTGCCTCCACCAAGATTTTTTAAATTAACTATTTTAAATTCAGTGACATTTAGTTCATTTACAGCATTGTGCAACCACCACCTCTATCTAGTTTCAAAACATTTTCATCACTCTAAAGTAAAACCTTTTGCGCATTAAACGGTTTCTCCCCTTTCTCTCTAACGCCCCAGTACCTGGCAGCCACCAATCTGTGTTCTATCTTTATGAATTTATCTATTCTGGATAGTTCATACAAATGGGATCATACAATATGTGATCTTTGGTGTCTGACTTCTTTCACTTAGCATAATGTTTTAGAGGTTCATCCATGTTATAGCATGTATTAGGTATGGTACGTCATCCTTTTTTTAATCACTGAAAAATATGCTTATGAATATACTGCAATTTGTTTATCCACTCTTCCATTGATAGGCATTTGGGCTGTTTCCACCTTTTGACTATTATCAATAGTGCTGCTGTGAACATGTGTGTACATGCACTTATTTGAGTGCCTGTTTTTATTATTTGGGGCATATACTGCTAGCATTTACCTAGGAGTGTAAATGCTTGATCATATGGCTAAACATTTTACATTCCCACTAGCAATGTATGAGGTTCCAATTTCTCCACATCCTTGCAAACATTTATTTTCTGGTGTTTTTGTTTGTTTGTTTTTGTTTTTGTTTTTTTTTTCACTTGTAGTCATCCTAGTGGGTGTGAAGTAGTACCTCGGTGTTGGAAAGCTTTTTTGATGTAAATAGGTTAATTAATGTTTTGACTTACGGCTGTGTTTTCTAAGTCTTGTTTAAAAGTCTGTCTGTGCTCCTAGGATATAAAAGTTTTCTCTGTTTTTTGCTTCTATTGCTATACTTTTTCACATTTAAGTCTTTAACCTGTCCAGAATCTCCCTTCGTATTTGATGTTAGTTAAGAATCTAGTTTGCATTTCTCAACAAAATGATGATATTAGGTAATAATCTGGTTACTATTGCTCCACATAGCCAATATCATCAACACCATGTACTGAAAAAACACTTAATTTCTCAATGGATTTTTCATGCCTTCTTTAATATATGTTAAATTCTGATACATAAATGGTTGTTTCTAAATTATTTTATTCCACTGGTCTGTTAGTTCTTGATCCCAAACCTGCTAAAATCACACGTTAATTCTGTTAATATCAGGCAGGGCAAATTTCACTATACTTTTCTTTTTTTTTTAAGGTTTAATGTTTTTAAAGTTGACTTTTAGGCACATTTAAGCATCAGTTTTTAGAACATGTGGAAAAACTATTGAAAATATAAGACTATCTAATAAAAATGAAGAAAACAAACAAAAAAGAGTAAGTTTATCAACTTCCTTGAAAGCTCCAGCTGTAATTAATTTTGAGTTGGATTACATTAAAATTATATATTAATTTAGAAAAAATGTTATTATAAAAGTGTACCATACAAAAGCATAATTCTTTTCTATTTAGATCTTTTTCAAATTCTTTATTAAAGTTTTCTTCAAAATAAGTTTGTACCATCAAGTTGCACCATATAAGAGCATACAATTTTTTTTAGATATATTTTATATCCTTTATTGGAGTTTTAAATTTTTCTTCATAGACATCGTATGCATTTGGGATCAAATTTATTTCTAGCTATTTTATGGTTTTTGTTGCTAATGTGAATAGTGTTTTATGTTTATTACATCTTCTACGTGGTTGTTATTGGTTTAGTTCTAACAGTTTGTTGAATCTGTTGGTTTTTCTAGTTCAATGGTCATATCATCTACAGATAAAGACAGTTTTTATCTGTTCCCTTCCACTCCCTTCGGCCACTTCTATCTTTTTTCTTTTCTTATAAATCTGTCTAGAATCTTGAGTATAAACAACAGCAGAGACGGGGACATCCTTGTCTTGCTCCTGATTTAAAATTTTTCGATTAATGACGTTTGCCATTGGTTTTTGATATAAAACTTTATCAAGTCGAAGAATTTTCTTCTATTCTTAATTTTCTGAAATTTTTTTAAATTATAAGTAAGTCTGAAAACATAATATTTTTGCTGCCTACTACTACTTACTACTAGTGTAAATTCTTTTTCTGCATTTTTTCTTTAATCAATCCATGAGGTAAATTTTGTTGATGAGGCCGGACACGGTGGCTCATGCTTGTAATCCCAGCACTTTGGGAGGCCGAGGCAGGCGGATCACGAGGTCAGGAGATTGAGACCATGGTGAAACCCCGTCTCTACTAAAAATACAAAAAATTAGCCAGGCGTGGTGGCATGCGCCTGTAGTACGAGCTACTCAGGAGGCTGAGGCAGGAGAATGGCGTGAACCCGGGAGGCGGAGCTTTCAGTGAGCCGAGATTGCGCCACTGCACTCCAGCCTGGGCGACAGAGTGAGACTCCGTCTCAAAAAAAAAATAAAAATAAAAAAAATTTTGTTGATGAATTTTCTTGTATATACTTCAACATATCAGATTTTGTATTAGACCTCAATATCTCAATTTCTGAGAAAAATTTTAATTGATTGTGATGTATTATTTTAAATTTCTCTATTAGATTCAAGGAGCTATTTTTAATTTTATTTAAATCTATGTTTACAAATGAAATGAGCCTATACTTTACCCACCCTTTTTAAAAAATGACCTCATAAAATCAGGTTTCATATGCAGGACAGAAATTAACTGTTCTTTGAAATTTTGGTAGAAATAAGCCATGAATAACATGTGGATTTGTGGGTTTAGGAGGAGAGGGCAAAGCATGGTCATTTTTAAGTGTGTAACATTTATTCATCTCTTTCTATTTCTTCTGTTGCTAATATTGACTTTTATATATTTCTAGGAATTAATAAATGCACAAACCATTTATAATACTTCAAAAAACTTTTATGTCTCTAGTTGTTTTCCCCTTTTTTGTTCTGTATCTTTTATGTGTTTTTTTCTTTTTTTTTTTTTTTTTGAGACAGAGTTTCACTTTTGTTGCCCAAGCTGGAGTGCAGTGGCAGCGATCTCGGCCCACTGCAACTTCTGCCTCCTGGGTTCAAGTGATTCTTCTGCCTCAGCCTCCCAGGTAGCGGGGATTACAGGCGTGCACCACCACACCTGGCTAATTTTTTGTATTTTTAGTAGAGATGGGGTTTCATCATGTTGGCCAGGCTGGTCTTGAACTCATGACCTCAGGTGATCCACCCACCTCAGCCTCCCAAAGTGCTGGGATTACAGGTGTGAGCCACTGCTCCTGGCCTCTTTCACGTCTTTTTATCTGCATTGTTATTGCTGCAGATTTATGTAATTAATGCTTTCAAATAAGCAGCTTTTGGTTTTGTCCTCTAACTTACTGATTTCTGACCCTGTCTTTACTATTTTCTCCCTTCTTATTTTTTGGGTTTACTCTATCACTCTTATGTCAACTTCTTGAATTTTCTTCTTAGCTTATGTATTTTTTTTCCCTACTATCCACCTCCAAGAGAAATCACTATTCCTGACTTCAAACAGCATAGATTAGTTTTGTCTGGTTTTGTATTTTATATAAACAGTGTCATAAAGTATGTATTCTTTTGTGTCTAGTTTGTTTTGCTCAACCTTATGCTTGGGAAAATCATTCATATTTTGTATATAGTTGTATGCCCTCCATTGACATTGCTTTAGAGTATTCTATTGCGAGAATATAGCACAACTTATTTATCCATTCTACTGTTGATTAGGCATTTAGATAGTTTCTAGTCTGGAACAATTACAGAATGTGCAGCTATGAACATTCTAATTCAAGTTTTTTTTGGGAACACATGTACTCATTTCTATTGGGTATATATCCAAGAGGGGGAATTCCTGGTAATGTGTATGTTAGGCTTTAGTGAATACTGCCAAATAATTTTCCATAGTGGTTGTACCATTTATACTCTCATCATTGTGGATGAGAGTTCCTGTTGCTCCACATTTTGGTGTTTTCTGCCTGTTTCATATTAGTTATTCTAGTGAGTTTGTAGCAGCATCTGTTTGTGTTTATTGGCATTTCCTTGATAACTAATGAAATTGACCAACTTTTTTTGTTTGTTTGTTTCTTGCCCACATTGATGAAACTACTTCAGCTCACACCTGCTTCTTCTCAAGGAATTCCCAATGAACAGTTGACTAAGAAGGGGAAATTGACCCTTGTTTATAGATGGCTCTTCATAATGGCACTAGCCAGAAACAGAATGTAGTGGCATTGTAACCCATATCAGAGATAATTATGAAAGAAAATGGAGTAGGAAAATACTCCCATGGGGTACGACTTGAAGCATTACGGCCCATTGTCTTATTGTCTACTGTTTGTTGAAGGTGAGATGATCTGGCATAAGACTCCTTACTGATTTATGAACAGATACGTGAGGAGAGGATTCATACTGATTTATAGTTAGAGCTTAATGGTTTGGCCACATAACCAGGGACTGACAAGGCATCAGATTAGAGGACAGATGACAATGAGATTTAGGAAACAGATTTTGAAAATTTCTCCTGTCTTTAAAGCCTTCTCTTGACCCCACTTCCCCTTCTAGATGCATCCCCATTTTCTCTCCTTCCCTTTATAACAACCCTCCTTGAAAGGTTTGTCTGCACTTACTATCTCCAATATTTCTCCCTCCATTTTTTAGGCCCACTTCAAGCCATCTGCATCCTTAACACTCAATTAAAACTATTCTTACAAATGTTGCTTGCATTGCTTCTTCCAATGGTAATTTTGCATTAAAGTCTTATTTAACTTCTACTGGTTTTACCATG
Source organism: Symphalangus syndactylus (assembly GCF_028878055.3). Classification (NCBI taxonomy): domain Eukaryota; kingdom Metazoa; phylum Chordata; class Mammalia; order Primates; family Hylobatidae; genus Symphalangus; species Symphalangus syndactylus. Next base: position 120,561,690 of record NC_072428.2, read on the forward strand.
TATTCCATTATCCAGAAGTAGCTGGGTGAAAAAGCCTTCTGAAGACTCGGTTTTGGTGACAGCTGACTGACAAACACTTGCAAGATTGCAAGATTGTAATCCTGATGAACTGGGTATGTGATCTGAACTAGAACTTACATATGGTGCTGTTTTTCCCAAAACCAGAATGCATGGGTCAGGATAAATGTTGGAGTGCTATTCTCAGATCACTCTTATTTAAAGCTTAAAAAAAAAAATTTAAGAGACAGCATCTCCTTCTGTTATCCTGGCTAGAGTACAGTGGCATAATGATAGCTCACTGCAGCCTCAGACTCCTGGGCTCGAGCGATCCTCCCATCTCAGCCTCCCAAGTAGCTACGATTACTACAGATGTGCATCACCATGCCCAGCCAATTTTTAAATTTTTGGAGATATGGAGTCTCATTATGTTGCCCAGGCTGTTCTCAAACTTCTGGGCTCAAGTGATCCTCCCACCTTGGCTGCTGGGATTATGGGCATGAGCCACCATGCCCGGCCTGCTCTTAATACCAAAGGAAGGAATGCCTCCACCAGGAAGTCTACAATGGTGCCATTGAACTGGAAGCTGATCCATCTCCTGGACATTTTGGACACTGCTCTGCATGCCACTAGGAAAACAGGCTAGAAACGAGATTATGACATTGGCTGGTGCGCCTTTGATTCTTGGTAAGGTTGCTACTGTATTAACTGGGCAAGAATGTAGGGAGGGGTACGAATGTAATCCAAGGGTCTTAGGAGAGAGAGGAGATAAATATCTGAATGTCTGATGTAATTATCTTAGAGAAAAATCTCAACTCTTACGTATAAAATGAAATATTTTTCCCAGTGACTGCTATTATCTGTTCTCTTTTGAAACTCCCTTTTCTAGCAATTCAATAATTTTCAGTAACTTTCAACTATTAGAATGGTCATTTTCAGTTTTTACAACTTCTTGCTGTTAATTTCACAACTTAAATCTCATATGTAATTTTTTTTTTTTTTTTTTTGAGATGGAGTCTTGCTCTGTCGCCCGGGCTGGAGTGCAGTGGCATGATCTCAGCTCATTGCAAGCTCTGCCTCCTGGGTTCACGCCATTCTCCTGTCTCAGCCTCCCGAGTAGCTGGGACTACAGGTGCCCGCCACCATGTCTGGTTAATTTTTTTGTATTTTTTTTTTTAAATAGAGACGAGGTTTCACCATGTTAGCCAGGATGGTCTCGATCTCATGACCTTGTGATCCGCCCGCCTCGGCCTCCCAAAGTGCTGGGATTACAGGCGTGAGCCACTGCGCCCGGCCCTCTCATATGTAATTTTAAGGTCTCCCCCAGTAAGCCCCTTATTCACCCTAGTTTTTATTGGCTTAGAGTCTGGCTCTCACTCGTCTCCTCTGGCACCAACCCTTCTGATGATGGAGTGGAGAAGAGGGATAGCAAAGGTAAAAATCTTCTTATGGGATTGCCCATGGAGAGATTAAGGTCATCTCTTTGGCTCACTGTCTATGGGCATGGTGTGGAAAAAGTGCTAGTTTCAACAGGCTCCGCAGTAGACTCACTCATAAGCAATTATCCCCCTTGGCTAACTTTCACTTGGGGGCCTCATGTTCCATTCCCCTTATGTGTGTACATCTTTGCCCCACTGTGGCAGTCTCAGCAAGACTGTGGCTCCTGGCCAGGCATGATGGCTCACAACTATAATCCCAACACATTGGAAAGCCATGGGGGAGGAATAGCTTGAGCCAGGAGTTCAAGACCAGTCTGGGCAACATAGTGAGACCTCATATCTACAAAAAAATTTAAAAATCAGCTGGGCAAAGTGGTGCGTGCCTATACTCCCAGCTACTTGGGAGCCTGAGGTGGGAGGATCACTAAGCCCATGAATTTGAGGCTGCAGTGAGCTATGAAGGCACCCCACTGCCTGGGTGACAGAGAGAGATCCTGTGGCCCCCAATGCCATTCACCCTCTGCAGCTAACTCTTGTGTACTCAGGCATTTGGAGAACTCACATACCGTTTCTCCCAGAAACCGGGAACTTGGTGAGGGAGTCATCTCGGCTGTCTGTCGTCTTTGTTAGTCTTGCCACATAACTTCTTCTCCATAATTTTCTCCTGATCTCAAAGCACAGGGGCAGGTCCCCCAGTTGTCCTTTGGCTAAGAAGACCTTCCCTTGGAGTGCCAACTGCCAGAATCCCTTACAGGGCATTGGTAGGAATCTTCAGGAAAATCACTCTGTCAGGAATTACTATGTTAACAATGAGTCTTTCTCTTTTTGGTCAAGAGTCCGTCTCCCAAATTAATTGAAAACTGTTAAGTCTCAGTTTATAAGAAAATAATAAATGCAATCTCTCTTTAAAAACAGGGCCGGCCAGGCACGGTGGCTCACACCTGTAATCCCAGCACTTTGGGAAGCCAAGGCAGGTGGATCACGAGGTCAGGAGTTTGAGACCATCCTGGCTAACATGGTGAAAACCCGCCTCTACTAAAAATACAAAAAGTAGCTGGGCATGGTGGTGGGTGCCTGTAGTCCCAGCTACTTGGGAGGCTGAGGCAGGAGAATCACTTGAACCTGGGAGGCAGAGGTTGCAGTGAACCGAGATTATGCCATTGCACTCCAGCCTGGCGACAGAGCGAGACTCTGTCTCAAATAAATAAATAAATAATAAAAATAAATAAAAATAAAAATAAAAAAATAAAAACAGGGCCAAATGGCCAGGTCTGGGATCATATAGGCATGTGCTCCTCCTTGATGAGCCTGAGTTGGAATCTCTTGGCTCACTGTCTACTGACACGCAGCTCAATGTCATTCTGTTATGCTTTAGCCTTGTTGCCAAGCCTTTTTCCTGTTTGGCTTTTGGAAGCATAGACAACCAGGAAATCTCAACTGCACACCTCTGGGGAACAAGCCCAACTCTGGAAAACAATCCAGGAAGGCACTTTAGCATCTGGCTTTATTTTATGCCAAGACTCAAAGTGATGTGCTATGCCTGAAAAATTATTTAACCCAATCCCAACACATTATTCTGCTTAAATCAACACCTGACAGGTAACAGAAGGCCTTCATTTCTATTCTTTCCCAAGTGATTTCACTGTAGGGACGTTGCTTATGCCCTGGCCGGAATGACTAATTTCAAACCTGTTCCCTTTATCTTCTGTACCAAGCATTTACAATTGGACACCTGGAACTGACTTCTCCAAAATGATTTACTGCATTCTAAGTTAGATGGGATGGCAAGCAACAAAATCTTTGAAATGCAGCATCCCTTAACCTGCTGTTCATGACCTGGTGCAATGCCTCCAGACATTGCCTCGCAGGTAACTTTCTGAGGTCTCTCTCTGAGCCCACAAAGGGTTACCCAATATCTTTCAGGCTAGCCTAGTTTAGAGAGTCTCATCCCCACAAATAAGAGCATGACTGGATATTTGTCAACCGGGACCCATCGGTCTGTCTCAGGATTGCAATAAGACTCTGGGGAACTTACAAAAGTCTGTGGGTGAGTGCTCTCTTTCTGGCTAAGTCTATTTTGATCTGATGAAAGTCTCTTTTCTTTTTTTGTTTTATTTATTTAGACAGGGTCTTGCTATGTTGCCCGGGCTGGAGTACAGTGGGAAGTGGCACATTCATGCCTCACTGCAGCCTCAACGTCCCGGGCTCAAGAGACCATCCCACCTCAGCCTCCCTAGTAGTTGGGACTACAGGCATGCATCACCACACCTGGCTAGTTTTTTGTAGAGATGAGGTTTTGCCGTGTTGCCCAGGCTGGTCTTAAACTCCTGGACTCAAGTGATCTGCCTACCTCAGCCTCCCAAAGTACATGGATTATAGGCATGAGCCACCACACCCAGCCAGAAATGTTTTAATAAGGGTTCTGTTATTACTATTAATCTCTTATTCTTAATTTTGAAGATTGCCCAGTACAATTGGAGATAGTGATGGTATACAAATATTGATGTAACTTGCCTCTGTTAAAAAATTTTTTTTGGCTCTGTCAAAATTTTAAAGTTGATTACTCAAATGATTTAGGAATAAAAGTGTATGTTTGTGTATATAAATTATATTTGTGTTTGTGTATATACACACATACACACACATGCATACATACAGAAAGAAAGAGATGGATAAAGCAAATATTGTAAATGCTTAAAATTTGGGAATCATTGTGAAAGGTATGTGGGAATTCTGTGTATTATTGCAATGTCTGTGTCAGTCTAAAATTATGTCAAAATAAAAAGCTCAAAAATATAGAAATACACAATGTATGATCAAGAAATTTTAAAAACACATCCCTAGTATTAGCAGTGATTATTGCTAGAATATGGGCTCACATTATTTTCTCCTTTTGGTTTATCTATATTTATAAATGTTCTACGATGGAAATGTATTGCTTTTGCTCAGTACTAAGGACAAAGGAGCATAACAATTGTATTACAATTGGTAAAAGGCAATATTTTTCAAAGTTGATCTTGTTGGCATGCTAACCACGTGATAGTTACTGCTCGTCTTGGGAATGTAACTTAGACATAGGGTTCTGTAACGTGTGGTCTAGAGCTCCTGTTTTGAGTGAATAGAAAACATTTTGTTCTGTGATCAAAACAAGTTAAAAAAAAAGACCACTGTCATTCCTTCACCTCCAGCCTTCCACAATTATTGATATTTTGCTGGATGTCTTCTTATACTTCTCCAGATCCACTTACCACCTTCCTCTCCTCTTCTTCCTCAGAAGTCTGACCTAGTCAAATGCTCTCTTGTTCTCTGGCTTTCGTTGGCTTTGGCCAATGGTGAACAAGTAGTAAAAGATCCATGGGAGGGAGGAGACCGAGATCTGATAACTTTTTTCTTGATTCCACCCTTGCAGTCTTCCTATAGTTGGCTTTATCCCTTAACTGAGGAGCGTTGCACCTGTCAGGCGACCCTCTCCACACAGCTCTCTCCTTCCAGTTAAGAATGGTAATGACACTCCAAGTTACTAGCTGTAGGATACAGAACTATCCCTAGCTTAATCTCTGCTCACATCTTTGAAGATAGTGCCTTTATTAAACTCTCCTCCATTGACTCAGTTTGAGTGGGAAGGTGATTCTGGATCTGATTAACGTTTGAATTGGTAGAGTGAATAAAGCAGTTTGCCCTCTGCAAGGTGGGTGGGCCTCATCCAATCAGCTGAAGGCCTGAATGGAAAAAAAGGCTGACTCTCCTGCAAGTGCAAGGGAACTCCTGCAGCCTGACTGCTTTCAACCTGGAATATCCATGTTGTTCCTGCCTTCAGACGTTGGGTTTCAAGACTGCCAGCCTTCAGACTGGAACTACACCATTGGCTCTCCTGGGTTTTCAGCTTGCAACCACAGATCTTGGGGCTTGTCAGTTTCCATAATGGTAAACCAATTCCTTATGATAATCTTTCTGCACACACACACACACACACGTGTGCCCTATCGGTTCTTATTAGTTCCTTTTTCTCTGGAGAACCGGGACTAATATACTGGCCTTGGAAGACTCTTTCTCTGGGTTCAATACTGATTTTCCCTCCCAGACAGTGCCTGCCCTTCATACCATCAGAGTTGTGAAATCTCATTTCATTACATGCTGTGATGTCTGTACCTTCCCTCTAGTAACCAGGATTTCATTTCCCTGCTGCCTATATTCAGCGTTAGGCCAGTAGCAAGGGTATCCAGTGAACTTCTCGTTGATCCCTCTAGCATCCAGCATTGTTCATGGTCAAAGGGTTTGCTCAGTCACACCAGCTTCCTGGCCCACTGGGTGGTGCCTCTTGTCCACACAGTGGAGACCCATTTGGCTAGCTACTTTTTGGCTTGGTTTCTTCCAGCATTCTTCTGCACATCAATCCACGTCAAAGGGGGAATTTGAGCTCTGTTTTTGTGACTCCTGCCTGTCACTGTGCCCCCTCAGATTCTGAAGCTAAGTAACCTCCAAACCTTGCTGGTAAGAGCATTCATAACTTTCACTGTCAAAAACACCATGCCTAGTCACCTTTTGCATGCATTGATTGGCCTAAATAATTTTACTTTTTCCCCTTGCTTTTTTTTTTTTTTTTTTTTGGGATGGAGTCTCGCTCTGTCACCCAGGCTGGAGTGCAATGGCATGATCTCGGCTCACTACAACCTCTGCCCCTCTAGGTTCAAGCAATTCTACTGCCTCAGCCTCCCAAGTAGCTGGGATTACAGGTGTCCGCCACCATGCCCAGCTAATTTTGTATTTTTAGTAGAGACAGGGTTTCACCATGGTGGCCAGGCTGGTCTCCAACTCCTGACCTCAGGTGATCCTCCCACCTTGGCTTCCCAAAGTGGTGAGAGTACAGGCATGAGCCACCGCGCTGGGCCTCCCCTTGCATTTTTTTTTTTTTTTTTTTTGAGATGGAGTCTCACTCTTGTTGCCCAGGCTGGAGTGCAGTGGCGCAATCTCGGCTCACTGCAACCTCCGCCTTCCCGCTGAGTTCAAGCGATTCTCCTGCCTCAGCCTCCCATCCCCTTGCATTCTTTTTTTTTGGGACAAAGTTTCGCTCTTGTTGCCCAGGCTGGAGTGCAATGGTGCGATCTCGGCTCACTGCAACCTCCGCCTCCTGGGTTCAAGTGATTCTTCTGCCTCAGCCTCCTGAGTAGCTGGGATTACAGGCATGCACGACCATGCCCAGCTAATTTTGTATTTTTAGTAGAGACAAGGTCTCCATGTTGGTCAGGCTAGTCTCGAACTCCCAACCTCAGGTGATCTTGTCGTCTCGGACTCCCAAAGTGCTGGGATTACAGGCATGAGCCACTGTGCCTGGCCACATTCTTATAGAGAAAGTATCTTCAAGAGAAATAATGTTTCTTATAAACCTTAATGAGTCAAAGATCATCCTGTGTCAATCAGCAATTAGAAAGTAATAAATCTCAGCTCTAAGAGTCTGAAATATGGCCCCCAAAGCAGGAGGTTCTTACTAAAGGTCAAGGCAGCACTGACTGGCTGTCAGAGACAGGCATAGCTACTTACAATTTAAGACTAGCAAGCCCCTAAAAATAAGGAAAGTATTTTCTCTTCCTTCCCATCCTCCTGTTCCTTATTTGTTTAGGAGAATGTGAGTAGGGAAAAGATAATGTTGTCTGATATTTGTAGCAATGATTGGTATGTGCAATTTCAAAGAGAGGCCAGATGCTAGTGTTTGTAATAACCAAATAGCAGGCATGTCACCTGTTTGATTTGCCAGTTTTAATAAGTCCTGTGCTTTAATTTGTAAGGGTAATTTGAGTAATTATAAATATGTAAAAATAGACTCATTAAACATTCTGGGGAATCAAAGGGCTGAATCTCTGCCCCTACTTATTTATGATATATTCATATTTTTTCGATGGGTCAGTAGTTTACTATGGTATATGGGAGCCTAAAGCTTGGGGGGTAGACACTCCAGTTTTCCAACTGGTAGACACTAGTCTACCCCCCAAGCTTTAAAAGTAAACAACTACTTCAGGATGGCACATGCCACTGAAAGGTCAGTAGGATGCTATGGCAGATTCTCTCAATTTTCTACCAAAAATATATATTCTCCCTTTATTCTCTGCAAAGCAAACCTCAGTTTTCTACAGGGAGGCATCAGGATATGGACCACAATGAGATTAAGTTCACTACAACAATCCTTTAAGCATTTTCTCATACTTTCTTGCAGCTAGAGATGGTTATGTGAACAAGTACTGGCCCTTGAGAAGCGAAAGAAAATGCCACTCATCACTTGGAATGGGTGGGAACAATTCTGGAAAGCTTTTGCATTCTGAGTAAAATGAAGAGATGCCAGTGGTTCCAGGTTTCTTTCTATTTTTTTTTTTTTGAGATGGGGTCTTGCTATGTTGCCCAGGCTGGTCTCAAACTCCTGGGCCCAAATGACCCTCCCACCCCAGCTTCCCAAGTAGCTGGGATTACTTGTGCACTGTGGCTCAACTTACACCTTACCTTTCTTCCTGCTTTAAACATGAGTGAGATGCCTAGAGCTGGCCATATTGTTCTGTGGCCACGATATGGCAGACTAAGAGATGCTGAACCTGCCAGTATAGAGTGAACTGAACAAATCACAGCAGCACTTTCCTCCAAATTTCTTGTTATATAAGAAAAATAAAACTCTATTTGTTAAGTTACTGTAGGGTTTTCTGTTGCTTCCAGCCAAAGCAATTGTACCTAATACAGGTGCTTTAGCAGAATTAAAGGATTTCAACATATGTATCTTTCTCACTAGGGGGACAGAAGCTTCTAATATCTTCTCCCCCTAGGATCCAGATCCTAAGTCCGCTCTGTGAGATGGCCAAGGATACTCTAAATACTAATAGGACCTAGACAGGGGACTACATTCTCTCTTTTATAAAGGTCAAACAGTTTTAAGTATAAAATGCTAGCATACAATAATAATCACACTCCAGTTTCCAACTGGGAGATAAAAAGACTGGCCTCTATCCTTAGAACCCAATTTATTTTTTAATTTAATTTAATTTTTTTTGTTGAGACAAAGTCTTTCTCTGTCACCCAGGCTGGAGTACAGTGGTGTGATCTTGGCTCACTGCACCCTGTGCCTCCCAGGTTCAAGCAATTCTCCTGCCTCAACCTCCTGAGTAGCTGTGACTACTGATGTGCCCTACCATGCCAAGCTAATTTTTTTGTATCTTTAGTAGAGACAGGGTTTCACCATGTTGGCCAGGCTGGTCTCGAACTCCTGACTTCAGGTGATCCACCCACCTTGGCCTCCCAAAGTGCTGGGATTACAGACATAAGCCACCATGCTTGGCCCTTAGTACCCAATTTAAATTTGCCTGGAGTTCCAAGTTGAGGACCATGGAAAATCTGTATGGGACTAAGGATGCTGGATTCTCCCTTCCCCTACAGCAACCACTCCTAGTAAAATTTGATCTGTGATCCGTGCTAAGAGTGCCCTGGGGACAGGTGCATTAGGGTGGTGCCTCTCAGAGAGGCAGTTAGTACAGCAGCATAGTCTGGGCACATACTCAGTAGCTTGGTGCTCCAGAAAGAAGAGAACAACTTTTGCCCTAGGTGACCACAGTAACTGCAATCTCATCCTGCAGTTATTTGTTTAACAAAACTAAGGAAGGTAGAGAAAGTCTTCAATAAGGTTTTCTGGGCTTCTTGGAGCCAAACTGCCCAAACAATGGTACTAAATGGAACTAAGGCATGATTTTCCTTTACTCTCATAGAGCATATTTTCCTAAGTATACTCAAGGGATTAAAGGGACCTGCATAAAATTAAGATGTGAGATGGAAATCTGAATGACTGAGGACTATGAGTCCAGCATTCTTGGCAATTTCAGGAGAGTTGACCTACTGCTCCCAAGTCAGTAAGTGTCTTGTACCTTGTGTCTCCAGCAAAGCATAAAGAGGATATGCTGTGGCCCTTTAATCCTACACATCTACACAACCCACCATGAAGGGCTAAGGAGGTATCTCATAAATATCCCTTGGAGGCTGAGGCAGGAGGATTGCTTGAGCCCAGGAGGTTGAGGGTGCAGGAATCCATGACTGTACCACTGCACTCCAGCCTGGGTGACAGAGCGATACTCTCTCTTCTCTCCCTGTCTCTCTCTCTATATATATGTATTTTTTCTATCTATCATCTATCTATCTATCGATCTATCTATCTATCTATCTATCTATCTATCTATCTGAGAGATATCTGAATAGATATGTATGCCTTGAGATTATCACTATGCCCTTGTGTCAATGATCTAAAACCCATTAAGCTAACTATAATCTGTGAAAAGTATTTTGCTTTATCTATACAAATACCTGGGAAGATGGGAGGGTAGATTTTCTGGGACTTTAGAGCAAAAATCATCTTTGTACCGTAGGAACTACATCAGGATAGGCCGTGCTGTAAGCACAACCACAGTAGGCCTGTGACCAGGGTTGAATACATGTCCTGGGCAACCTGGGCAACAAGTCAAGGTCACCTGTGGCAGGATATTAATGTCACTGCAATGGAGTAAAAGAGCCAGCCTGTCTCAGTCACTCCAGTTATAAAGGAAATCAAAATGCTTCAATCAAACTTTAAAATGGTGCTGGGAAAAGAAATCATGAGATATTAGCATTCTAAAGAGAATGGTGTATATGATCTAGAAATCAGAACGTAACACGTCAGAGCTCTTGGTAGATGTTTTCTTTCTACTGTCCAACCTGGAAATTTCTCAGGAAAGATGAATGGCCCATCAAGGGTTTGAGACTAGAAATTGAGTGACTTAGGGGCCACTGTAACACATAGCAGGCCTTTATGGAGAAGAAATCTGAATCTCCCTCCAAACAGAGGCATAAATAAATCATTGTAGCAAATGGAACGTTTTTTGTGTTGGGGGCAGCCACTTTATTGCTCAAAGAAATAGTACAATGTTACTTTTTTGTTTTTGGCACAATTCTTGTGTTCTATGTACCTGACATGACTTTTTACCAATAAATATAATATGTGGTTGCAATTATAGGAATAACACATGTAATGTATGAATTATTGTGTGTTAGCGGAAGAAAAAACAAAACTGAAAAGAAGCAATACCATTAAGGTGAAGAATGTGTCTCTTTTTGACATTGCTGGCATAAAGCAGTAACCCCACTCTCAGGAGTATACCTTGTAGGAAGAAACCCTTGAGAAATGGATAGGGATCCCTAGGAAAATCCGTCTTTGTTGTGCTTCTAACCCTTTAGGCAACTATTACCTTGTAATAATATTTTGTTTTGTTACAGTGTAATAGTTAAACAACTGAGGTAGAAATGGTATGTTTCAATTGAAAGATTCAATTAGTGATTTACTTGAAGAGTATCAGTGGGTCATTCCACCATATTTCTTTTCCTTTTTCTTTCTTTCTTTTTTTTTTTTTTTGAGACAAAGTCTCACTCTCACCCAGGCTGGAGTGCAGTAGCATGATCTTGGCTCACTGCAACCTCCACCTCCCGAGTTCAAGAGATTCTCCTGCCTCAGCCTCCTAAGTAGCTGGGATTACAGGTGCATGCCATGATACGCAGCTTAATTTTTATATTTTTAGTAGAGATGGGGTTTCACTATGTTGGCCATGCTGGTCTCAAACTCCTGACCTTAATGATCCACCCGCCTCAGCCTCCTAAAGTTCTGGGATTACAGGCATGAGCCACCGTGTCTGGCTTCCCCCATATTTCTTAAAAATTTTATCTCCTGGCTTACTTTTACTTTTGCCATTACTACCCCTGCCTTAAGCTTGGTGAATGTCCCATACAAATAGATGACCCTGACATCTCAATTCTTTTTTTTTTTTTTTTTTTTTGAGATGGAGCTCTGTTGCCTGGGCTGGAGCGCAGTGGCACGATCTCAGCCCACTGCAACCTCTGCCTCCATGGTTCAAGTGATTCTCCTGCCTCAGCCTCCTGAGTAGCTGGGATTACAGGTGCGTGCCACCACGCCCAGCTAATTTTTTTGTATTTTTAGTACAGACGGGGTTTCACCATGTTAGCCAGGATGGTCTCGATCTCCTGACCTCACAATCCGCCCACCTCAGCCTCCCAAAGTGCTGGGATTACAGGCATGAGCCACCACGCCTGACCGACCTCTCAATTCTTGACGTCCTCTCCCACACGATCTTCTCCACCTCACCTTAACTATTCACTTCCATGGCCATTGCTTAGATTTTATCATTACTTATAGGTGTGACCCCTGCATAATCTCAGTGCTATGATTCCCATTATCTGATCATTTTCTCCTATCTTTCCAGTTTACTGTCTAACCCCAACAAACCTTTGGCATCCTATGCTCAAAATACATATAATATTTATTTACAAAAATTACATCGAGTAATACAGAGGGCAAATATGTGCCAAAGACAAAAAGAACATTTTTAGAGCCATAAAAGAACATTTTAAGCCATTTCCTGAAGCAATAAACTGGCTTCCATAAAAAACACACACACCATTCCATTTGTACCAATTTATTTTCCATTATTCTTCCCAATCTTGCTGTTCTCATTCCTCTCTATATCCAGCTTAAAGCCCATGGTCTCTTATTGTAAGTACTCCCATTCACATAACTTTGATTCCCTTGCCCCCTTCTCACTTTTTGGTCAAACTAAAACTTTGGGTAGCTCAACTTCTCTGCCCAATCTGCGTCTAAACCCACACAGCTGAATGAGGCTGATAAGCGTGCACAGACACAGACTGACTAATCTCACATTAAATTCACAATTGCTAGCGTCAAGTGAATTATTAATGCTGCCTGGGAATCACACATAACCTAGTTCATTACTCTCCCCCTCTCCAAAATGACTCACACATTTTCCTTTCTCCTCAAACCCCAAATTAGTTCATGTCTCATTCACAAGCTCAGTTGATGACCTTATTTTCGCATTCACTGAGAAATATTACATAATCAAGAAAGAACTTCCACAGTCTCCCGTCACTGCATCCATCCACTTACCTGTGTCTTTAACCTCATATTATGCCTCTCCGACTGCTTCACAGATGAAATGTCCATGCTCCTAGCTAAAATCAATCCCTCTGCTTGTGCATTAGATCCATTGCGCTTGCTGCTTTAAGGATATTGTTCCTGCAATTTTCCCCCTCTTTCTCTTGCATTAATAATTTTTACTCCCTTTTGGATCATTCTTATTAGCAAATAAACAGGCTGCTTTCCTTCCTATCTTAAAAAAAGAGAGAGTAAAAGCAATCATTTCTCTTGACCCTGTTTTTCTCTGCCAACTTCTACTCTATTTCTTTGCTCCCATTTGCAGGAAAATGTCTCAGAATAGTGCCCTGTACTCATGGTCTACAGTTTCTTTCCGCTTATACTGTTTTTTTTTTTTTTGACAGAGTTTCGCTCGTCGCTCAGGCTGAAGTGCAGTGACATGATCTCAGCTCACTGCAACCTCCACCTCCTGGGTTCAAGCGATTCTCCTGCCTCAGCCTCCTGAGTATCTGGGATTACAGGTGCCCGCCATCACACCCAGCTTTGTATTTTTAGTAGAGAAGGGGTTTCACCATGTTGGCCAGACTGGTCTTGAATTCCTGACCTCAGGTAATCTGCCCTCCTGGCCTCCCAAAGTGCTGGGATTACAGGTGTGAGCCACCGCACCTGGTCCTCTAATGGTTTCTTAAACCCACTGCAGCTGGGGTTTTAGCTCCTGCCACTCCATCACAATTACTCTGCTCAAGGCTGCTGATGACTGCCTCCTGGCTAGAGCCATCAGTCAGATTCCCAGCCTCCTCCTACTTGACATAGCACGAGCATTTCACAAAGTGGACCACTCCATTTTTGGGTGCACTTTCTTTACTAGGCTTCGAAGACACCACACTCTTGGCTTTCTTCCTACCTCACTGGTCATGTCTTCTTCGCCTCCTTGGCTGGTTCCTCCTGCTTCCCTTGGAGTGCCCCAGGGATCAGTCTTAGCCTTTTTTCCCTTCACCCTCTATACCCTCTTGTTGATCTCATTGGGACTTATAGCTTTAAATTACATCTATATGCTGATAACTCCCAAATTTTTCTCTCTAGCCCAGACTTCTTTCCGAAACACCAGATGTATCTATTTCACTGCCTCGTCAAAATTTCCGCGGGATGTCTAATTTTTATTTCAAACTCGACAGTCCAAAACAGAATGCTTTTTCTTCCACTACAAATCTGCCCTACTTCTAGCCTTCCTCATCTTAGTTGGTGGAAACTCCATCCTCCCAGCTGCTCAGGCAAAAGACTTTTGAGTCACTGTGACTCTTATCTTTCTCTCACTCCCCATGGTCAATCCTTTAGGAAAATCTATTGGCTTTTCCTTTAAAATATATCAGAATCTACCATCACTATGGTCCAAGCCACCATCATCTCTGATCTAGATTAATGAAATTACCTCCTAACAGATCTCCCTGCTTAAACCCATCAAACATAGCAGTCAGAATGATCCTTTGAAACACAAGGTAGATCATACTATGTATCTGTTCAAGATCCTCAATGGCTTTCTAGTTTACCCATAGGACAAGTCATTACAGTGACCTATAAGGCCCACATGGTCTGGCACTCTCCCCTCCTTCTGACCATAACTCTGCTCCAGTCCTGCTAGTTCCTTTACTGTTTCTTGACCTCATCACCTAGGGTTGCTTCTTTAGCTGTGCCCTCTGCCTGGAACACTTTTCCTCCAGATATCTGCTGGCTAACTTCCTCAACTCCTTCAAGTCTTTGTTCACGTCTCGTTTGCACAATGAAGCCTATTGAGATCACACTGTTTATGACCTCACCCTAATCCCTACTCTCACTTAGCACTGTTGATCCCACTCAGTGTGCTCTACTTTTCATTAATTCCATATATTCTATTACCTAATGCTGATTTATTTTTTATTTTCTATATTCTTTCTGCTGGAATATAAAATCATAAGGGCAGGGATCTTTATTTTATTCACTTCAATGTCCCAAGTGCCTACAACAGTGTCTGCCATATTTTAAGTGCTCAATCAATCCTTGTGGAATTGTATTTTTTAGCCCATGAAAGCCTGGTGTTTTTTGTTGTTTTTGTTTTGTTTCATTAAAGATAAAAGCCATGACTACACACGACCCCAGAAGGAAAGCCTCTAGCTAGCACCGCCTCTGGATGCACTTCAGTCCAGTCCATTGCTGACCCCTGCTGGAACTCAGCGACCAAGTTGCTGTCTGTCCCTTGACTGGATGAGTCGACCTGGAACTCCTTGGGGACCGGCAGGGTGACACGAGGCTGCTGATACCCTCTTTGCCACCTACTTGTTCCATACCCTGTTTGTAAGAATCGTATCTGTAGTCCTACCTCTCCCTGGGGATTTTCCTAATTCTAGGGGTCTGCAGAAGACAGATGATAGCTTTCTTTTGTTTTATTTATACTTGGTAACTGTCTTCTCTTATAAAGACCCAATAAGAGGGGAAAAAAATAAAATAAAAAATCCTGCTCTGGGTTCCACTTTCAGAACTAAGAACTTAATCTTTAACCAGACTAAAACCTGACATGAAGTAGAGAATCTGTTTTGAAAATATTAATGGGATTTCTTTTCTTATTCTCTTCCATATAATGACTCCCTTCTCAACCAGAGGCATCCTTTTTCACCAGAGAGCATTATGGTTGTTACAGCAGGAATGCAAAGGTACACGAGACTTGAATTCAGCTTTTGAAGCCCATAATTAAATAACAGTCTTGAAAGCTTTTTTGAGAAATAAGCTCAAAATTCCAAAACCTCTTAGATATTAAGAGCAAAAAATGTAGCCTGGACATCAGGTTTTACTCTAATCTGTAGGTAGAACACACTTCGGGTATGATGGTGGAAAGTTGCCATCTACCGAGGGAGAAAGTAAAGTGCTCTTCCAGTTGAAAGAGCCAAGGACGGGGGCAGGTTTGAGGGGTTAAGACTAACTGATCCTTGGATCCCTGGGAAGAAACCCCTCAGTCCCTTCAGTCCTTGGGCCTTGGCCCAGAATGGGAAGATGGGCATGACATCAGGAACCCCAGATAAGTTGAGGGAGAATCTGGAACTTCTGACCTGTCCTTCACTTCTACTCCATGTTCAGTGTGACACTGGGGCAATATAGTGCCATTCAAGAGGTAGTTCTTCCATGGTTGAGAGGTATCTAGGCAGATGGATCTGGGTTTGCACCCCAGTTCCCTGTGGCCTTGGTGTGGAATGGAGGACAACCAGAATATTTTTTATGCCTTGGAAAGAGCATGCAAGAGTGCTGAGAAAACCCAAGGTCCAGAAGTCTGCATTGGGGATGAGGAAGCCACATCCAGCAGAGACCTCCAGTAAGAGGTATAGCAGACTCCAGACTCCAGCGGTGAGTGTCAGGAAGGCATCAGAAACACCAGAGAGGACCTGTTGCAATTCACTGGGCACAAACACAATATTCCCAGAGACCCCTAAAACAGCCACACAGCATAGAAAATGGGTGAGGATCCAGAGAACAGCAGAGGACACAGCCATGAGGCTGCTTCCCTTTCTGCTGTTCTGAGTATATGTAAGCTCCCAATATTCAGGAACTATGGTGGGAAGAAGGGGAGAGTTTGAGCTTTGAATTGACTGAATATTTATACCCAAAACACTGAATTAAATTGAATGGGAATATTTTAAACTGAAAAAGACTGACTGAAATATAACTAGATTACCTTAATTGACAAGTTTAAATTTTTCACCTGTCATTAACAGGAGTGGGAGTCTTCCTAATAAGACACAAGCAGCAATAGATAATAAAAAATGCTACTTTTTTTTCTTTCAAGTTGAATCGTAAATGTTTGTATGTTTTGACCATTTTGCTTTTCTTGACCTTTACTAAACTAGAATATTTTGACAGGGGAACTAGGATTATGGGTCAAGCTCTGGATCATCAAGAGCTATTGTGGAAAAATAAGAGAGACAGAGTATTCTGGAGTGGAGTGTGTGAGATTTTCCTTTGAGAATTCAGATTGGGCTCATTTCCTGTGTGGTTTGTGTTGACACTCCCCTAACTCTATCCCTCCAATGAGCCTAAGAAAATGGGAATGAGTCTCTGAATTCCTAGTGAGGGATGAGGGGCAAAAGAAACTCCCTGTCCAAGTCCTAGAATAGGCATGAGAGCGCATGAACTGACACTCATATATACGGGCACAAAGGTTCTTATCAATTTGGATTCTTACTATACTATGATTTTTCTCCATATAAAATTATCTACCTTTGCTGCACTCAAGTTTTGTGCTTGGAACTGTATTTTGATGCTGATATTAATTTTGTCACACCTTCTTGCTTTTATTAACACTTAACATTTGTTTGGTATATCATTTCCAAACCTAGGATTTTCTTTTATCTTTCTTTTTTTTTTTGACAGATCTCACTCTGTTGCCCAGGGTGGAACACAGTGACGTGATCACAACTCACTGCAGCCTCAACCTCCTGGGCTCAAGCAATCCTCTCACCTCAGCCTCCTGCATAGCTGGGACTACAGGCATGCACCACCATGTCCAGCTAATTTTTTTTTTTTTTTGTAGAGACAAGGGCTTGCTATGTTACCCAGGCTGGTCTTGAGCTTTTGTCTTAAGCGATTCTTCCACCTTGGCCTCCCAAAGTGCTGGGACTGTAGGTGTGAGTCATTGCACCTGGCCTACTTTTGTTTTTTTAACCAACATTATTTTGTTTCTGCCCTTTAAAATACTTTAAAATGTCAATCTTGTTAACTTATACAAGCAATACATGAAGGTATTCTGCTTTTAAAAAAAGTCAAAGTAGGCTGGGCACAGAGGCTAATGCCTGTAATTCACCACTTCCGAAGGTGGAGGGAGGAGGATCGCTTGAAGCCAGGAGTTCAAGACCAGCCTAGGCAACAAAGCAAGACCCCGCCCTCATTTCTACAAAAAAAAATTAATAAAAAAAAAGAATGAAAGCATTATATATAAGGCTAGAGACCCCTAACCAACACTCTCAATCCTTGTCTTTTCTTTAATTGCCTATTACTATACGTTGACAACTTCTTTGGTTCTTGTCTCTTGAATTTTTGATCCTTTATAAATTCCACACATTGATCTTATGCCTGATATTTTTCTCAGAATGTAGCTTGGTATTTAATTGTGTTTAGGCTTTTAAAAGTAAAACATTTAAAAGTTTTGATGCAGTCAAATTTTTTTCCTTCCTTAAATTTTTATTTTTAAATTTTTTGTGTCCTAAACAAGATGATCTTCCTTATTTAATGATGATAGAGGGATTTTCCAGTATTTTTACCAATTTTTTTTTATAGCTTAAACATGTTTAGGTCTTTACCATCTATAATTTATTGTTATGAAAGGTTTGAGAAAGAAAGTAATACTGTGTATTGTTTTGTTTTCTTCATGAAGAGGCAATTGTCTCAATAGCATTTATCAAGTAGCCTATCTTTTCCCCGATTACATGAATGCCAACTCTCTTGTCCACTGGACTGTATTTACAGGTTTATTTCTGAACTCGTTATCCAATTCCACTTATCTCTTGTCTATTCCTGCATTATACCACACTGCCTTAATTACTATAACTTTGTCATATTTTGATAGCTGGTAAAGCAATTTTCCCTTCCTTTCCCTTATGTTCTTCTGTAATATTTCCTTTAAAAAGCTCGATGAAAAATCACTGTGGGGTTTTTATTGGAATTGCATTACCTATATAGATTAATTTGAGGTCAGAACTGACATTTTTATAGTATTGAATTTTACCATCCACAGACATTATTTTTATCCACTTAGTCCTCTTTTCTTTTCTTTCTCTTTCTTTCCCTCCTTCTTTCTTCCTTCCTTCCTTCCTTCCTTCCTTCCTTCCTTCCTTCCTCCCTCCCTCCCTCCCTCCCTCCCTCCCTCCCTTCCTTCCTTCCTTCCTTCCCTTCCTTCCTTCCCTTCCTTCCTTTTCTTCCTTCCTTCCTTCGTTCCTTCTTTCTTTTCTCTCTTTTTTTTGACGGAGTTTCGCTCTTGTTGCCCAGGCTGGAGTGCAATGGCATGATCTCAGCTCACCGCAACCTTCGCCTCCCGGGTTCAAGCGATTCTCCTGCCTCAGCCTCCTGAGTAGCTGGGATTACAGGTATGCACCACCACACCCGGCTAGTTTTGTATTTTCAGTAGAGATGGGGTTTCTCCAATCTGGTTAGGCTGGTCTCAAAAGTCCTATTTTCTTTTATGTCATTCAGTAAAAGTTTTATAGTCTTCTTCACTGATGTTCTGTATATTATTTGTTGCTACCAAATATGGAATCACTTAGTCTATTACATTTTCTGATTGATGATTTACTGGCACATAAAAAAGTAATTGATTTTCTTCTTTATTAAATTAATGTAGTGAATTATGTTTATAGATATTGTTGAATTAATCTTGCATTCCTCAGATAAACTTCACACGATTATCTTGCATTATTCTTGTCATGCATTGCTGAATTTTACTTAGGATTTGTGGACCTGTCTTTATAGATAAAATTGGTGTATTTTTTTTTCTTGTCTTTTAACTTGCCTTGTTTTGGTATCAAGGTTAGCTTGACTACATAAAATAAATTAGTTAATTTTCTTTTTTTTTTTTTTTTTTTTTTTTTTTTTTTTTTTTTTTTTGAGACAGAGTCTCGCTCTGTCGCCCGGGCTGGAGTGCAGTGGCGCAATCTCGGCTCACTGCAAGCTCCGCCTCCCGGGTTCACGCCATTCTCCTGCCTCAGCCTCCGAGTAGCTGGGACTACAGGCGCCCGCCACCGCGCCCGGCTAATTTTTTTTTTTTTTTGTATTTTTTAGTAGAGACGGGGTTTCACCGTGGTCTCGATCTCCTGACCTCGTGATCCGCCCGCCTCAGCCTCCCAAAGTGCTGGGATTACAAGCGTGAGCCACCGCGCCCGGCTAAATTAGTTAATTTTCTATCCTTTTCTATGCTTTAGAGTGCTTTATAAAAATAGAAATTATCTTTTTCTTGAAGGCTTAGAAAATTTGCCAATGCAACTGCCGAGACCTAGTGCCTTTTGGGAATACAAGTTTGACTATCACTTCAATTTCAGCTTTTCTACATCTTCTTAAACTATTTTGAAATTTTACATTTTTCTTATAAAATTATCCATATAGTTTTCAATTCTTGATATAAAGTTGTTTGTATTATTCTAATTTTAAAAATCTGTGTGTTATGATTTTATGTCCTTTTTTATTCCTGATAACTTTTTGTGCCTTCTGTTTTATTTTATTTTATTTTATTTTTGAGACAGGGCCTCACTCTGTTGCCCAGGCTGAAGTGCAGTGGCACGATCACAGTGCAGCCTCGGCCTCCCGGGCTCAAGCAATTCTTCGGCTTCAGCTTCCTGAGTAGCTGGGACTACATGTGCATACCACACATCCGGCTAATTTTTTTTGTTTGTTTGTTAGGTTTTTTTTTTGGTAGAGACAAGGCTTTGCCATGCTTCTTGAACTCCTGGGCTCAAATGACCCTCCCACCTTGGCTTCCAAAGTTTTGGAATTACAGGCGTGAGCCACTGTACCCAACCCTGACTTCTCTTTTTAAGAAATTTATATTTGCCAAAGAAACCTACTGTTATTCGCCTTTTAAAAGAGTTTTGCTCAAAGCTACCTATTTTTCTTCTGTTTCTTTAATTTCTGCTTTATTAATGACAATATTTTTCATCCTTTTATTATCACCCCTCCAGAATTGGTTTCAGATTTTCTTTTCCTAATCACTCCCTGTTCCCCACATCCCTAAACCACACATATAGTGTATATCTATTTATGTAGTATGCTCTTTTGGAGGCCACAACCATTGTAATATTTAAATGTTTGTTTTCCTTTTCTTCTGGAGTTGAAAGCTTAGTTCATTCACCTTCATTCAACCTTTCTCTTTTTTGAATAAAATATTTAAGGCTATAAATTATATTTCTTCCCCTGGTGTTTTTTGCTTGCTATATAGTGCTTTTTGTTTTCATTCAGCTCCAAATTTCTGCAATTTCCCCTTCTGTCTGACTTACATAGAGGCTTCCTTTTACATTTCTCAATTTATGGATTTTTAATGATATTTTTGTTGTATTTTTATGTGACTACCTGCCTGAAGTTTGTCTAGACTTTCTTTGTATCTTACCATGTGGCCAATAGGAATGCTTGCAATCTTTCAACATTTAAGTTTGATTTTTATAGTAGGCTTTCGGCAGATACCTTTTATCAACTTAAAGAAATTATCTTTTGTTACTAGTCTACTAAGGTATTTTTAAATTAAATCACAAATCATTTTTGAGTTTTAACAAATACCTATTTTTGAAACTATTGAGATGGTTATGCCTTTTTGCTTCCTAATTTCTATTAATTTGATCAATAACTTTGATATATTTCACGTGTCTCATCTTCCTACACTTTCTAAAGACTTACTTCTTTCTGTACGTTCTCCAAGCAACCATCTATATTCCCACTGACAATGGTAATATCACTGAAACTAAGCTAAAAATACTTGGAAGTATTGTTTACATTTTCTGTAATCATCTACTATACCTATCTCAGTGATAGGGATGATTTCCCAGTGCTTTCTCTGCAAATTTAAACAGGTACCTCTCAATATTTTCTTGGACCTGAGATCCTGAGTGAAAATAGACATTCATGTAAAGCTTGCGTCCATTCTTCTGTTAGATCTCTTAGGGTTCTAATCACCTCCTCTAACCTACTAATAATTAAAATGCCACTCTCCTTTATAATTCCATGTTTAAGATTGTTGGCTACTGGTCTTTCTTATTTTTCTTTTCACATCATCAATACTGTCCTTTGAAAACACAACCTTTCTTCTAAATAAATCCTTCTCTTCTTTCAGCTTAATCAAACCATCGTCCTTTCTTCAGTTTTCACCCTTGCACTGCTTCTAGTTTGATTTCAAGATTTAAATATATATTTGAAACAACTATGGCTCCCATTTTATTTCCTGAATAGACCCTGATTCCTAGGGAGAGAAGGATTCAGGCAAAAGCCTTCTTAATACCTTTCCTGCCTTCAGGATTATGGTATACAATGCTTTTCTCTTCCTCAAACCCCTATATAGCAAAAACTTCCATTCCTCTTTACGTATTTATGATAAAATCCACCATTTCTCTGTGGTTGAACACACAAGAAATTCAGCTGAGGCCTTGAAATTCCACTGTCAGGGCTTATATAGTAAACACATCTGGCACCAACTTGGAACATAAATAGAAGGTGATTCTGGATATCCCATATGAATTAAAGGATTTGGAGCCTCCCATTGGCCTCTCCTCAGCCCTATTAAACGGTGCATTTCAAATCCAGATAATGGGGAAACTGATCTGATACCACCTGATACTTCCCAGAAGAATTTAAGAGCTAGAATTTCCCTAACCTGTGCTCTTACATGTACATGGAACTTATGCCACTGACCTTAGAATCCTCAACTGCAATTCTGGCTGAGAATAAAGGCAGCACAAATTGATCTATTCAATAGTGCCTTCCCTTTCTGCAGTGATCCTGTCTCAGCTACATCTATGTGAATCAAAATCAGCCACAGTGGTCTGTACAGCTCACTTTTGCCAAAGTCTATGCTCAGTGACTCTAAAAAATTAGTGGCTTGTGTGAGGACACTTGCTATCACAGGCTGCTAAGATTTGAAGCGACTAAAGAACTAAAAGGCTGAAGA
This sequence comes from Symphalangus syndactylus, assembly GCF_028878055.3. Taxonomy (NCBI): domain Eukaryota; kingdom Metazoa; phylum Chordata; class Mammalia; order Primates; family Hylobatidae; genus Symphalangus; species Symphalangus syndactylus. Next base: position 120,583,738 of record NC_072428.2, read on the forward strand.
TTATTAAAGCATTAAAGCCCTGTACTCTGGCATTACAGACACCCAATCTCCACACATCTTATTTTGATTCCCAAATTCCAGGTGAAGTGCCTATTTCTCAAGATTTAACAGGCAAGGCACATCTCAATGTGGTGGGGCTTAAGGGAGAAAATTAATTCTCTCTCTTTCCCCTCTATGTTATCAGCCAAATGAATAATAGATACAAGAATCAGACTAATAAGGATCAAAATATCAGTACAGTCATCCCTCGGTATACACTGGAGATTGGTTCCAGGATCCCTGCATATACCAAAATCCACGCATACCCAAGCCCAACTGGCCCTGTGGAACCCATGTATATGAAGAGTTTCATACTCTATTTGCATGTGACTTTTTGTATATGTGTAGAGAACAGCATATGAGCAGGCTCTGCACCCCACAAATACTCTATTTTTGAACTATGTTTGGTTGAAAAAAATCTGCACATAAGTGGACTTGTGCAGTTCAAACTCATGTTGCTCAAGGGTCAACTGTTACTTTGCTGATTAAGCTGTATCACGGTCAAAACTGAGCTTTCTAATACACTGTCTCCCCCACCTCTCCTAATTCCTGGTCTTGGATCTGGACTATCCAAAGAAAAACATACAGTGGAAATACTTACCTGGATAGCAGCAAGGAACAGAGCTGCCCCAAAAGTAGGAACAGAGACAGGTGTTCTTCAAACCTGCCTCTAGAAGGCAGGTCCGGGGCTCAGCAGGTGTGTTTACCCTACGGAAGCAGGATCTGAGTGAAATGCATGCACACTGCAGGCAGGGAGGTGTAAAAGAGAGAACTTAAGAGTGTGTGTGTACAATGACCCCCCTCCCTATGTCTCCATCAGAGAATACAATCATTTCTCCTTTGGGGAGAAGTGTGTACAGGTAGAGATGGGGGTCAAAAATGATATTCCAGAATGGTTCCCTGCTTGGAGAAGAACAGGGAAATAGGGACAAATGACATATTCTTGCCTCCATGGGTGGGGGCAAAGCCTGTATTCTTCACATCCTCCCAGCAGAAGCAGAGGATTCAAATCCCTCATAACCAAGGTCTGACCTAGAACTCATTCCCAGCCTCCAACCCATATTTCAGCAAGAGGTCTATGAATAGTTTCTGCTACTAGGTCATTCCTACATCCGAACTGTGGATGGCAGGGATAGGGCAATGGCTCGGAGGTTCAGTCTGACCCCAACCAACCCCCATATGTACTCACTCATTGAGTGAGTACATCTGATTAACAAAAAGAAACCAAAGAAACACCAATAAAATTAGGAAGCCCTTTTCATGGCATTTCACTAACTACTCCTTGAGAACTCTCTGGTTGCTGGAGTGAAAAAGGTAACAACAATACTCAGACTAAGAAAGACCTACCTAAAAACCTTGTATCTGGCTACTCCCATGTATGTGCTGAGTATCTCCTTCCCCACCACCTCAAGACCTGGGAGGAGTCAGTTTTACCAATGAAAGACATGTCACATTGAGATTGTCAGAGGCCATCCCCAGATAAAGGTCCCCAATGTACAAGAACCCAAATAAGGACACTATTTGGGAGCTTGAGAATCAAAAGTTATTTATCAACAGGTGATTGGAAAAGCCAAGCTTTCTTGAAACCAATTTCAGAATGGTTAGTGGAAATTCCTGTTAGCTTCTTTGGTCCACTTACCCAATGGCAGATCTTCAACTGAAAAGGACAAAGGGGAAACAGTAGTCTTCAACAGGACCCACAGTGCCCTAGCTATCCAGCCCTAGCTGAAGAGACAAACAGAGCAAAGAGAGGACTCCTTCCACTACCAAAAATCACTTTCACAATGGGGGCCTTCTCCTCCCACATGTAACTCAACAGCCCCACCTTACCTGCTTAGCCTTCATTAAGAAATACTGAACCTCTTCAGGGTCAGAGGCCACACTCTTTGGGTCCTTTCTAAGGACCCCTCCCTCACTTAGTGTAGGAGCACTTAGTAGAGTCCCAATGCCATGTTTGTATCATTCACTCTCGAGGATGCTGGAATGCCCAGGGCCAGAAAAAGAAGGGAATTCACACTGAAAATTAACCTAGCAGGTCCAAAGAGAAAGTCTCTCCTAGGATGCCAAAAAGTCATTCTCACTTTATGTCCACATGGTGTGAAGGGAGGGAACGTAACCAGTTAAGAAAAGGGCTTTTGGGTCAAACATAATAGGCAAAGGGTTCAATCAACATGTGAAGGTACACAGAAGCGATACAGAATAGGGAGGGAGGGAGGGACTAAGGTCCCAGAGAGGAGGAAGAGATGGGGTAATCAAGTGTGAGGGAAAGAGTCACTTAGCAGGCCAGACACCTAAGTTCTAGTCATGGTTCTTCCCAGCAACCCAGCATATGACTTTGAGCTTATCTAGTCTTCAGTATCCTCATCTGCAAAATAGGGGAAAGCAGTTTGTTTAACCAGATGCCCGTTAGGGTCCTATGAGATTACAGCATCTTCCCCAAGTGTCAGTGATGGACTATTGCAAAATATTCAGGAGGGGGCCAGAGGGGATCTCCCAGGGCAGGAAATGACTTTCAGCCTCATCTCTAAAGAAAGGGTCACATATATACACATTCATACATACACAAGCAGAGTGGTCAATGATTTCATCCACAGCAGCAGAGACACATATAGAAAAAACAAATACTGTTGATGTCTGATTCCTTCTTACTGGGCGAGGGGCCCTGAGGATATAACTTGGAGGGACTATATGGTCAGAGGAGAAAGTTCCTCCTATTTGATAATAGCTATCACCTTGCTACTCCTTCCTCAAATCCAAGGCAGCCAGCTCCTTGGAAGAAACCAGTCTGTTACCCTTCCCTCTCCCATCCACCAACTCACCTGTTTCAGAAACGAAAATCTGCAGATTCTGAGGGAAATAACCCCTTAGTTAGCCATTAGGAAATTAACAGAATCTACCACTCCTGAGATTACATAAGGTGGGGCAGCTGTGTCCACACGCCTCTATTTCCCTGAAAGTTATCAATGGTTATGAACGGTCTTGTTTCGGCCCCGCCCAACCTTAAGGTCGCTTGAGTTTTCTCTCTGAGTGAAGGGGGAACTAGTCTGGACCACCCTTTTCTTTCTGGTGCCTTTACGGTTGTTTTCAAATTGTTTAACCAATCTCAGCGTGAGAGTGAGTCAGGAAGTTACCATCCTCAAGTAGGAATCCAAATGGGGAAAAGGGCTACGACGCAAGCGCAGGGTTCCAAATCATGCAATAGGACCTGCAAACAGACTCACACCCCAGACATCAAGAAGCATCTCCCAGCCACACATCTACATGGAGCTTATGTGGCCTCTCCTAGCAGAGGTAGCTGGGGCAATTGGGGGAGTGGAGGGCATTAGCCTCCCATCAACCTGGGATCCCTATTTAAAAGATGCTAAAAATAAATTAGTAAACATTGCTGTTTACAGAAATAGAAATCATTTCTGTTTCCAAAGGCCTCTCACCATCCCAGTCCTGGACATTTCCAAGACTGCCACCCCTGACACCCTCTCCAAGGTCCGCCCTGGTGGATGGGTGAGACACCAGAGTCCTTTGAGACTGGGAGCTCCTCAGGCATCTGAGAATTCCAGTTTCACATCCCTGGTTCCAGGGAGGGGAGAATCTTCAGTACTCTGGAGAGTACCGGAGTTCATCCCTTTTTATCAGTTCCTGGGGGCTGTCTTGAGGCAACCCCTACTTTTAGGATGATATACGCGTTGTAAGAATTCCCGCTATTTTCCGGCCCTCAGTACCTCCCCAGAGTCCACATGTCTGCCTGGACCCACCCTCAGAGCAGAGGAACCAGTCTGTGCCTTGGTGTAATGACTCTGGGAAAGAAGGATGGGCAGAGAGAAAGCAGGGACAACGGCCTGGGGCATCATCCTTGAGGGTAAGACTGACAGCAATGACTGTCCTACAGGCAGGTGGTGAAGCTGGGCGCCGGGCCGGGACCGGAGCCGGAGGCGGAGCTTTCCACCTCGCTGGTGAGTGGCGGGTCGATGCGGGGAGTGCGACGACGTCCCCGGTACTCGATCATATCTGGATGATAGGTTGGGTGGCGGCGAGCATGCTTGGTCAGGTGGTCGCTCCGGGAGAACTGCTTGGGGCAGAGGGGGCAGGAGAAGCGCTTCTCGCCCGTGTGCGTCCTGTAGTGGCGGGCCAGCTCGTCGGAACGCGTAAACTTCTTGTCGCAGTCGAGCCAGTCGCAGGAGAAAGGGCGCTCACCCGTGTGGGTGCGCTGGTGGGACTTGAGGTGCGACGACTTGTAATAGGCTTTGGTGCAGCCCGGGAAGGGGCATTGGTGGCGCTTGGCAGCAGGCGTGACAGGCCTCCTCCGGGGCACATGATCCGCGGCGGGGGCGGGGCCGGCCCCTAGGGCCCCTCCAGAGACCCCACCAGAGGCTGCTGGTGCGCCCGGGGCGGCAGGCGCGCTCGGGACCGCGGGCGCACCGGAGGAGCTCTCGGGAGTGCAGACCGCCGCGGCGCCGGAGGCGGGAGCCAGCTCGGAGCACGGGGTCTGGACGGAGCACGGGATCGGGTCGGAGAAGCTGGACGAGGCGCGTGGAGCTTCCCCCGAGTTCTCCCAGGAGCCCTCGCCAGAGCTGCCGCGCAAGTCCGCCCAGACGCTTGCAGCCAGCAGGTGGGGCGCGGCGCCGCCCGCGCCGGGGCTGGGGGCGGGGACCTGCGGGAGCGGGGGGACCGACGCGGGCCCCGGTGGCCCCGGACCCGGCAGAGCGGACTCCGGCGGCGCCGCACCCACCTCCGAGCCTGCGGCTCCGCCCGCGCCCTCGGGGTCCGGCGGGCGGCGGTGAACCACGGCGCCCGCGGACATGGACACCAGGCACTCGGCGGCGAAGTAGTCCAGGCACGCCACGGCGGCCGACATGCTGGGACCGCCCGGCCGCCGGCGAGCGCCGTCCGAACGCGGCCGGCCGCGGGCGAGGGAGTTCCCGGGAGCGTCCGTCCCGCAGCCTCGGAGCGAGAAGCAGGAGGCCGGGTGCTCGCCGCCCGCCGCCCGCTGCCGCCGCCGCCGCCGCAGCCGCCGCCGCTGCCGCCGCCGCCCGCGCGGAGCCCGCCCCGCTTGACGCGCCCCTGACGCACCGGAGCCCGCGGGGGCGGCAGAGACCCGCCCCGGCCCGCAGGACACCCCCTCGGAACGCGCGGCCCCCCGGCTAAGTCATGTTTAACAGCCTCAGAAATTATCTTGTCTCCGCGTTCTTTCTTCTGCCGGCGAGCCAGGTAATGGTAACGGAGCGAAACTCCCCGGTCGGAACTTCTGGGCTGCCGCAGCCTCGCCCTCCCTCCCCCCAGCCCGCCGCCCGCTGGTCCGTCGCCAGCTGGGTGTCCCGCGGAGTCCCAGAAAGTTTTTTTTTTTTTAAGGAAAAAAATGGCTAATACCTGACATGTCTTTCGGTTCATAATTGCGATTGTTAGCGAAGTGGTCTGGAATTCCATTTCACTCCCCGTTCGCCGCTCTCAGACTAAATTGCAAATATCCCCAAGTCTGTAGCAAAAAAAGTTTTCTCATTGAGCAGCTCCACTGTGAACCCGGGGCCGGGAGCAGTTCCCTAAATAGATCCGCTACGTAGCCATTAATTAATAGCATCTCGAACCAGAAACAATTTTAACCTTGGAAAAGCAAAGAATCCTCTCCCGGTTGAAATTGAAACTTAAAATCCTTTGAGTAACGATTTAACTGTTCAGCCAACGAAAGAAAAATGCATGTTTAAACTGCATTAACCTGTCACTGGCATCCAAACAAATTTAAACGCTGAGATATAAATTATAGTCTAGCGGCGAGATAAACACATTAAAATGGACTCCCACCATTTTAATAATAGAAAGTCACGTTTCCAATTAGGCAGTATCTTGTAATTTGCTTTTGACGAAAGTTAAAAGTAAGGAAATGCAGCACATGATATAGAATGCTCATACGGTGTTTTGTGATTGTGGAGGTTTGCCTTTTTTATAATCAAATGCATGTATGGTTTGTTTTACGTGTCTTCATTGCTTTCATTTTTTCCCTCGTTTTTCTTTTTAAAAATGTAAAACCACATAGAAAAACAAACAGGATAATTTCTAAGAATAGTCATATCTTAGTTTTTGATGTATACAAGCTTTTATATGAGTGAATTATGTGCATTTTATTTGTAGTTCTTCAGTACTTTTTCTTTTGAAAATTAATACGTATGTATCAAGAATAACATACGTTCGTGTGTTTACTGCCTAGGATAATCAAATGTGAAATTTTTGTTATAGTTGTTTCACGTTTTTATTTATATTAAACATTACAGATAGAGTTGAATGTCACTTTATTTCCCTCCCCAGTCCCATTCACCTTTCTCCCTCTTCACTTTTCTAGGTAATTAGTATTATAAAGTGGCTATTTAATCTGCATTTGTTTTGATACCCGTATTACCTAATTATACATGCAAATATATGTATATATCCATGCTTATTTATTAAAATTTTTAAGTAAATGGTTCACTAGTATACATATCATTTTGCAACTTTTTTCCCTCAATGTGGTTTTGACAACTATCCGGGTTGACAACTATAGAATCTACTTTATTCATTTCAGCAGTTTTTAAATAATATTGTCAGTGTTACTATTTTTAAGGCGATTCCATTGCAAAACAGTTAATTTTTCTGAAGTTTCTCTAGACGATTAACTCTTCATTAACCTACACATTAAAATCTATCAGATAGAATGATTTACTAGCTGTTTTAATTTTGTTATTTAGAAAAAACGTGAAGATATTTAAAATGCAGAGAGAACATTACAAGCACATATACCTGTCTCATATAATGAATATGTTAACATTTTGTCTTATCTCCCTCAAATCTATTAAGTATTCAACATTTCTGATAAAATTGAAGGTCCCCTTTTACTTCCCCCAATACCATTCTCCACCCTTTTCCCCAAAGGCAAACACTAACATGAATTTGGTATGTAACTTTCCGATCTGGGTTTTACACTTTAACTGGATGTGAACCTATAAAATGCAGAATATTGGTTTATATGATTTTTTTTAAATGTACAAACATGGTATTAGACTGTGCATATTATTCTTGGACTTGTTTTTTTCCTTCATGGTATGTTTTTATTTTTTCTCTTCGTGTTGATAAATATAGATCCAGTTCATTCATTTTAATTGCTATAGTGTGGATCCGTGCATACAAATGTGTCCTGTTTATTCATTCCCCTATTGATGAATATTAAACTGCTGCCAATATTTTGGTACTACTTGTACATGTTTCCTTTGCACATATGTGAGAATTTCTCTGTGTATCTACCTAGATGGAGAATTGCCGGGCTCCACACACATTTTCAATTTTGCGAGAGACTGCCAAATGCTTCAATTTGCACACCCATCAGCAGTGTGTGACAGTTCATGTTTCCCTCACATGATCTTCCAACACTTTCTAGATTCAGACTTTTATTATTCCTGCCAATTTGATTATTTTAAAAAACAGTATCTTGTTGTTTTATTTGAATTTCCCTCACTGCTAGTGAAGTTAAGCATTTTTTCCCCATATGTTCGTTATTGAGGTTTCCAAGTTTGTGATTTGTTTTTTCACAGTCCTCGTTCATTTTTTTTCAGTAGATAATGTATGTTTTATCTTTTTTCCTCCTGATTTGTAGGAATTCATGCGTATAAACATTAAATATATTGTCTCAGTCTGTGGCTTGTCTTTTAACTGCTTTTGATGTCTTTTGTACTATAGACAATTTAAAATGTACTCATATTCATTGATCTCTTTCTTTATAGTGTCATTTGTGGATCATTAAAGAAACTTCTCCATACCTGATGCATAAAGGTAGCCTCTTATGTCTTCTTCCTTAATGTTTTAAAGTTTTGCTTTCCACACATGAGATTGATCTATCTGGGACTTATTTTTTTTGAATGGTGTAAAGTAGGAATTTAATAATTTTACTCCTCTCTTTTCTCCCAACCCCCATGTGGAAGGCATGTGGTAACCTGATTTACTGAACAGTCCTTCGTATCCCTATTAATGTGTAATGCCACCATGATTGTAAATTAAATTTCTATGTATTCATGGATATGTTTCTAGTTTGTCCTTTTCCACTGATCAAACCAAATTTGAGCCAATACGACAGTCTTAATTACTATGGCTTTGTAAATCTTGATGTGTAGAAGGACGTATCCTCTCTTTGTTCATTTAAAAAATGGTTAGGTAATGTACATATCATTTTGCAACTTACTTTTCTCCCTCAATATGATTTTGAGAGCTACCCATGTTGATACCTGTAGAATCTGCTTTATTAATTTCATGAATGTATAGACTATTTTTGGACTTCTATTCTTCTATACCGACTTTAGCATTAGTTTGTCAAGTTGCGTTGAAAAACTCTTTTGGTATTTTGCTTAGTTAAATTTGTAGGTTAAAATTGGGGAGCTATGACAACTTCATAAAATTGAGCCACCTAGTACATTAATATTATTCTGATTTTTAAATGTCTTTCAATAACATTTTATAATTTGTTTATAAATGTCTTGTACCTCTTTTTTAAACTTACTCCTATTGTACTTTACAGCTTTTGCTGTTATTATAAGTGAGATCTCTTTTCTATTAAATGTTTAAATTGGTCATTGCTGCTACTGTCATTGGTAGAGATCCTGTAGATTTTGGAATAACCTTAAAATTGTGTTAGATAATGTTGGCAAACATGCTGAACTTATTAGTTAAATAGCTTATTTGTAGATTTTCTTGTGTTTTCATGTAGATGATAATATTCTCTATAAATAACACCCCTAATGCATTTTCCCCTTTCTTATCTCCTTGCATGGGCTGGGACCTTCAATATAACAGCAAATAGTAAGGGTGAGTACAAGCGTCGTTTTCCTATTTTTATCTCATTGAAAATGTTTCTCGTGTCATAATTATGATATTTGTTGTAAGTCTTTGGTGGAAACACTTTATCAGTTTCCTTCTATCCCATTTATGCTTAAAGTAGGAATATTGTTAAACCATGAAATGAATATTGAAATGTTATTAAATGCTTTTTCTAAAAATATTGAGATGATTACAGGTTTTATCTTTGCTATGTTAATGTGACAGGTCACATTGATAGATATTTCTTATGTGAACCTACCCTTGCATTCCTGAGTTAAACCCTGCTTTGCCTTAATGTACTTTTATTTATTAATACAGTGCTTCATGTATTTTATTTTAGCATCGATGTTCATAGTGACATTGGTTTAAAACTTTCCTTTCTTGTACCTTGTGCAAGAAGGAAAATGCATTTGGAAATTTCCTTCTTTTTCTATATTCTGTGACAGTTTGGATGAGATAGGTATGATTTGTTCCTTGACTATTTGGTAAATCTCATCTGTGAAATTATCATATTTTGAAAATTCAATTTGATTTCTCTAATGATCGTTGGTTTCTTTGGGTTTTCTATTTCTTCAATCAATTTTGATGATTCACTTTTTTTTCCTAAAAAATTAGATACTACATTTAAACCTTTAAAATGTTGATGTATGGTTCATGGTATTCTCTTTAAATGTTCTTTATGGTGTCTGTAGTTATACCCTATTTTTCATTATTGATATCATATATTTGTGAATTCTCTAATTTTTCTTTTTTGTCTTAACAAAGATTTGTCTGTATATTTAGACAAACTTATAGAGGTTTGTCTGTAGTCTTTACAAATAGGCAGCTTTTGTTGATCATATATCTGTTTCTTTTAAAATTATATATTTGTTTAATTTCTATATTTATTTTTATTAATCCCTCACTTACATTTTCATTGAGTTTAACGTGTTATTCCTTAGCACCTTAAGTGCTTTTCAAGTTACATACCTATCAATTAATTTCCAGTGTTTCTTATTTTCTAATACATAAGTAAGGGCTATAAATTTCCCTTAAAGAGAAATTTCCCTTGCTTTATCTGTATCCCGCAAGTTTTTAAAATAGTGCTTTTATTGCCATTCAGTGCTAAATACTTTATAATTCTACTGTGATTTCTTAAATATGAAATTTTTGGAAGGGTGCTGTCCCTGGATTTCCCTGGCATTGTATCACTTGAACTATTCTGTTACCAGTGCTCCTTGTGTAACCTCTCAGGAACTGGGTCTGGAAGTATAATTGGTGATTATTTGAAAAGGAAAGTAGAATAAGGGTAATTTTTTAATGCAGCATATACTGTGGCCTTGAAGTAAATGTTACCAAAATGTTATCTCTCCCAAGCCCATTCAGAAGCTTCCAGGAACAACATCAAAGAGATGTTCCTGAAGGCCTTGAACAGCTGACTGGTCCATTCTTTTGGTCACAAGTAGTTCAGGGCATGTACATAGTAGGTGTTACATAAATATAGTAGAATAAATGAATAGGAATATACAAGCTGACAGATTAGTATTACTCTTCATTTATGATTATTAATCCTAAACAGACATTAAACATTCCTAGAAATACTGCACACCTGTTTGCATCTGTTGCCAGTCTCCTTCCCGCCTTTTGGCAAAAGCTAGTCTGTTCTAGTTCTATCTCCATTATCTCTTGCTTTCTCAAGATTCACGATCTATAACATACCTTCTGTCTCTCCAACATCATCTGTTTTTTCTTCTGTACAGAATAATTTGAATCAACATTCAATAATGGATTAATACCTTCAGTTAAAAAATATCCCTCTATCTGTCTTGACTCTCCTTTCTCTTCTAGCTACTGCCACATAGTTAGGTTGCCCATGAAAGCCAAATTTCTGAAGTGCCGAATATATTCTGTCACCACTTCCTTACCCCCATGGATTATTAAGTTTGCTTCAATATCGAGCTCTCACTTTGCTACAGAAATTCTTCTCAGGATCAACATTGATGCACCACACAATGTAAATGTCCTTAACACTGCTGAACTGTACATTTAAAAATGGTTAAAGTGAGAAATTTTATATTATACATACTTTACTATAATTTGCAAAGCTTTCGTTTCTCAAAAGGAGAAAAAAATTAACATTGACCCCCTTGTTGCTAAATTCAATCCTCAAATAGCTAGAACTCAGAGCAGTTGAACAATCCTTGAAACATTCTCATCTTTTGGCTTCTGTGATATTACATTCTTTTGGGCTTTCTTCATCTTTCTAACTGTTCCTTAACAGTTTAAGTCTTAATTACTCATTCCACCTCTTTACCTAATCTCTAAAATTTAAAATTCTGCAGAACTCTATCCTAGGTCTTCTTCTCTCAATTCTACCCACTCTCTCTAGGTAATTTTAAACATTTTCCATGATTTAAGTACACCTGTATCCCAAGAACTTGTAAATTTTATACTCTTTAGGCCAGATCTCTTTTCCAGAGATATCAGGGAGTCTGAACTACTTGACAACTCCGCAGCCTTCCTGGAATGTCTCATTGATATTTCAAACAATAGATTAAAAAGTCAAATTCTACCCAAAATCTACTCTTACTGTATTCTTCCCTGTCTCAGTACACAGCACTTTCATCCATTCCTGCTCCTTAAACCAGGAAACTGGGGTCATTCTTGACACTTCCCTCTCCATCAGCCTCAACATTTAATTAACCTTCAAGTTTGGTTATTCTGCTTTCAAAATGAGTCTTGACCATCTCTTTTCTCATTTTTCCTGCCAGTACCCTAATCCAAATCAGCGTCAGCTTTTGGTCAAACTATCATAAAACTGGGTTCCCTTAACTAGTTCCTCTACTTCACTCTTGCTCCATTCCAGTGCCTTCCCCATATAGTTGCTACATGGTGAAGTCATCAAAACCTTCCTATCACAGTTAAGACAAATTCAAAACAGCTGGGCAATGATCTGGCTCCTATTTACCTTTCTACCTGACCTCTTACTCACTCATTGTATTCCAGCTTACATTGGCCTTTGAAAACACTAGTTCCTTGAGTGCTCAAACTGTAAAATCTTTGCATATGCGCTCCTTAAACCTAAACTGCTCTTGCCTTCACTTTTGGCCTGAATAATTCCTGTGCTTCATTCATCCATTTTCACTTCCTCTGAGGATCCCGACACCCACAATCTAAACTGTATCCCTTCTTTTACACAGGCATTCATCGATTTAACAAATATTTGGTGGATATTCCACTAAATATTACTAAACATTGACTGTTCTTCCCCTTGCATAGTTTTAGGCACAGGAGATAAAGCAGTGAACAAAGCAGTTTCTGCCCTTACGGGGCTTACATCCTAGTGAGGCCTGATAACAAGCAAGTAAGTAAATTCATAGTATTTCTGATATTCAGTGACAGATGCTGTGGAGAACAGTAAAACAGGGGCAGTGAGATAGCAAGTTCTGAAAGGGGATATTTTGTGTACGGGGGTTAGGCAAGACCGTTCTGATGAGGTGAACTGAAGGGAGTAGTCTTACAAAAATCTAAGAGAAAAATAGGAAGTGCGAAAGTTTTGAAGCAGAAGCATGTGGGGTGCTGGGCAGCTTAGAGGCTTGCACTAGTTTTCTACAGCTGCTGTAACAAATTACCATAAACTTAGTGGCCTAAAACATAAAAATTCCATTTCTCACAGTTCTTTAGTTCAGAAGTCCAAAATCAGTCTCACTGACTAAAATCAAGAGATCACCAGGACTGCATTCTTTGCAGATCCTGAGTGAGAATTCATTTCCTTGCCCTTTTCTAGCTTCTAGAAGCAGCTGTCTCTTGGACCCCTTCCTCCCTCTGTAAAGGCAGCAATGATGGTTGGAGTCGTTCTCTGATTTGCATAAATCTGATCTACTCTTCTCCTTCTTATTTCTGCTTATAAGAACCCTTCTGATTGCATTGGTCCCACTTGAATCCAGTATAATCTCCCCATCTCAAGATCAGCTAATTAGTAACTTTTATTCCATCTGAGTTCTGGGTATTAGGATCTGAACATCTGTGGGGGAACTATTATTCTGCCTAGCATAGGGTTGAAGCAGACTGAGGGAAGGGAAGAATTGACTTCAGGGACTGGGCTGAGTGGGAGGCAGGTCATGTAGGGCCTGGTAAACAGTGTGGAGAGGGAGATGGGAAGTCTTAAGGAGGATTGATTCACCTTGGTTGCTGTGTGGCTAGTAGACTCAATGGCAAACAAGAGTGGAAGCAGGAGACCAGTTAATATGCCACTGCAGAATTCCAAGACAAAGATGATGATGGTTTAGACCAGTGAAGGTGGTGAGATACGGTCAGATCTGGGATGTTGTTTGGAGCTAGAGTGAGGGATATCTGCTAAGGTGTTGGATGTAGGGTATAAGAAAATGTGAGGATTCGTGAATGACTGCAAGGATTTCAGCCCAGTAACTGGAAGAATATACTTTCTATTTTGAGATGGGGACAGCTTTAGAAGAAGCAGGATATAGGAGGTGGAAATTGGGAGTTTGCTTTTGGAGACTTGGAGATAGGGAAGCTGAGTTGGATCTTGGATCTGAGTCAGATTCTGCTTTTTTTTTTTTTGAGACAGAGTCTCACCATGTTGCCCAGGCTGGTCTTCAACTCCTGGGCTCAAGCGATCCTCCTGCCTCAGCCTCCTGAGTAGCCAGGATAGTCTGATGTTTTTATAGTTCAATGAAGTCCAGCTACATCCCTGACTGGGCAACAGGATAAAAGGGATTTTTTAAAGCTATGTATTTATATATGTATGTTTCTGGAGAACAAGAATTCTAACTCTTAGTAGAGTTTTTCAAAATGCCGTGTATAATTATTTGTTTAATAGTTTTTTACTATAATGATCACAAGATGTTATCCAAATAAAACCGATTGTTTTGTGTCAAACTATAAAAACAAAGATTTATATTTTAGGAAATCTAATCATTTAGTATCTAATTTTTTAAAGTTCAATTTCCATTCTTGATAAAACCTCTATGTTCTTAGCTGTCAGGTTTCTTTTAGATCCGCTGAACTTTTTTCCTGTGACATTCACACTCATGTTAATTTACAAGTCTAAATGAACTATATGTGACCTTATGAAAAACAGATGAGCTTTTCTTTGGTGAATTTCAAACACTTTTTCAGTGCCTGTAGTGTTGTGGGCACATAGAAGGTAAAGGCACATAGCAAATAATTGGAAAATATTTTTATATAATGAGACTGAGAGCAAAGGTCCAACTGAGATGTTTATATGAGACAGAAAAAAAAGTGGGTGGTGTTAAGATTCTACAGTATGATAGCTCAATAGTTCAGCAGTATGTGTGGTGACTTTGGAGTCTAACAAGCCAGATTCAAATCTCAGCATGAGGCATAGGACCCTCTCCTTTCCCATGAAGGGAATAGAAATTGGCGCAACAGTTTGATAACCTGTCAAGATGATGATGTTCATACATACCCTGTAACTTAGAACTTTTATACCTTAGTTATATGCCATAGAGAAATTATTGTACTTGGCCCTAGGAGACTTCTACAGATACGTTGAGAGCACCATTTGCTGCAAATTTTTGAAGCAACTTATTCATTAAAATGCAAGGCAATACTACACAGTAGTAAAAATAAGCAGTGAGGCTACATATCAAAGGCCTGTCTCTTAAAAAAAAATAAAAATAAATATCATAGCCAGGTGTGGTAGCCTGAGCCTGTTGTTCCAGTTACTTGGGAGACTTGAGCCCAAGAGTTCGAGGTTACAGTGAGCTATGATGGTGCCACTGCACTCCAGCCTGGCAACAGGGTAAGACCTCATCTCTAAATTAATAGATAGATAGATGTATAGATTAGATTAGATTAGATAGACCAAAACTAGTTGGATCATGGATAATGCTTTCTGCTTAGTAAATAGAATGAAAAAAATCTAAGATTTTAGAAGACTGTGTCAAATATGATGTCAAATATGATATCTTTTACACAACATAAATACATGATCATAATTACTGTATCAACACGTTATAATTGTTAATAGTACAGATTCTGCAGCCAGACTGCCACGTTCTGCTTCCATCACTCACCAACTACACATGACCTTGATTGAGTTACTTTCCTTCATTCATAAAAGGGAATGAAAATAGTACTTACTTTATTTGGGTTGTACTAATTAGTTAATACATATAATATGATCAGACGACACATAGGCATGTAGTAAGCACTGTATTCATTATTATGTATTGTTATCCACATATTATTCATGTGTCCATAATATACCCATACATTAAAAGTATAATACATTAGCAGGTGTGATAAATACCAAATTTAGAGCAGTAAGTATCTCTGGTATGGAAGGAAAGGGAATGGAGTTTCAACAGATTCTTTTGTTATTTATTTATTTTTTTTAAAATCTGAAGCAAATTAGGTAAATGAGATTTGTCAATATGGGCATGGGTACAGTGCTGTTTGCCATATTATTCTCTGTACTTTTGTGTGTGTGAAACTTTTTTTTTTTTTAGTTGCAGAACAGAGCAGAATATTAGTTATACAAAACATATCTGCCAAATAAGTGAGTGGACTGGGGATGCAGCCCTCGGAACGTCTGGCTGGACTCCCCCTTTATTCTGCTCTCCAGAATAAAGGAGAGCAGGGGGCATCTTGGCCATTAGAAGGGACACTTCTCTCCAGCCATGTGGATGCCGTGGAGCCAGGCTTTCAAGGTTCTGAGGGAAAATTATTTTGAACTTAGAATTCTATACCCAGGTGAACCCATCATTCAGTGTGAGAGCAAAATGAAAACACTTTCAGAAGTTTTCAGGTTCAGGAAATATACCACTCAAGCACCCTCTCCGGAACAATAACTAAACTGTTCTGGAAAGATAAAAAATGAATCAAAGAGGAAGGCACAAAGGACAGGGAACCCAGTGACAAAACACAGCATAATTTAAAATAATTATTGATTGGGGGAGGGGGAGAGAGAGAGGGAGGGAGGGAAAGAGAGAAATAACAACCATCTGACATTCTGGAATTAAAATCCCTAATGGTCTTTACATGGGAGGTAGCAAGAGGGCAAAGGAAAAAAGTAGAGGCATGAAAAGGTTCCTGACTTGTTCAGAGAGAAGCTGGTCATGTTGAGTAATTGAAGATGTTGATTTTATCAAATAATTTTAAATATGTGCTACAAAATGAAAGAGTAACCACTGGAAAAATTGAAATAAGATACCTAATTTCCTAACCATTTCTTTTCCTTATTAAAAGAAAACATTAAATAAGGAAAATGTCATCAGTTCAAGAAAAGGAAGAGGAGAAAAGGAGAAACAATAACAAAATACGGTAAATAGAAAACACGAAATAAGATGCAGGAGTTAGTCCAAAGTGTCAATAATCACAAAGTGAATTAACCAACCAAATGAAAAGATAGAGCCCCTCAGACTGAGTTTGAAAAATAGAGAAGGGAGGGTAGAAAATGCAAAACCCTAAAAAACTATGTGCTGTTTATCTAAAACAAATGACCCAGAAATTTAAAATTCAACAACAAAAGTAGATATATTATGAAAATGTCAACAAAGCAAACCAAATTAACATTTCAAGTAGAAAAAAAATAAGGATAAAGAAGATTCTAATAACATTATAAGAAGCTTTACATACTGAGTTTAAATATATGTGGAATATTTACAAAGAAAATTTCAATAGATTCTATAAAGTAGAAATTATACAACCTACAGTGACCACATGCATAAAATTATTATTTAACAACAAGAAGACAGTAAAAAACAACAAACAGAAAAAGCACTATCCTCTTGAAAATGAGAAGGCACACTTCTAATTAACTTGGATTACAAAAGAATTAAAATTGAAATTACAAACTACTTAGAAATGAACAAATGAGCACACTACATTCCAAGATTTGTGAGTACTGCCAAAGTGGTACAAATGGAAAGATTTGCAGCCTTGAGTGCTTGTAGGAAACAGAAATTGTGAAAATAAACAAGCTAAGATTTTGACTCAAGAGTTAAAGAACAGGGAAAATAAGCTCAAAGAAATAAAAGTAGAAATAAATTGGCCGGGCATGGTGGCTCATGCCTGTAATCCCAGCACTTTGGGAGGCTGAGGGAGGAGGATCACCTGAGGTCAGGAGTTTGAGACCAGCCTGGCCAACATGGTGAAACCCTGTCTCTACTAAAAATACAAAAATTAGCCAGATGTGATGGCAGGCGCCTGTAATCCCTGCTAGGGAGGCTGAGGCAGGAGAATCACTTAAACCCGGGAGGCAGAGATTGCAGTGAGCCAAGACCATGTCATTGCACTCCAGCCTGGGCGACAAGTGCGAAATTCCATCTCAAAAAAACAAAACAAAAATAGTAGAAATAAATGAAATTAAAAAAAACCCAAATGGGCTTCATTAATAAAACCAATTACTATATATTTGGCAAGACCAATAAAATAGGTGAATGCTTGGTGAATCAGATTAAGAAAAAAAAGACGATATACTTAATATAAGGATCAAGAAATGTGGAAAAAGCCAAATATTACTATGTACAACTTTAAATAAATATAATTAAAATTAAGATAAAATGTTTGATCCATAAATGCACAAATTACCAAAGTTGGTTCAGTAAGGAGTAAAGTTCCATGGACTATTACCTAAAAGTAAATGGAAAAATAATCAAAGGTATACTTAAAACAAAACACCAGATCCAAGTAGTTTTGCCAACTCGAGCTCCCAAAACTAAAAACAGGTATTTCCCATGTTATATAATGGTCATAGTCCATAAAACAGATTGAACATTTTTCAATTCATAAGAGATTTTTTTTTATTACCCTAGTTCTGAAATCAGATAAAGATAGGATCCAAAAAGAGACTAATCTCACGAACATAGTACAAAATTTCTAAATCTAGAAGTGTATTTTAAAAATAGTGCATCATGCCCAAGTTGAGTTTTTCCCAGGAGAAGAATGGTAGTTGGATGGTGAAAGTGTATTAATAGAATTAATTGTATTCTCTGAAGAGAAAATATGTAATAGGCACCCCAAAAAGCAGTTGATAAGATGTAGCACACATTCCTGGTTTTAAAAAATGATCTTAGGAAAGAGGTCATAGAAGAAAGCATCTTATATTTGAAAAGAGGTTTCCAGCGGAATCTACAACAAACATAGTGCTTAACCATGAAATACTTGAAACATTCCCATTAAAATTAGGAACAATACAAGGGTAGCCTTTACTAGTACCACTTAGCATTAAAGTAGACATCCCATTCAGTACAACAATGGGGAAAAAGGCAAGAAAGAAGATAAATACATATTGGAAAGTAATATACAAAACTGTAACTTTTTGCAGATGCACATTTCCATGTACCTAGAAAAATCCAAGGAAAATGTCAGAAAAACTTGAGAGCTAGTAAGATTTTGGTAGGGTGACTGTATAAAGATCTTGGTGAAGAAAAGTATACAGCTGACTTAAAGTTCTCATATAAAGATCTGAGTACGTGGAGAAACACACTGTTTCTTAACAGAAAAACTCAATGCTATAAAATACAATTATTATAAAACATTTATAAATTTAAGACTGTTTCATTCAACATAGCAGCAGGTTTCTGTATAAAATTTGGCAAAATAATTCATCCAGATGAGAAAAAAATAGGAATAACTTTTTTTTAGCAGGTATTAAAACATATCATAAGGCTTTAGTAATTGATTCAGTGTGGTATTGTCATAGAAATAGACCAGTAAATTGGTGGGAGAAAGAGGTGATTTAGAAACAGCCATTTATATGTGAGAGTTCAGTATATGATAAAGGTGACATTTCAAATGAGTGGGGGAAATGATAGACAATTTATTAAAGAGTGTTCAACAGTTAATCATTTGGGGGAAGATAAAAATCACTCCCACGGCCGGGCGTGGTGGCTCATGCCTGTAATCCCAGCACTTTGAGAGGCTGAGATGGGCAGATCACGAGGTCAGGAGATTGAGACCATCCTGGCTAATACAGTGAAACCCCGTCTCTACTAAAAATACAAAAAAATTAGCCAGGCGTGGTGGCGGGCACCTGTAGTCCCAGCCACTCGGGAGGCTGAGGCAGGAGAATGGCGTGAACCCGGGAGGTGGAGCTTGCAGTGAGCCGAGATTGTGCCACTGCACTCCAGTCTGGGCGACAGAGCAAGACTGCGTCTCAAAACAAAACAAAACAAAACAAAAATCACTCCCATGTGTAAAAAATAAACTCTAGGTGGATTAGGGAGCTAAGCATAAAAATCAAATTTAAAGCACTGGAATAATCTCAATAAATGTAGAATAAGTATTTAACAAAATTAAAGATTCCTTCATGATTAAAAAAACTCTTAGAAAATTAGGAGTAGAAAGGAATGTCCTTAATTTTATAAATGACATCTACGAAAAAACCTACATTGTACTTAACAGTGAAAAATGGAATGATTTTCACCTAAGATTGGAAATAAACTAAGGATGTTCACTGTCTCACTTCAATTCTCAGATATTATTGTCTATTAAGAAAATCCCAAGGCATCTATTCAAAAGTTCATAGAACTAAGAAGTCATTTTAGTAAGTTTTCAAAATACAAGGTCTGTATACTAACAATGAATACATGAAAATCAAAATTAAAAAACAGCATTATTTCCCACACACACCAGTTCCAATTAGCACCAAAAAGATAAATAATATATAGTTAACAACATTTTCATTATCTTTGTACTTAAAACTATGAAAGACCAATGAAAGACAGCATATACCTAAATAAATGGCAAGTCTTCCATGGATTGGAAGACTCAGTACTGTGTAGATGTCAGTTCTCCCCAAATTGATATATAGATTCAAATGGCCGTAATCAAAATCCAAGTAGGAGTGTGACTTTTGTAAATATTATATTGAAAATTGATATGGAAAAACAAACGAAAATAATCAAAACAATTTTGGAAAAAAACTTTTGAAAATAGGATGTTAGGAAATGCATACTATTTGATTTTAAGAGCTATTATAAAACTACAGTGATTAGGACAGTGTGGTACTGGTGGGAAAATGGACACAAATATTAACGGAGCAGAGGGAAGATTTCAGAAATAGATCAAACTGGCCAACTGATTTTTGACAAAGGTGCAAACACAGTTCAACGGAGAAAGAATAGTCTTTTCAGCAGATTGTTCTTGAATAATTGGACATTCAGTCATAAAACCTGAATTTCAATTCATACCTTGTACCTTCTACAAAATTATAATCAAAATGGATTATAGACCTAAATATAAAAATCCAAAACTATAAAACTTCCATGGAAAAAAAAAGAAGAATTATGTTCTAGAGTTAGGCCAAGATTTCTTAGATTTTGATATCAAAAGCATAAGCTATAACAGAAAAAAAGAAATTGGACTTCATCAAAATTATAAGTTTCTCTGCAAGACACCTAAGAGAATTAGAAGACAAGCAACAGACTGGAAGAAATATTTGCAAATTACATATCTGAAAAAAGAATTTGTATTGAAAATAAAAAACTTTCAAAGTTCAATATTAAACAATAAATATCTCAATTTTTAAATTGGACAAAAGATTTAAACACTTAAGATGTGGGGCTGGCACATAAGTATACAAAAAGATGCTCACTTTTAACAGGGAAATGCAGATTGAAACCACAATGAGGTACCGCTATATATCTTTTAGTTTTTTTTTTTTTTTTTTTTTAAGACAGTCTCGCTCTGTCGCCCAGGCTGGAGTGCAGTGGCATGATCTCAGCTCACTGTAGCCTCCGCCTCCCGGGTTCAAGCAGTTGTGCCTCAGCCTCCCGAGTAGCTGGGACTACAGTCATGCACCACCACACCTGGCTAATTTTTGTATTTTTAGTAGAGATGGGGGGGTCTCACCATATTGGCCAGGCTGGTCTCAAACTCCTGACCTTGTGATCTGCCCGCCTCAGCCTCCCAAAGTGCTGGGATTATAGGTGTGAGCCACCGTGCCTGGCCCTTTTAGAATTTTTTAAATGTTCTTTTTAAACCAGACAGTACAGAGCAGCTGGAACTCTCAAACTCTGGAACCCTAAAGCCCAGTCTGTCAGACGGGAGAGAGGCCTCCAAGTTCTTATCTCTAGCCACTGGATTCAGCCATTTGTATGTGGTGTTCTCTTTCTAATGTGTAGGCCAGCTTATAAAGTTAAACACACATTTACCACATGATCCAGTAATCCCTCTCCTAGGTAGTTAGCCAAGAGAGCTGAAAACTTATATTCACCCAGAAACCATGTGACTGTTCATGATGGTTTTATTCATAATTTCCCAAAATCAAAAACCAGAAACAACCCAGATGCTGTTCTGCTGGTGAACGGACCAACACACTGGCACTTCCATGCAATGGAATGATAATCAGCAATGAAAAGGGGCAGACTGTGAGACACACAGCAGTGTGGATGGACCTCATCTGCATTATGCCAGGAGAAAAAGTCAGATAAAAGGCTACCTATTTTATGGTCCCATTTATATGAGGAATCTCTTAAAAACAGGTCCGTCGTTGCCACAGGCTGGGTGTGGGAGGAAGGGCAGGAATGATTTTGAAGGGTTATAGAACTGTTCCGTATCTTGTTTGAGGGGGTGCTACATGACTGTATGAATTTGTTAAAAACTCAATAGAGTGGTACACAAAGAGAGAATTTTGCTGTTTATGAATTTCAAAATGTGAATTTAAAAATTACTGTGAAAAAATGTAGACTATCTTGGTAATTGCACAGTAGGATAGGAAGATGTGAAAACTCAGACGCTGTGAAGGAAAAGACTCACAGATCTGATGACTACAAAATATTAAACTTTTATAGGACAAAAGTCACCCTAAACAAGTGAAAAAATTAGGCCACGGGCTTGTGAATATATATGTTCAGCAAATATTACAGACAAAGGACTAACATCCATAATGCAAATGGTGCCTACAAATTAACATGTAAAAAGGTAAATACTATAAAAGACAAGTGGGCAAAGTACATGAAGTACAGGGTAAGTATAGGGAGTTCACAGAAACCAAAGAGTCAGTAGATCCGAAGAGATTCACAACCTCACTCTCCGTCAGTGAGCTATGAATGAAAGCAATGATACGGTATCATTTTCAACCATCAGATAGGCAAAGCTTTTAAAGATTGTTAAAACCCAACACCAGTAAGGGTTTGAGGCAACAGTCCCAAGAGTTTTTGGGAGTGTATATATTCGTACAACTTTTTGAAAGATAATTTGGTAGTAGCTATCAAAAACCCAAATGTGCATACTTTTTGACTCAGCAGTTTCACTTCTAGGTATTAATACTATAAAATACTCACATAGGTGCACAAATATATATATAAAAGATTTTTTATTAGAACATCATAGTAGTCAAAAATAGGGACCAAATTAAACATCTATCAGCCGAAGGATGGTTACATAAATGAAGTGAGTCTGTAGGGCGGGCTGCTGTCACAGTACGGATGACACGTGAGTACTGATAGAGTACTCTGTCAATTTATTTACAATGAAATGCATTATTAAGTGAAAAAAGCAAATAACAAGAAAACACGCATATTGTCCTATTTAAAAAAATTACAAATCTATGCACACACACACATACACGGTCTGGCTAAATACACATCAAAGCTCAGGCAGTGGTTCTTAAAGTGGGTGGGGGATCATGAAGGAAAGGTACACTTTTAACTCAACAAAATTTGGTCTTATTGGAACTTTAAAAATGCAAATGTGTTTATGTTTTGTTTTATTTTGCTTAACAAATATCTTAGTATTTTACTAAGCTTTTAAATTAGTGAAATAAAGAGGCATAATTCAAACATATTTATACACTTTAAATTAAGTAAGCCCAAGTAGAAAACAAAAAGGTATATAATTCCCAAATCATGAATGAGGAGAAAGAATAAATTTTATTACTACAGTAACAAAAAAAAAGAAAGAAACAGGAAGTATTAAAAATAGAAACCATAAAATAAAGTAACAGAACA
The DNA here is from genome assembly GCF_028878055.3 of Symphalangus syndactylus. Lineage (NCBI taxonomy): Eukaryota > Metazoa > Chordata > Mammalia > Primates > Hylobatidae > Symphalangus > Symphalangus syndactylus. The sequence goes on from NC_072428.2 coordinate 120,606,522, forward strand.
AACACCAAGTATAACTTTTGTCATGACAGATGTGGCTTAAAAATATCTTTCAAAACACAAAAGACTCAGATTGAATAAAAAAAGATACAATTTAGTCGTAAGCTGTTTACAAAAGGAGATACTGCAAAATGAAATTGACAGAGAAGGTAGAAAAGTAATGAGATGGGCAAGAATATCAGAGGCAAATGCAACCCAAAGAACCCATCCATGTATGCTAATATTAAAATCATATGAAATAGAATTCAGGACGAGAATATCAAATGGAACAAATATAATTATTTTTATATGAATAAGTGATATAATGTACTATGAAGGCAATACAGTCAACATAAATGCTTCCAAATAGGGAACTGGTGAATTATATTATGGTACCTATTTATTTACAGTGAACCTCTACACAGCCAGGAAATTGCTAATGTAGAAAACATATAATGACCTGCAAATGTTATAAACTATAAAGCAAAAACAAGGTTATATACTATAAGTGCGACATGATCTCAATTTCGTTTTAACATTGTATTAAAGAGAGAAAAAGGACTGGACGGCTCACAGTATCAGGGTGCCATGCGGGTGCCATGTGGAGGGAGGACAGACATAGCGAAGCAGTCCTAAAACAACACTTGGTCACATGTGAGGACATAATAATGGGTGTTCAGCCTAGTGGCTGGACAGCTCTGCCTTCAAACCAGTTTCAGCTGCTATGCCTTTTCCCCTTTGTTTTCCAGCCTTCTCACCTCCTATATCTCTTGGCTCCGTAATAGGACTGCCTGGTAATAGCTCGTAATCCCTTTTCCTGAGTCTAGTGTGTACCACTGTGAGCTATCACTCTTCCCGTAAGGGTTATGTGATTTCTGTATTTGGTTCCATTATTGACGTTGTGGGATATCCCGTGAGAGGTGTTGAGACATTAGGAGGGCATAGATTATGTTGGAAGCATTTAGGTGATCAGGGGAAGGTGCTGTATGTCGCAGGGTGGCCAAATCCAATGAGAACAAGATGACTGTGGCTTCCCCTGGGGACAGATATCTGCATTGATCCTGGAGCTCCTATTGAAGGCTTTCTGTCTCCCCTGATAACCTCTTCATAGCGTCTCATGTGGATTGGGTTGTTGTGGTGCTGAGAAGGGAATAAATTAAGAGAAAATTGAGAAAATGTTGCTATGGAAGAAGGGGCTCTTGATTTATATAAGCCGTGGTCAACATGTTCTCCCTGCAGCTAAGCTTGAGGTGGTACATTGCCTCTTCTCTGATGCTGGGCGCCATCAGGAGGCCAGAAAATGTTCCTAGGTTTGGTGAGCCACATTAATCTCTGTCCTTCTCTGAATTACCTTGAAACACTGGAATTTAAAATGTGTGCTAGACTGGTACCAGTAGGGACAGGAGAATTTAAGTTACTGACAAGAGTGGTTGAGGAATAGATTGGACATTGACGATAACATCTCAGGGGAAATAATTGGGGGAAGACTAGTGCCAAAACTACAGTAGGAATCTGTTACTCTGGGACACAGATGCAGGGTTAATTGGAATGAAATGTTACTAAGTGTGTAAAGGGAGGAAACTGACTAAATTTCAGTAGATTTCTATGAGATAGAAAGGATATGCAGACTGGAAATCTTCTCTTGTCCTTTACTATCTGTGACTTAGGGCAAACCCCCTAGAACGGTAGTTCTTAAAGCTGAGCCTGCACCGGAAGCATCTGTAGGGCTTGTTAAAATCCTGATTGCTTGCCTCCCTGCCAATCTCCCACCCTCAGATTTCTGACCTGGTAGGTCTGGGGTGGGACCTTAGAATTAGCTTTTTCTTTTCTTTTCTTTCCTTTTTTTTTTTGGAGATAGAGTCTTGCCCTGTCACCCAGGCTGAAGTGCAGTGGGACGATCTCGACTCACTACAATCTCTGTCTCCAAGGTTCAAGCGATTCTTGTGCCTCAGCCTCCTGAGTAGCTGGAATTACAAGCACCCACCACCACGCCTGGCTAATTTTTGTATTTTTAGTAGAGATGGGGTTTCACCATGTTGGCCAGGCTGGTCTTGAACTCCTGACCTCGGGTGATCCCCCAACCTCGGCCTCCCAAAGTGCTGGGATTACGGGGATGAGCCACCACACCCAGCCAGAATTAGCGTGTTTGACATGGTCCCAGATTGATGTTGTTGTTGCGGGTCTAGAGACCACACTTGAGAACCACCTGCTTAGAATCCCTATGGACAGGTAAAGAAAGTAAGTTAGTGAACGAAGGTTCTCAAAAGATCCTCACTGTATTGAAGAACTTCCCCATTCAAGGGTTGTTAGACAACTGTTACATTTAAATGGGAATGGCTGTCTGGCTGCTAAGGCAATGACCTCAGAGGTGCTGTCCCTCTTTTAATACGTTGGGTCTGGTCCTTCATCTTACAGATTCAGTAAAGCCACAGATTGAGGAATGGGGTAAAGGAAATAATATATAATTGAGGTTTTAGATAAAATTTGTTCAAGCCCCTTCCAGCATCCCGGGAAAATTCCAGTGACTCCTTAGGATGTATGTGACCTTCTAGGGACTCATTTCTCAGCCTTACCTTGGGTTCTGAGTCCCTGTCTCACTGACCTCTCACCTTCTATGCCTGTTCCCTTCTTTCTACTGCACATGCCCAGAAAGTGGAATTTGGCCCTTTCCTTATTCCCCCAATGCCACTCACAAGGGATGTGGCAGACATCATTGTTTTGCCTGTCCAGTAGCCCCTACTTCTTGGTCATAGAACCACAGTCGGGTTTGGGAAGCTGCCCCTCCCCAGTGGAAATGGGTCCAGGGGGCTGGTAAGGTGTCCTGTCAACTCTAGGGCAAGGAGCCGGGAAGTTGTATTCCTGGACTCTGAGTCCGGAGTGGGCAGCTGCCCACTGACGTCAAGAGCTGCAGACCAGCTGGGTCACCAGCACCACATTTCTGATCCTTGCTTTTCAATAGTTCCTTTAATTATTTGATTTGCTCCATATTTTACAATAAATCCTGCTGTTCTGACGTTAGCTCCGGTAGTCTTGCTTGTAAAGAAAAAGAAAAAGCCACAGACTAGAGGTTTGGGATCGAGAAGGGTTTTGTATTTCAGCAGTGCAGATAACTTCGAAGGCAATGTTAGACAGTCTCATTGATTTTATTTAAAAAGTCTTTGGCCCCTCTGCCACAGGACTGTGCTTCTTTTCACCTTCCCTAATGGGCCTCAGTCACCTCACGTGTGGTCCCCCCCATTTCCCCTCCATTCCCATCTACTAATTTCCCCAACTTTCCTCTGCTCATGGATGTGTCCTGCAGAGCAGCGTGACTTTCTCTCTGTACTGTCTGCTTTCCACCCATGCCATGGGGTGTCACCCTCCATATTCAAAGCAGTCTATCTAGGTCTTCTCAAAGAACACAATTCTCTCTTGAAGAGTAACCAAGAGCAACAGCAAGCCTGCTGTTCAAAAAGTACATCTCACTCTGCAGCAAATCAGTGCCTACTATGTACCGGTTCTTACAAAGTGACACGTCATCTGATGGAGCAGGTCATTGTATCTTGTGAATGCTAAATAAACCAACAAAATGCTGATCTATAAACCATAACAACTTATTATTTAGAGGCAGGGTCTTATTCTGTTGCCACGGCTGGAGTGCAGTGGTGCCATCGTAGCTCACTGCAGCCTCAAACACCTGGGCTCGAGGGATCTTCCTGCCTCAGCCTCCTAGAGTGCTGAGATTACAAGCATGAGCTACCTCACCTGGCATCAACAATTTGTTAATTTTAATGTAATCAACCAACAAATGGATTAGAATGGGGATTGTCAAACTGTGGTCTCCAGCCTGTTTTTGTACAGCCCATGAGCTAAGAACGTTTTTAAAGCAGTTTTTTTTTGTTTTTTTTTTTTGAGACGGAGTCTCGCTCTGTCGCCCAGGCTGGAGTGCAGTGGTGCAATCTCGGCTCACTGCAAGCTCCGCCTCCCGGGTTCACGCCATTCTCCTGCCTCAGCCTCTCTGAGTAGCTGTTTTAAAGCAGTTTTAATGGGTTGCAAAACCAAAAGAAGAATCTACGACAGAAACCCATATGGCTTGAAAATTCAAAATATTTATTCCCTAGTGCCTTACAGAAAACATTGGCTAACCCCTGGAACAGAATACTCTTGTAACAAGGTCCCTGAGGCTGGGATGGATACCCCGACCTTAGGAAATTGATCAACGTTGGACTATTTTATTTGGGGTTTGCCTATTTAGGCCAGGAAGCCCTTTCTGCCTGTCATTATAGGAGGTGGCTAATTCTGTGGTTGAAAAGGAAAGAGGGAGGGATGTTCTGTGATTGCTGGGCCCAACTGGGAGGTATGAGGAGGCCAAAGAGGTTCTGGGGTGGGAAGAGCTGCTCTCGTCCTGTGGAGGGCCTGGAAGTTGGGGCCCACTGGCCTCTGTGGTCTTTGTCAGAGGGAGTGGTAGCAGAGGAGGCTGGGGCTGTGGATTTGCAGGATTGCATGTGACAGAGGCAGTCCTGGCAGTGGTGGAGTAGCCGTGGATGCCCCTTACTTCAGCAGGAGGGGAGGTATGGGGTGAACAAACAGTTGTGGGGATTGACCTGGATTGGGGAACATTTGAAGCTGGCTCTCCCAACTTGTTAGAGCAGATGAGCCACAGAGTTAACTGGCTCTCAAACCAATGGATGCCACCCTTATCTCCTGATATCCCTGGCTTCTTTACCTAAGATTGCATCACCCTTACCACTTTCTTCTTATAGATCCTCTCACTTGTTGCTTTCTCTTCTTGCTGCTTAGTACTCTCTAGCTCTGATATTATTTAACCCACCCCTTATTTCTCATTTGTCTCCTTCACTAGAATGCTAGCCCTATGAAAGCAGGGATCTGTTTTGTTCACTGCTTTAACTATAAAGCTTAGAATGGTGTCTGGCACACAGCAAGTGCTTAATAAATATTTGTTGATTTAATTGAATGAACCCTGTTTCCTTCATAATATTCATGGGAAAAGAACCACTGGAAAGTCTTAATTCCTACTGATTTGGTCAGGAAGAGGCTTAAAGTCCCTCCAAATTGAACGTTCATGGAAATGTGATCATATTTTGTATCCTTAACTAATAAAGACTGCCATATTGGTGATATTAGTATCAGTTTGCCAGTACATTTCTCTTTAGCAAAATGCTTACATAGGATGCTAACTTACTAACAAAAGGTTATTTACTGAAGCTGGAATCAGAATAAAGGTCGTTGCAGGCATAAGTATAGTAGCTGGTGTCAGGAAGCTGTGGGATAGCCTCATGGCCATGCACGTGGGATGGGAATAATACATCTTTCAAGGGGATCAAGAAACTTAGGGAGTGTCCGGGGCCCTTCTCTCTCCCATATAATAACAACAGGCCACACTCATAGTGCCTATTCTGTGCCAGGCACTGTTTGTTAAAGTCTTTCTGTGTAATTGGTTGAATGAGTTTATGAGCAATAGTGAATATTTTGAGCATTTACCACGTACAGGTACTATTTTGAGAACTTTTCATGTTATTTCATTTACTCCTCGTGAGAATCTGATGCAGTAGGTTCTGATTGTCCTCCCCATTTTGCACCGGGGCATCAGAGGCATTGACAGGTTGAGTAAGTTGTTTGAGCTCACACAAATTAGTAGGTAATGGAACTGGGATTTGAGCTCTGGTAGCCACCAGGCCTCTGGTGGACAGTGCTGGAGACCTACTAACTACTGTTGCCACTGGTCTTTTACTTCTCTTCTCCTTTTCTTTTTTGAGACGGAGTCTCGCTCTGTCACCCAGACTGGAGTGCAATGGTGTGATCTCGGCTCACAGCAACCTCCGCCTCCGTGGTTCAAGCGATTCTCCTGCCTGATCCTCCCGAGTAGCTGGGGTTACAGGCGTGCACCACTACGCCCAGCTAATTTTTTTTTTTTTTTGTATTTTTAGTGGAGATGGGGTTTCACCATGTTGATCAGGCTGGTCTCAAACTCCTGACCCTGTGATCTGCCCGCCTTGGCCTCCCAGAGTGCTGGGATTATAGGCATGAGCCATCGCGCCCGGCCTGGTCTTTTTTTTTTTTTCTTCTAAACTGTACGTGTATTCCAGCCCTTACAACACAAAGCTCTGCAAGTAACAGATGCCCCCAACTTAAAAAAAAAAAAGGAAGAAATCCCAGTTCCATGTTCTTCTGGAGATACCTCTTCCCCTTGATTTGACGTGTGTGGCTCCCAAGTCTCATCAGGAATCGGCTGTTATTCTCTAAATCATAGCTATCCCTTGTAAAAGTAGCTACCACTTTAATTCGAAAACCAGGCTCATATTTTAAGTGTATCAAGAGAGGCTTTTTATTGTCACTATCTGTTGAAACCTTCAATAAATCTGAGCGTATTCTTAGAATCAACACATAACTTTTGTGTTTTGTAAGTTTGGAACGTTGCCTGTTGGATTTTCTTAGTGTGGCACGTGATTGAAGGGAGCATGTTAACCTTTTAACTAAAATAAAGTGTTTTTGCACACATTTAGTGATTAGACCTGAGCTGGTTAATGTGAGAGAAATGATCTTAAACATGAGCTTACTCTCTTGTTGTGGAGGTAAGACAGACACAGGATACACTTTGATAACCAATAAAATTGCTTTTGATTAGTGCCAAAATGGATGGAGCAGATATTGAGTCCAATAAGTTTGGATAAGATAAAATATATTGGAATATTTTGGGACTAATTTTAGGATAGACATATCATTGTTAGGAATGTTTATAACAGTCCCCATCAGGAGATAATCCCTTCTGGAAGGTTTCTTAGATTGGAACAGTCTGGTTTAAAAAGATAAAAGCTCCTAGAGGGAGCTCACTAGAGGGAATGTGGTTCCCTCTAGTGGTAGTAGAAGAAGTTGTGAATTTTCTTATTTCTTTTTTTCATGTTTATTCATTGCATCCTGATACATAGTAGTTCCTGTATTAGAGATACAGAAATAAAAGACACAGTTTTATTTATCAAACTCTTACAAAGTTAGAATATAGAAAGGCAAATAATTATGATTCTGAATCTGAAAATAGTAAAAAGCCTCCTAGTCCAGATCTGGAGGGATGGCATTAGACAAGGAAAGACTTCCTGAAGAATTAGATGTTATCTGAGTTTTTATAAAAGGAGCACCTATTATTTCTTCCTCTATACAATAGTAATGTATTATATGGATATATTTGACGTTTATTTTGGAAAATTTGGGAAACACAGATGAATTTTTAAAAAGTCCATTATTTCTTCATCAAAAGATAACCACTTAACAACATTTTGCTATATCTGCTTCAAGCCACTTTTTATGGATAATTTATTTTTTAACAGAATTTATGCCCATGACATTTTGTAATATACGTTAAACAAGTTAATATATTTTGAAAATTTTCTTGTATTACTACATTCACTAGTATAATATTATTCTTTCTCAAAATAGTATTCACCATTTTCCCACTGTTACTTTTTCAGATGAACTTTAGAAAAATTTTGTTCATTTTTAAAATTCCATTGATATTTATTTATTTATTTATTTATTTGAGACAGAATCTCACTCTGTCGCCCAGGCTGGAGTAAAGTGGTGTGATCTCTGCTCGCTGTAACCTCTGCCTCCCGAGTTCAAGAGATTCTCCTGGCTCAGCCTCCCAAGTAGCTGGGATTACAGGCACCCACCACCATGCCCAGCTAATTTTTTTTTTTTTTTTGAGACGGAGTTTTGCTCTTGTGGCCCAGGCTGGAGTGCAGTGGCGTGATCTCAGCTCACTGCAACCTCCGCCTCATGGGTTCAAGTGATTCTCCTGCCTCAGTTCCCAAGTAGCTGGGATTACAGGCGTGTGCTACCATGCCTGGCTAATTTTTGTATTTTTAGTAGAGATGGGGTTTCACCATGTTGGCCAGGTTGGTCTCGAACTCCTGACCTCAGGTGATCCACCCGCCTTGGCCTCCCAAAGTACTAGGAGATTTATTTATTTATTTATTTTGAAATGGAGTCTAGCTTTGTTGCCCAGCCTGGAGTGCAGTGGCATGATCTCGGCTCACTGCAAGCTCCGCCTCCTGGGTTCACACCATTCTCCTGCCTCAGCCTCCCCAGTAGCTGGGACTACAGGCGCCCGCCACTACGCCTGGCTAATTTTTTTTTTGTATTTTTAGTAGAGACGGGGTTTCACTGTGTTAGCCAGGATGGTCTCGATCTCCTGACCTCATGGTCTGCCCGCCTTGGCCTCCCAAAGTGCTGGGATTACAGGTGTGAGCCACCACGCCTGGCTGTGCTGGGAGATTATAGGTGTGAGCCACTGTGCCCGGCCTAAAATTCCATTGATATTTAGATTGTGAGAAATGTAGAAATTTATTTGGGGAGAGTTTATATCTTTATAATATTAAATTAAGTATTTCTATGTAGACATATAGTAGGTCTCACCATTCATTTGAACCTTCGTTTTTGTTCTCCCTATCAGATGTTACAGTTTTCACCATTGGGTACAGCACTTCAATTTAAAGGTTTTTTCTAGGTATTTTATATTTTTATTTTTATTTATTTATTTGAGACAGAGTTTCGCTCTTGTTGCCCAGGCAAGAGTGCAATGGCGTGATCTTGGCTCACTGCAACCTCCACCTCCTGGGTTCAAGCGATTCTAGTGCCTTGGCCTCCTGAGTAGCTGGGATTACAGGCACCTACCACCACACTTGGCTAATATTTTGTATTTTTAGTAGAGACAGGGTTTCACAATGTTGGCCAGGCTGGTCTCGAAATCCCGACCTCAGGTGATCCACCTGCCTTGGCCTCACAAAGTGCTGGGATTACAGGTGTGAGGCACCACGCCCAGCCTGTATTTTTATTAAATTGGCTATTGGATCTTCCTTGACTGGTTGTTTTTTAAACTAATTATTATGGATATAGGCATAGTAATGCAACTGATTTTTAAATGTTTTGAGACCTTACTGATGCCAGAATTTTAATCTTTTTAGTTTTTTTTTGTTGTTGGTTTTTCATGCAGACAGTCACAACACCTAAAATAATCACCGTTAATCCTTTTATTTTTTCTTAATGCATTGGGAGGAATATCCATAACTATGTTAAATAATATAGGAACTTTTGTCTTGGTTTTTACTTTATTCTTGTTTTACCTTCAAGTGTAGGATTGTCTGATTTTTTTTTTTTTTTGACATAGGTATTTTTCATATTATGCCTTATTTACTAAGTTCTCTTTCTTTTTAATTTGGAATAAGTACTAAATTCATCAGATGTCTTTTTGGTATTTATATTAGTTTCCTAGGGCTGCCTAAAAAATCACCACAAACGTGGTGGCTTAAAACAACAGAATTTACTCTCTCACAGTTCTGATGGCCAGAAGTCCAAAATGAAGGTCTTGCAGAGTTGACATCTTCCGGAGACTCTGAGGGGGGAGTCCCTTCCACGGCCCCCTTCCGGCCTCTGATGGCTGTCAGCAGTCCTTGGTACTCTTTGACTTACAGCTCTGCCTCCATCTTCACATCTTCTCCTCTGTGTCTTCTCTTCTCAGGACACTTGTCATTGGATTTAGAGCCCACCTGGATAATTCACAGTGATCTCATCTTGAGAGTCTTAGTTATATCTACAAAGACCCTTTTTCTAAATAAGGTCACATACACAGATTCCTTGTGGACATATTTTTGTGTGTGTGTGTATGGGCCACAAGACACACTACTATAGCATGTATTAAGAAAGGTATCTTTTTTACTAGACGGGCAGTTTAACCAACTAAGACGCAGTGCCGCCCAAGAAAGATATCTTTTGGCTGGATGTGGGGGCTCAGAACTGTAATCCCAGTACTTTGAGAGGCAGAGGTGGGAGGATCACTTGAAGCCAGGAGTTCGAGACCAGCCTGGCCAACATAGTGAAACCCCGTCTTTACTAAAAATGCAAAAAAATTAGCCGGTTGTGGTGGCACACGCCTGTATTCTCAGCTGCTTGGAGACTGAGGCAGGAGAATCACTTGAACCTGGGAGGCAGAGGTTTCAGTGAGCCTACATGGCACCACTGCACTCCAGCCTGGGTGACAGAGTGAGACACTGTATCAAACAAGACAAAACAAACAAACAAAAAACCCGAAAGGTATCTTTTAACTTGTTCTATAGGTAAGTCTCTCCTCTCCCTTTCTCTCCTCTCATTTCTCTTTCTTCCAGAAAAAAAAAATCGCTTTCTCTAACCCCATTCTTTCCAATACTGTTTTTCAGATCTCAGCTTAAAGGTTATTATGTGAAAAGCTCTTTTTGATACAGTAGACTTGGCTAAATACTCCTTCTATGTATAGTATGTGCTTTTTGTAGCCCCTGAACTTCTATTATCATGTTACATCATATCTTCTTGTAAATGTGTTTCATTGTTGGCCATTTTTGTGACCCTATAACTTGGAATCATGGATACGTCGCTCCCTATTTTATTCCCAGAGATTGATGCATAAACTGTTCTATTCTTGTAACAAATTGCATTTAGTCATACTGTGTTATTCTTTTACTATAATGTTTGAATTTGCATATTAGACATTTTATTAGATTTTTTGCATCTATATTCAAAAGCAAGTTTGGTCTTTTGTTATTCATTACTTTGGTTTAGGGAGCAGGGATAAGCTAGATAAATAAGTTATCTGTCTTCTGGAATGTTAAGTAGCATGGGAGGTATGTGATACTTGAGTGCCTAAAAGAGCTTCATCATATAGCCATCTAGGCCCACTAACCTTTCAAGTCTGGCTAAACGTCTCCCAACTTTTCATCATTACTGGTTTTTTACTTCTGTCTTTTGAGTTTTTCTACTTCTTTCTTGAAGAAAGATAGCTCGTTCATTGTATTTCGATTTTCAAAAATTTGATAGGAGTTGTATATTGAAATCTCTTATAATTTAAAAATCTATTTCATAGTTCCAATGATGTCTTCTTTATTACTAATGGTCTTTGTTGTTTCATCTTTTTCACGTTTAATTTTCTGCAGATTTTTTTCATTAATTTTTTAAAACTAGGCTATTAATTAAAAAAACTTATTGAGGTGTATGTAACATACCATAACATTTATCCATTTCAAGTTAACAATACAATAATTTTCAGTAATGCCACCCTGTGGTTCAGCCATCACCATAAATCAGTTTTAGAATGTTTTCATGTGCCCCTAGAAAGATCCCTCATGTCAGTTAAAAGTTAATTCCCATTCTTGCCCCCAGCTCTAGGCAACCAATAATCTACTTGCTCTCTCTATAAGTTTGCCTTTTCTGGACATTTCATATAAGTGAAGTTATAAAATATGTGATCCGTTGCATCTGGATTGTTTCGCTGAGCATAATATTTTTGTGAGTCATCTATGACAAGCATGTGTCAAGAGTTTGTTCCTTTTCATTCCCGTGTAGAATTTCATTATATGAATATACTGCATTTTGTCTATCCATTCACCAGTTGAACCAATCAGTTAGGTTGTTTCTAGTTTTTTCTATTATAAACAGTGCTGCTGTGAACATTTGTGTGCACGTGTTTGTTTGGACACGTTTTTATTTATCTTGGGTAGGACCTAGGAGTAGAATTGCTGGGTTATGTATTAGTTTTATGACTTACTTTTAAAGAAACTGTCAAACTATTTTCTAGAGAAAAGAAAAAGACTTTTCCACATTCCAAAGAAAAAAACTTTATCTCCATACTTTTATTCAAGAATGGATTAATTATTTCCAGGTCTATTTTTTTTTTTTTTTGGGATGGAGTTTCACTCTGTTGCCCGGGCCGGAGTGCAGTGGTGCGATCTCCGCTCACTGCAAGCTCCACCCCCCGGGTTCACGCCTTTCTCCTGCCTCAGCTTCCCTAGTAGCTGGGACTACAGGCGCCAGCCACCACGCCCGGCTAATTTTTTTGTTTTATATTTTTAGTAGAGACGGGGTTTCACCGTGTTAGCCAGGATGGTCTCGATCTCCTGACCTCGTGATCCACCCGCCTCGGCCTCCCAAAGTGCTGGGATTACAGGCGTGAGCCACTGTGCCCGGCCTTCCAGGTCTGTTTTTATTTTTTTGAGGACCCTCCATACTGTTTCCATAATGGCATACTAATTTACGTCCTCACCAACAGTGTGCAATGCTTGCCTTTTTTCCACATCCTTGCCAATTCTTATTATGTTCTGTCTTTGATAATAGCCATTCTAACAAGTGCCAAGTGATATTTCATTGTGGTTTTTATTTACATTTTCCTGATAATTAGTAATGTTGAATTTTTTTCTTTTAATGTATATACCTATTAGCCCTTTGTGTGCCTTATTTTGAGAAATATCTCTTCAGGTCCTTTGCCCATTTTCTAACTGGGTTGTTTTCTGGCTGTTGAGTTATGGGAATTTTCTTATATATTTTGGATGTTCATCCCTTATCAGATGATTTACTAACATTTTTTCTTTTTCCATACATTGTCTCTTTATACTGCTAATTGTTTCCTTTGCTATGCAGAAGCTTTTGAAGTTGATGTACTGTTGTCTATCTATTTTTGCTTTTGTTGACTGTGCTTTTGGGGTCATATTTTAAAATTCATTTCCCAGACCAATGTCAAGAAGCTCTTCCTTGATGTTTTATTCTAGTAGTTTTATAGTTTCAGGTTGTATATTTCAGTGTTAATCCATTTTGGGTTTTTTATATATAGTATGAAATTAGGGTCTAATTATTTTTTTTCTACATATGGATATCCAGTTTTCCCAACGCTATTTATTGCAAATACTGTTTTTTTCCCCATTGTATGTTATTGGCATCTTTGTTGAAAGTCAATTGAATGTAAATGCATGGACTTCTGCATTCTCTATTCTGTTTCACTGGTCTATGTGTGTGTATTTATGCCAGTACTGTGCTTTATACACACACACACACACACACACACACACACACACACACACAAACACATATATATATACTTTAAGTTCTGGGTTACATGTGCAGAACGTGCAGTTTTGTTACATGGGTATACACATGCCCTGGTGGTTTGCTTCACCTATCAACCCGTCACCTACACTAGGTATTTCTCCTAATGTTATCCCTCCCCTAGTCCCCCACCCCGACAGGCCCCTGTGTGTGATGTTCCCCTCCCTGTGTCCATGTGTTCCCATTGTTCAACTCCCACGTATGAGTGAGAACATGCGGTGTTTGGTTTTCTGATCTTGTGATAGTTTGCTGAGAATGATGGTTCCCAGCTTCATCCATGTTCCTGCAAAGGACATGAACTCATCCTTTTTTATGGCTGCATAGTATTCCATGGTGTATATATGCCACATTTTCTTAATCCAGTGTATCATTGATGGACATTTGGGTTGGTTCCAAGTCGTTGCTATTGTGAATAGTGCTGCAGTAAACATATGTGTGCATGTGTCTTTATCGTAGAATGATTTATAATCCTTTGGATATATGCCCAGTAATGGGATTGCTGGGTCAAATGGTATTTCTAGTTCTAGATCCTTGAGGACTCACCATACTGTTTTCCACAATGGTTGAACTACTTTACACTCCCACCAACAGTGTAAAAGCGTTCCTATTTTTCCATAACCTCTCCAGCATCTGTTGTTTCCTGACTTTTTAATGATCGCCATTCTAACTGGCATGAGATGGTATCTCATTGTGGTTTTGGTTTGCATTTCTCTAATGGCCAGTGATGATGAGCATTTTTTCATATGTCTGTTGGCTGCATAAATGTCTTCTTTTCATAAGTGTCTGTTCATATCCTTTGCCCACTTTTTGATGGGGTTGTTTTTTCCTGTTAAATTTGGTTAAGTTCTTTGTAGATTCTGGATATTAGCCCTTTGTCAGATGTATAGATTGCAAATATTTTCTCCCATTCTGTAGGCTGCCTGTTTACTCTGATGACAGTTTCTTTTGCTGTGCAGAAGCTCTTTAGTTTAATTAGATCCCATTTGTGTATTTTGGCTTTTGTTGCCATTGCTTTTGGTGTTTCAGTAATGAAATCTTTGCCCATGCCTATTTCCTGAATGGTATTGCCTAGGTTTTCTTCTAGGGTTTTTATGGTGTTAAGTCTTACATTTAAGTCTTAAATCCATCTTGAGTTAATTTTTGTATACGGTGTAAGGAAGGGATCCAGCTTCAGCTTTCTACATATGGCTAGCCAGTTTTCCCAGCACCATTCTATTAAATAGAGAATCCTTTCCCTATTGCTTGTTTTTGTCAAAGATCACATGGTTGTAGATGTGTGGTGTTATTTCTGAGACCTCTGTTCTGTTCCATTGGTCTATATATCTGTTTTGGTACCAGTACCATGCTGTTTTGGTTACTGTAGCCTTGCAGTATAGTTTGAAGTCAGGTAGCGTGATGCATCCAGCTTTGTTCTTTTTGCTTAGGATTGTCTTGGCTATGCGGGCTCTTTTTTGGTCCATATGAACTTTAAAGTAGTTTTTTCCAATGCTGTGAAGAAAGTCAATGGTATCTTGATGGGGATAGCATTGAATCTATAAATTACCTTGGGCGATGTGGCCATTTTCACAATATTTATTCTTCCTAGCCCATGAGCATGGAATGTTCCTCCATTTGTTTGTGTCCTCTTTTATTTCATTGAGCAGTGGTTTGTAGTTCTTGAAGAGTTCCTTCACATCCCTTTTAAGTTGGATTCTAAGGTATTTTATTCTCTTTGTAGTAATTGTGAATGGGAGTTCACTCATGATTTGGCTTTCTGTTTGTCTGTTATTGGTGTATAGGAATGTCTGTGATTTTTGCACATTGATTTTGTATCCTGAGACTTTGCTGAAGTTGGTTATCAGCTTAAGGAGATTTTGGGCTGAGACAATGGGGTTTTCTAAGTATACAATCATGTCGTCTGCAAACAGAGACAATTTGACTTCCTATTTTCCTAATTGAATACCCTTTATTTCTTTCTCTTGCCTGATTGTCCTGGCCAGAACTTCCAACACCATGTTGAATAGGAGTGGTGAGAGAGGCTTCCTTGTCTTGTGCCGGTTTTCAAAGGGAGTGCTTCCAGTTTTTGCCCAGTCAGTATGATTTGGCTGTGGGTTTGTCATAAATAGTCTTACTATTTTGAGATATGGTCCGTCAATACCTGGTTTGAGAGTTTTTAGCATGAAGGGCTGCTGAATTTTGGCGAAGGCCTTTTCTGCATCTATTGAGATAATCGTGTTTTTTGTCGTTGGTTGTGTTTATGTGATGGATTACGTTTATTGATTTGGGTATGCTGAACTAGCCTTGCATCCCAGGGATGAAGCCAAGTTGATCGTGGTGGATAAGCGTTTTGATGTGCTGCTGGATTCAGTTTGCCAGTATTTTATTGAGGATTTTCGTGTTGATATTCATAAGGGATATTGGCCTAAAGTTATTTTTTTTTGTTGTGTCTCTGCCATGCTTTGGTATCAGGATGATCTTGGCCTCATGAAATGAGTTAGGGAGATTCCCTCTTTTTCTATTGATTGGAATAGTTTCAGGAGGAATGGAAGCATCTCCTCTCTGTACCTCTGGTAGAATTCAGCTGTGAATCTGTCTGGTCCTGGACTTTTTTTGGTTGGTAGGTTAGTAATTATTGCCTCAATTTCAGAACCTGTTATTGGTCTGTTCAGAGATTCAGCTTCTTCCTGGTTTAGTCTTGGGATGGTGTATGTGTCCTGTTATTTATCCGTTTCTTCTAGATTTTCTAGTTTATTTGCGTAGAGGTGATTATAGTATTCTCTGATGATAGTTTGTATTTCTGTGGGATTGGTGGTGATATCCCCTTTATCATTTTTTATTGTGTCTATTTGATTCCTCTCTCTCTTCTTCTTTATTAGTCTTGTTAGCACTCTGTCTATGCTGTTGATCTTTTCAAATAACCAGCTCCTGGATTCATTGATTTGTTTGAGGGGTTTTTTATGTCTCTATCTCCTTCAGTTCTGCTCTGATCTTAGTTATTTCTTACCTTCTGCTAGCTTTTGAATTTGTTTGGTGTTACTTCTCTAGTTCTTTTAATTTTGATGTTAAGATTTCGATTTTAGATCTTTCCTGCTTTCTCTTGTGGGCATTTTGTGCTATAAATTTCCCTCTACAAACTGCTTTAAATGTGTTCCAGAGATTCTGGTATGTTGTTTCTTTGTTCTCATTGGTTTCAAATAACATCTTTATTTCTACCTTCATTTCATTGTTTACCCAGTAGTCATTCAGGAGCAGGTTGTTCAGTTTCCATGTAGTTGTGCAGTTTTTAGTGCTTTTCTTAATCCTGCTTTCTAATTTGATTGCAGTGTGGTCTGAGAGTTTGTTGTGATTTCTGTTCTTTTGCATTTGCTGAGGAGTGTTTTACTTCCAATTATGTGGTCAATTTTAGATTAAGTGCGATGTGGTACTGAGAAGAATGTATATTCTGCTGATTTGGGGTGTACAGTTCTGTAGATGCCTATTAGATCTGCTTAGTCCAGAGCTGAGTTCAAGTCCTGGATAGCCTTGTTAACCTTCTGTCTTGTTGATCTGTCTAATATTGACAGTGGGGTGTTAAAGTCTCCCATTGTTATTGTGTGGGAGTCTAAGTCTCTATGTAGGTCTCTAAGGACTTGCTTTATGAATCTGGGTGCTCCTGTATTAGGTGCATGTATATTTAGAATAGTTAGCTCTTCTTGTTTAATTGATCCCTTTACCATTATGTAGTGGCCTTGTCTCTTTTGATCTTTGTTGGTTTAAAGTCTGTTTTATCAGCGACTAGGATTGCAACCCTTGCTTTTTCTTGCTTTGCATTTGCTTGGTAGATCTTCCTCCATCCCTTTATTTTGAGTCTATGTGTGTCTTTGCACATGAGATGGGTCTCCTGAATACAGCACACTGATGGGTCTGGACTCTTTATCCAATTTGCCAGTCTGTGTCTTTTAATTGGGGGCATTTAGCCCATTTACGGTTAAGGTTAATATTGTTATATTTGAATTTGATCCTGTCATTTGATGTTAGCTGGTTATTTTCCCTGTTAATTGATGCAGTTTCTTCATAGCGTCAACGGTCTTTACAATTTCACATGTTTTTGTAGTGGCTAGTACTGGTTGTTCCTTTCCATGTTTAATGCTTCCTTCAGGAGCTCTTTTAAGGCAGGCCTGGTGGTGACAAAATCTCTCTGCATTTGCTTATCTGTAAAGGATTTTATTTCTCCTTTGCTTATGAAGCTTAGTTTGGCTGGATATGAGATTCTGGGTTGAAAATTCTTTTCTTTAAGAATGTTGAATATCAGCCCGCACTCTCTTCTGGCTTGTAGGGTTTCTGCAGAGAGATCCGCTGTTAGTCTGATGGCCTTCCCTTTGTGGGTAACCCAACCTTTCTCTCTGGCTGCCCTTAGCATTTTTTCCTTCATGTCAACCTTGATGAATCTGACAGTTAGGAGTCTTCTTGCTCTTCTCGAGGAGTATCTTTGTGGTGTTCTTTGTATTTCCTGAATTTGAATGTTGGCCTGTCTTGCTAGGTTGGGGAAGTTCTCCTGGATAATATCCTGAAGAGTGTTTTCCAGCTTGGTTCCATTCTCCCTGTCATGTTCCAGCACACCAATCAAATGTAGTGTTGGTCTTTTCACATAGTCCTATATTTCTTGGAGGCTTTGTTCATTTCTTTTCACTTTTTTCTCTAATCTTGTCTTCTTGCTTTATTTCATTAATTTGATCTTCAGTCACTTATATCCTTTCTTCCACTTGATCGAATCGGCTATTGAAGCTTGTGCATGTGTCTCAAAGTTCTTGTGCTGTGGTTTTCAGCTTTGTCAGATCATTTAAGGTTTTCTCTTTTACTGTTTGTTCTGGTTAGCCATTCGTCTAACCTTTTTTCATGGTTTTCGCTTCCTTGTGATGGGTTAGAACATCCTCCTTTAGCTCAGAGAAGTTTATTATTACCGACCTTCTGAAGCCTAGTTCTGTCAACTCATCAAACTCATTCTCTATCCAGTTTTGTTCCCTTGCTGGCGAGGAGCAACAATCCTTTGGAGGAGAAGAGGCACTCTGGTTTTTGGAATTTTCAGCTTTTCTGCTCTGGTTTCTCCATATCTTTGTGGTTTTATCTACCTTTGGTCTTTGATGTTGGTGACCTACAGATGGGGTTTTGGTGTGGATGTCCTTTTTGTTGATGTTGATCCTATTCCTTTCTGTTTGTTAGTTTTCCTTCTAACAGGCCCCTCAGCTGCATGTCTGTTGGAGTTTGCTGGAGGTTCATTCCAGACCCTGTTTGCCTGGGTATCACCAGCAGAGGCTGCAAAACTGCAAATATTGCTGCCTGATCCATCCTCTGGAAACCTCGTCCCAGAGGGGCACCCGCCTGTTTGAGATGTCTGTCAGCCCCTACTGGGAGATGTCTCCCAGTCAGGCTTCATGGGGGTCAGGGACCCACTTGAAGAGGCAGTCTGTCCGTTCTCAAAGCTCGAACGCTGTGCTGAGAACCACTGCTCTCTTCAGGGCTGTCAGACAGGGACGTTTAAGTCTGCAGAAGTTTCTGCTGCCTTTTGTTCAGCTATGCTTTGCCCCCAGAGATGGAATCTAGCGAGGCAGGAGTCCTTGCTGAGCTCCAGTTGGCTCTGCCCAGTTTGAGCTTCCCAGCCGTTTTTTTTACACTGTGAGCTACTCAAGCCTCAGCAATGGCGGACGCCCCTCCTCCCATCAAGCTGCAGCATTGCAGGTTGATCTCAGACTGCTGCACTAGCAGTGAGCAAGGCTCCGTGGGCGTGAGACCCGCCAAGCCAGGCACGGGAGGGCATCTCCTTGTCTGCCAGTTGCTAAGACCATGGGAAAAGCACAGTATTTGGTCAGGAGTGTACTGTTTCTCCAGGTACAGTCTGTCACAGCTTCCCTTGGCTAGGAAAGGGAAATCCCCTGACCCCTTGTGCTTCCTAGATGAGGCGATACCCTGTCCTGCTTCAACTTGCCCTCTGTGGGCTGCACCCACTGTCCAACCAGTCCCAGTGAGATGAACCAGGTACCTCGGTTGGAAATGCGGAAATCACCCGTCTTCTGCATCGATCTCGCTGGGAGCTGCAGACCAGAGCTGTTCCTATTTGGCCATCTCATACTCTAGAATCTCAAAGAACATCTTTATTTCTGCCTTCATTTTGTTATTTACCCAGTAGTCATTCAGGAGCAGGTTGTTCAGTTTCCGTAGTGTGGTTTTGAGGGAGTTTCTTAATTCTGAGTTCTAATCTGATTGCACTGTGGTCTGAGAGACTGTTATGATCTCCATTCTTTTGTATTTGCTGAGGAGTGTTTTACTTCCAATTATGTGGTTAATTTTAGAATAAGTGTGATGAGGTGCTGAGAAGAATGTATATTCTGTTGATTTGGAGTGCAGGGTTCTATAGAGGTCTATTGGATCTGCTTGGTCCAGAGCTGAGTTCAAGTCCTGAATATCCTTGTTAATTTTCTGTCTCATTGATCTGTCTGTTATTGACAGTGGGGGTGTTAAAGTCTCCCACATTATGGTATGGGAGTCTAAGTCTCTTTGTAGGTCTCTAAGGACTTGCTTTATGAATCTGGGTGCTCCTGTATTGGGTGCATATATATTTAGGATAGTCAGCTCTTCTTGCTGCATTGTTCCCTTTACCATTTTGTAATGCCCTTCTTTGTCTCTTTTGACCTTTGTTGATTTAAAGTCTGTTTTATTAGAGATTAGGATTGCAACTCCTGCTTTTTTTTTTTTTTTTTTTGCTTTCCATTTGCTTGGTAAATATTCCTCCATCCCTTTATTTTGAGCCTGTGTGTGTCTTTGCATGTGAGATGGATCTCCTGAATATAGCACACTGATGGGTCTTGACTCTTTATCCAATTTGCCAGTCTGTCTTTTAATTGAGGCACTTAACCAATTTACATTTAAGGTTAATATTGTTATGTGTGAATTTGATCCTGTCATTAGGATGCTAGCTGGTTGTTTTGCCTGTTAGTTAATGCAGTTTCTTCATAGTGTCGATGTTCTTTACAATTTGGTATGTTTTTGCAGTGGCTGTTGTTGTTCCTTTCCATGTTTGTACCAGTTGTTCCTTTCCATGTTTGGTGCTTCTTTCAGGAGCTCTTGTAAGGCAGGTCTGGTGGTGACAAAATCCCTCAGCATTTGCTTCTCTGTAAAGGATTTTATTTCTCCTTTGCTTATGAGGCTTAGTTATGAAATTCTGGGTTGAAAATTCTTTAAGAACGTTGAATATTGGCTCCCACTCTTTTCTGGCTTGTAGGGTTTCTGCAGAGAGATCCGCTGTTAGTCTGATGGTCTTCCCTTGGTGAGTAACCCGATCTTTCTCTCTGGCTGCCCTTAACATTTTTTCCTTCATTTCAACCTTGGTGAATCTGACAATTATATGTCTTGTGGAGTGCTCTTCTCGAGGAGTATCTTTGTGGTGTTCTCTGTATTTCCTGAATTTGAATGTTGGCCTGTCTTGCTAGGTTGGGGAAGTTCTCCTGGATAATATCCTGAAGAGTGTTTTCCAGCTTGGTTCCATTCTCCCTGTCATGTTCCGGTACACCAATCAAACGTAGAGTTGGTCTTTTCACATAGTCCCATATTTCTTGGAAGCTTTGTTCAAAGTTCCTTTTTATTCTTTCTTCTCTAATCTTGTCTTCTCTGTTTCATTAATTTGATCTTCAATTACTGATATCCTTTCTTCTGCTTGATGGATTTGGCTATTGATACTTGTATATTTTTCACGAAGTTCTCATGGTGTGTTTTTCAGCTCCATCAGGTCATTTATGTTCTTCTCTACATTGGTTATTTTAGTTAGCAATTCGACTAACCCTTTTTCAAGGTTCTTAGCTTCCTTGCATTGGGTTAGAAGATGCTCCTTTAGCTCGGAGTTGTTGGTTATTACCCACCTTCTGAAGCCTACTTCTGTCAGTTTGTCAGACTCATTCTCCATCCAGTTTTGTTCCATTGCTGGCAAGGAGTTGTGATCCTTTGGAGGAGGAGAGGCCTTCTGGTTTTTGGAATTTTCAGTCTTTTCGCGCTGGTTTTTTCCCATCTTTGTGGATTTATCTACCTTTGGTCTTTGATGTTGGTAACCTTCAGATGGGGTCTTTGAGTGGACATGCTATCCTTTCTGTTTGTTTCTTTTCCTTCTAGCAGTCAGGCCCCTCTGCTGCCAGTCTGCTGGAGTTTGCTGGAGGTGCACTCCCAACCCTGTTTGCCTGGGTATCACCAGCAGAGGCTGCAGAGAAGCAAAGATTGCTGCCTGTTCTTTTCTCTGGAAGCTTCGAACCAGCGGGGCACCTGCCAGATGCCGGCCAGAGCTCTCCTGTATGAGGTGTCTGTTGGCCGCAACTGGGAGGTGTCTCCCAGTCGGTATACACGGGAGTCAGGAACCCACTTGAGGAGGTAGACTGACCCTTAGCAGAGCTCGCTGTGCTGGAAGGTCCGCTGCTCTCTTCAGAGCCATCAGGCAGGGACATTTAAGTCTGCTATAAGCCCCTGGGGCTGCTGCCATTTTTACAGAGATACCCAGTCCAGAGAGGAGCAATCTGGCAGTCTGGCCACAGCAGCCTTGTACACTGTGGCTGTAAAACTGCCTACTCAAGCCTCAGCAATGGCAGACGCCCCTTCCCCCCACCAAGCTCCACCATCCCAGCTGGATCTCAGATTGCTGCTGTGCTGGGAGTGAGAATTTCAAGCCAGTGGGTCTTAGTTTCCTGGGCTCCGTGGGGGTGGGACCCACTGAGCCAGACCACTTGGCTTCCTGGCTTCAGCCCCCCTTTCCAGGCGAATGAATGGTTCTGTCTCACTGGCCTTCCAGGTGCCACTGGGGTATGGAAAAAAAAAAAAGCTCCTGTAGCTAGTTAGATGTCTGCCCAATTGGCAGCCCAGTTTTGTGCTTGAAACCCAAGGCCCTGGTGGGGTAGTCACTGGAGGTAATCTCATGGATTGTGGGTTGCGAAGACTGTGGGACAACTGCAGTTTCTGTGCTGGAGTTCCTCAGGCTCAGACCCTCATGGCATTCCTTGGGTAGGGGGGAAATTCCCTGACCCCTTGTGCTTTTCAGGTGAGGTGATGCCCCACCCTGCTTTGGCTCGCCCTCCATGGGCTGCACCAACTGTCCAACCAGTCCCATTGAGATGAACTGGGTACCTCAGTTGGAAATGCAGAAGTCACCCAGCCTTCTGTGTCGATCTTGCTGGGAGCTACAGACTGATGCTGTTCCTATTTGGCCATCTTGAATCTCTCCTCCACTATGCTGTTTTAATCACTGTAGCTTCGTAGTGGATTTTGAGATCAGATAGTGTGATGCATCCATTTTGTTCTTTTTGCTCAGGATTGCTTTGGCTATTAGGGGTCTTTTGTGGTTCCATACAAATTTTGAGATTTTTTTTCAATGTTTCTGTGAAAAATGTCATTGGAATTTTGCTAGAAATCACATTGAATCTGTAGACTGCTTTTTAAATTTTTAATTTAAAAATATTTTTAATTTTTGCTTTCATTTTTAATTGACACAATAATTGTATGTACTTATGGGGTACAGTGTGATATTTTGATACATGTATAAAATGTATAATTATCAAATCAGGGTAATGAGCATATACATGGCCTGAAACATTTATCATTTCTTTGTATTGATGTGTCCAGATTTGGTTCATTCTGGTGGGTTCTTGGTCTCGCTGACTTCAAGAATGAAGCCTCAGACCCTTGCAGTGTTACAGTTCTTAAAGATGGTGTGTCCAGAGTTTGTTCCTTCCGACGTTCAGATGTGTCTGGAGTTTCTTCCTTCTGGTGGGTTTGTGGTCTTGACTTCAGGAGTGAAGTCGCAGACCTTCGCAGTGAGCGTTACAGCTCTTGAAGGTGGCACGTCCAGAGTTGTTTCTTCCTTCTGGTGGGCTCATGGTCTCGCTGACTTCAGGAGTGAAGCCGTAGACCTTCGCAGTGAGTGTTAACAGCTCTTGAAGGTGGCGCATCCAGAATTGTTGGTGCCTCTCAATGGGTTCGTGATCTCGCTGGCTTCAGGAGTGAGGCAGCAGACCTTTGCGGTGAGTGTTATAGCTCATAAAGGTAGTGTGGACCCAAAGAGTGAGCAGCAGCAAGATTTATTGCAAAGAGCAAAAGAACAAAGCTTCCACAGTGTGGAAGGGGGACCCCAGCAAGTTGCTGCTGCTGGCTTGGGTGGCCTGCTTTTATTCCCTTATTTGGCCCCACCCACATCCTGCTGATTGGTCCATTTTACAGAGAGCTGATTGGTCCGTTTTTACAGGGTGCTGATTGGTGTGTTTACAAACCTTTAGCTAGACACAGAGTGCTGATTGGTGCGTTTTTACAGAGTGCTGATTGATGCGTTTACAAACCTTTAGCTAGACACAGAGCACTGATTGGTGCATTTACAATCCTTTAGCTAGATAGAAAAGTTCTCCAAGTCCCCACCCGACCCAGAAGGCTAGCCAGCTTGAGCTCTCAATCCCCCCTCTAAATAGGACACCCCAACTGCTGTTGGATATTTGGCCGATGGCTGCTCTAGCTACTTTCTGCTGGATAGAGGTGAAGAAGGGGCCCTGCAGTTGTAGTGTCCTCCAGAGGGGAACTCCTTAGGCCAGTGGAAGGGCCAGCAGGTCGGTCCAGGGGTCCTCAGTAGAAGTTGTTAGTTGAACTCATTTGGGGTTCCATTTGTAAGACCATCTGTAGCTTGATGGCCTCAATTCTAGAGGAAACAAATTTGACAAGGATGTTAAAAATACAGGTCCCGAAGGTGAGTAATAGCAAGATGGCTGCCATGGGACCTAGAAAGGGGAGAAGTCATGTTGCCTAACTCCAGAGGTTGGTATAAGAGTTTGAAAGGCATTGTCTGATTTCAGAAGCCTTTTCCTGTAAATGCTGGGTGGCATCTCATACTATCCCTGACTGGTTAGTGTAAAAACAACACTCTGCTCCTAAGACGGTACAGAGTCTTTCTTTCTCAGCAGTGAGGAGGTCTAGGCCTCGGCGGTTTTGGAGTGTCACTGCTGCCAAAGAGTCTATTTGGGATTGTAAAGTAAGGATAGATGTTATTTTTTGAATAAAACGTTGTTCAGTCCGTATTAACTTAGAATTGGTATAGGTGGCTGTTTCCTGATTCTGTAAGTACTTTAAGGTTTGGCTGAGTGCAAACAGCTGGCAAGTTTGAGCAGACCAGTTATTAGGCAATTTTAATACCTATTGTGTCTTTTTCCCTTAATCGCCCAGGAGAAATCATCTATCGTCCTGTCCTGAAGGGAGTTCCTCCTAGGTCTGGTCGGACCTTTGTATGGTAATTAGTTAAGATTTAGATCCCCTGTTAGGAAACGTGCTGGGTTAAGGATTTTTGATAGGAAGGCTATGGGTTAATGGCCTCAGTGCTTTCAGGCTATGCCCTTATTTACACTGAAAACAAGGTGGTATTGGAGTGTTATAGGGTTGCAGAGAAGACCTTCAATAATCAATTATAGGTTTTAAAGTTACCCTGGCTTTTAAAGGAATAGGGTACACTGTTTTTTCTTTACTACTTCCATTTCTCTTTCTTTCTCTTTGATTTCTTCTTTATCTCTTTCTGATTCCCTCTTTGTCTATCTCTTCCTTTCTATGACTTTCCATCTCTCTCTTTCTGATTCCCTCTTTGTCTCTCTGTCTCTTCCTCTCTCTCTCTCTGAGTTTGTCTCTTTCTCTCTCTCCTTTCTGCTGTCTTTCCCTGCCTCTGCCAGCTGCTTATGCTGCTGTTCTCCCCTCTCCTTCCCCGTTTGATGGCTTTGGCAGAAGACTGCCACCTCGTTGGATTTTTGCACTGCATGCAATAATTCCATGATTTGCTTGTGGTATTTAATGGGGGTTCCCCTAGAGGTTAGGAACTCCCTTTCTTTCCATATTGCAGCATGAGCATGTAGGATTAGATAAGCATACTTGCTATCTGTATACACATTTTATTCTTTTTCCCTTTCCCAGTTCTAAGGCTCAGGTAAGTGCCACTAGTTCTGCTAACTGGTCGCTGGTCCCTGTGGGAAGAGGCTTACTTTCAAGTACGGTTACATCACTAACTATGGCATAACCTGCCCTTTGTATCCCATTCTCCACAAATGAATTTCCATCAGTATATAGGTTAAGGTCAGGATTAGCTAAGGGGACTTCTAAGAGATCATCTCGGGCAGCATAAGTCTGGACTATAATTTGTTGTCAGTCGTGCTTGATTGGTTCCCCATCCTCTGGGAGAAAAGTGGCAGGGTTGAGGGCCACACACGTACGTATTTGAAGCACTGGTCTCTCAAGGAGTAGTGCCTGGTATCTAAGTAGGCGGTTGTCTGATAGCCATAAACTTCCTTTGGCACCTAGTATGCCATTTACATCATGAGTAGTCCAGATAGTGAGATCCTTTCCTTGTATTATTTTGATAGCCTCTGACACTAAGACGACCACCGCCGCGACTACCTATAAACATTGAGGCTAGCCTTTTGCTACTACATCAATTTCCTTACTTAGGTAAGCCACTGGTTGTGGGGTTGTCCCACGAGTCTGAGTAAGGACTCCAAGAACTATCCCTGCTCTCTCTGTGAAGTATAGTTTTGTCCTGTGGGAAGGCTTGAAGCTGGAGCTTGTACTAGGGCCTGCTTCAAGGTTTTGAAGGCTGTTTCTGCCCCCGGTTCCCATTCTACTAGACGAGTATTTGCCCTCTGGGTCTTCTTGATTAGAGTATAGAGGGGCCTGGCTATCTCGCTTCATCCGGGAATCCATGGTCGGCAAAAGCCGGTGATTCCAAGGAACACTCACAACTGTTTTAATGTCTTAGGGCGAGGATAAGCCAGTATAGGCTGTATTTGTTCCTTGCCAAGGGCCCTGGTCCCTCTGGCTAAGATTAGGCCTAGATATTTGACCTGCTGTCGGCAAATCTGGGCCTCGTACCCTTGATTAGCTAGAAAGTTTGAGAGATCTAGAGTAGCCTGCTGGCATGAGTCTCCTAAACTGGTAGCCAAAAGTAAATCATCCACATACTGAAGGACCAGAGTGCCTGGACTTGAGAAGTGGCCTATATCTTGGGCCAGTCCCTGACCAAACAGATGAGGACTATCCCTAAGCCCTTGGGGCAAGACCATCCATGTAAATTGGGACATGTGGTCTATGGGATCCTCAAAGGTAAAGAGAAACTGGGAGTCACAGTGCAGGGGAATACAGAAGAAGGCATCCTTGAAGTCCAGAACAGTGAACCATTCTGCTTCGTCTCGTATTTGAGAGAGCAGGGTATAGGGATTGGGTACAACTGAATATAGAGGAATTACTGCCTCACTGATCAGTCTGAGATCTTGCACTAGTCTCCACTGACTTCAGTTTTTGTACTCCTAGGATTGGGGTGTTGCAGGGACTGCTGCATTTCCTTACTAAGCCTTAAGCTTTTAAATGTTTAACAACATCCTGTAATCCTTTATGAGCTTCAGGCCTTAAGGGATATTGCCTTTGATAAGGAAAAGTGGTGGGGTCTTTTAGCCTGATTTGGACTGGGCAGGCCTTTTTTGCCCTTCCAAATTGTCCTTCCAATGCCCAGACTTCAGGGTTGATTCCCTCCTCAAGTAGGGGACAACAAACGGGTAACTTATTGCCCATATTCATGTAGATAATAGCTCCAGCTTTGGCTACTATATCCCTCCCTAATAAGGGTGTGAGACTTTCAGGCATAACAAGAAAGGCATGTGAAAAGAGGAAAGTCTCCCAATTACAACTGAGGAGGTGGGAGAAATACCTGGTTACAGGCTGTCCCAGGATTCCTTGGATGGTAAGGGACCTTGAGGACAGTCGTCCAGGACAGGAGATTAACACTGAGAAGGCTGCGCCAGTGTCCAGGAGGAAGTCAATTTCCTGGCCTTCAATGGTTAAATGTACCTGGGGCTCAGTGAGGCTGATAACATGAGCTGGCGCTTGCCCTGGGCACCCTCAGTCCTGTTGTTGAATCATCTGGTTGGGGGTTTCTGACCCAGAGAACCTTTGTCCTCTGGGGCAGTGCACCTTCCAGTGATTGCCTCAGCATAGTGGACATGGACGAGGGGGCGGCTTCTCGTTGGACAATCTTTTAAAGTGTCCTTGTAAACCACACTGATAACAAGCCCTGCTGGGTGATTGGCCTGCTCCATTTTTTGTCCTCTCTGAACCACCAAGGTTTGTTTGTCTGAAGGCCATGACTAAGGCTGTGGCCTTTCACTGATCTCGCTTTTCCTTTTTGGCCTGTTCCTTTTGGTCCCTATTATAGAACACCGAGGTTGCCAGGTTTAATAATGCCTCCAAATTTTGTTCAGGGCCCAGGGCTCACTTTTGGAGCTTTCTCCTGATATCTGTGGCTGATTGGGTAATAAACTTATCTTTTAGAATCAATTGACCCTCTAGTGAGTCTGGTGACAGGGGAGTATATTTTCTTGAGGCCTCCTGTAGCCACTCAAGGGAGGCAGAAGGATTTTCTTCCTTTCCGTGAGTTATGGTGGACATCATTGAATAATTCATGGGCTTTTTCCTATTTCTCCTTAGTCCTTCTAGAACACAGGTCAACAGATGTTTACGACCCCAGTCTCTATGATCTGAGTCAAGGTCCCAGTGGGGATCCATCCTGGGGACAGCTTGCTGACTGGTAGATAATTTTTCCCTTTCTTTGGCAGTCATTCTTTTACTTGACTAAGATACCAGGTATCTCCAAACACTCAGGCTGCAGCTAAAGCCACATTCTTTTCATTAAAGGCCAGAGTTTCATCTAACAATAGCATGACGTCTCTCCAAGTGAGATTGAAGGTTTGCCGTAGACCCTGTAGGACATCTTTGTACCTATCAGGATCATCTGAAAACTTCCCCAGGTCTGCCTTGATCTGCTTTAAATCATAGAGGGAGAAAGGGACATGTACCTGGGTTGGGCCAAATTCCCCTCCCCCTACAGCTTGAAGGGGACATAACTGATAGCATGGGGGTTTTTGTGGTCCTTTGGAGATTTCTTTGCTTGTTTCCTTCTGGGCAGGGGAGATTAGGGGAGGATTATCATCAATAGGAAGGGGAGCTATAGGGAGGCTAGGATATGGGGGTAAGCTGAAAGGTCCTCCTGTGGGATATAAATTGCAAGCTTTACATAGTTGTGTATTCTCCTTCAATGAAAAGAAAGCTTGGGCATAAGATATTTCACTCCATTTACCTTCCCTCTTACAGAAAAGGGCAAGCTGCAGGATAGTATTGTAATTTGTACTTCTCTCAGGTGGCCATTTTTCCCCATCAGAGAATATTGGGGCCAGGCTGTAGTGTAGAAAAATATGAGCTGCCTCTTTTTCAGGGTTTGCAGGTCAAATTGGTCCCAATGGCTTAGGATGCATTTCAAGGGTGAGCCTGTTGATGCCTGAGTGTTTCCCATCTGAAAGACAAAACTGTGCGCGGTTTTGGTTTGTTTTGTTTCTCACCCTGCCCAAGAACCTGCAATGGTCCCTGGATCCTACTGAATCAGAATAGTTGCGCTCACTGACACAGCAGCAGAAAGAACCCCTACCCAAGAACCTTCAGTGGTTCCTGGACCCTGCTGATCGGAATAGTTGCACTCACTGACGCAGCAGCAGAAACACTAGTTTTCCTCCCAGACCACAAGGAGGACCAAGGAAGGTCGGGATTTAGTGGCCCTTACCGACACATTCTCGAAAACCTGCACCTTTGCTTGTCCTCCTAGACCACAAAGAGGACCAAGAAAAACCGGATTTAGTGGCCCTTACGGACGCATTCTTGAAAACCTGTTAAAGAGTCCTAAGCATTCTCCTGTTAGTATTGGGACCTTACCTGTGTCCTATAAAGAGGTTATGCCCCAAAAATGGACGTGGAAGGCCATACCCTGAGGGAGGGGAGGGGTGGGGTCTCCAGAGTTGGAGGAGTGATGCCTTTTGTCTTCTTTTAATAGGAAGGATACAATTTCTGAGGCTCCCCATCTCCTAGCTTCAGGAATAGCTTTTGTTAGGCCTGCTTGTTTGAGGAGGGATTCTAAAATTCCAGATAGTCCCCCCAATGACAGGGCTTTGGGCAAAAATTATGTCTTTCTGATTGGTGAGCCCAGGTGCCTAAAGAAGGTAACAGAGTCCTGAAGTTTATACTAGAAATCATTCTTACAGGAGAAACTAGAAAAGCACCAGAGACAGGGAGTAGTTTTTAGAAGCGGGGCTAGCCTCGGAGAAGAGAGGCAAGAGGAAGTTTGTCTGGCAGGCGTTAGGACCCAGGGGTCAAGGGTCAGGGTAGATAGGTTAGATGGGTGAGTCTCGCTTGGGCCACATGCCTTTGAGAGTCCCGCTCATGGCCGCAGGGTCAACCAACTTGTTGTCGGGACCCCAGAGCTAAATGGCTTTCCTCTCTGTTGACCCTCGGCTCAGCCCAGAAGTACAGGAAAAGCAGAAGCTGGTTCCAGGCAAACCAACGCTCCCAACTCCAAAGAGTCGGGGGTTGTTAGAGAGCCCTTTCCCAGAAAGCCTGACACCCGTGTCTTTAGTCCAGCGGCCGCGCTAGTCTCTTTTAACTGGCCGACAGTGCCTAGTATTTAGCCCCCAAATTCTAAGGAAAAATAGGACAGAATAGCAAGTGAAAGGGGTCTGATGGTACTCACCACTTGATGATAGTCAATGGTTCCTTTGTGGTCGCCAAAATGTGTCTGGAATTGGTTCCTCCTGGTGGGTCCTTGGCCTCGCTGACTTCAAGAATGAAGCCACGGACCCTTGTGGTGAGTGTTACAGTTCTTAAAGATGGTGTGTCTGGAGTTTGTTCCTTCCAGTGTTCAGATGTGTCCAGAGTTTCTTCCTTCTGGTGGGTTCATGGTCTTGCTTGACTTCAGGTGTGAAGCCACAGACCTTCACAGTGAGTGTTATAGCTCTTGAAGGTGGCGCGTCCGGAGTTGTTGGTTCTTCCCGATGGGTTCTTGGTCTCGCTGGCTTCAGGAGTGAAGCTGCAGACCTTCGCGGTGAGTGTTATAGCTCATAAAGGTAGTGCAGACCCAAAGAGTGAGCAGCAGCAAGATTTATTGCAAAGAGCAAAAGAACAAAGCTTCCACAGCGTGGAAGGGGACCCGAGCAGGTTGCTGCTGCTGGCTTGGGTGGCCTGCTTTTATTCTCTTATTTGGCCCCACCCACATACTGCTGATTGGTCCATTTTACAGAGAGCTGATTGGTCCATTTTACAGAGTGCTGATTGGTCCTTTTTTACAGAGTGCTGATTGGTGCATTTACAAACCTTTAGCTAGACACAGAGCGCTGATTGGTGTGTTTTTACAGAGTGCTGATTGGTGCATTTACAAACCTTTAGCTAGACACAGAGCACTGATTGGTGCATTTACAATCCTTTAGCTAGACAGAAAAGTCCCCACCTGACCCAGAAGCCCAGCCGGCTTCACCTCTCATTGGAAACATTCAAAATCTGCTCTTCTAGCTATTGAAATATATACAATAAATTGTTGTTAAGTATAGTTACCCTATAGTGCTATAGAACACTAGATCTTATTCCTCCTATCTAGCTGTGTTCTTGTATCTGTTAACCAAACTCTTCCTAGCCCCGCCTCCCTCCTACTCCCTCCACTTCTAGTAGCCACTCTCCTACTCTATCCTACTCTACTTCAATGAGATCAATTTTTTTAGCTTTCAAATATGAGTGAGAACATGTGGTATTTATCTTTCAGTGCCTGGAGTATTTTACTTAACATAATGCCTTCCAAACTCATCCATGTTGTTGTGAATGACAGAATTTTGTTCTTTTTTATGGCTAGATAGTATTCCATTGTGAGTATGTACCACATTTTTAAAAATCCACTCATCTATTGATGGACACTTAGGCTGATTCCATATCCTGGCTATTGTGAATAGTGCTGCAATAAATGTAGGAGTGCAGATGTTTCTTTGACATGCTGATTTCCTTTCCTTTGGATATATAACCAGTAGTAGAATTATTGGATGATATGGTAGTTCTATTTTTAGTTTTTCGAGAAACTTCCATGCTGTCTTCTGTAATGGCTATACTAATTCACATTCCCACCCCAGTGTATTAAGAGTATCCTTTTCTGGCCAAGCATGGTGGCTGATGCCTGTAATCCCAGCACTTTGGGAGGCCGAGGCAGGTGGATCACGAGGTCAGGAGCTTGAGACCAGCCTGACCAACATGGTGAAACCCTGTTTGTACTAAAAATACAAAAATTAGCTGGGCATGGTGGTGCATGCCTGTAATCCCAGCTACTCAGGAGGCTGAGGCAAGAGAATTGCTTGAACTCAGGAGGCAGAGGTTGCAGTGAGCTGAGATTGCTCCATGGCACTCCAGCTTGTGTGACGGAGCGAGACTGTCTCAAAAAAAAAAAAAAAAAAAAAAAAAGAGTATCCTTTTCTTTGCATTCTCACCAACATATGTTAATTTAATTTTTGTCTTTTTGATAATAGCCATTCTAACTGAAATATCTCCTTGTGGTTTTGATTTGCATTTTTTCTGATGATTAGTGTTGTTGAGCAATTTTTCATATAATTCTTGGCCATTCACATGTTTTCTTTTGAGCTCATTTGCCCATTTTAAAATAAGATTATTATTATTATTATTGCTGTTGAGTTGTTTGAGTCCTTTGTATATTTTGGTTACTAATCCCTTGTGGAACGAATAGTTTGCACATATTTTCTACCATTCTGCAGTTTGTCTCTTCACTCTACTAATTTTTTTTTTTTTTTTTTTTTGCTGTGCAGCAGCTTGTCATTTGATATAATTATTAGTCTATTTTTATTTTTGTTGCTGGTGACTTTGAGGTCCTCTCCATAAAATCTTTGCCCTGACCAGTGTCCTGAAGTGTACCCTGTATGTTTTCTTCTTGCAGTTTCATAGTTTGTAGACTTACATTAAGTATTTTATCCATTTTGAGTTTTTTTTTAATGTGGTGAGAGGTAGGATCTACTTTTACTTTTCTGCATGTATATACTCAGTTTTCCCAGCACCATTTATTGAAGACACTGTCCCTTTCTTAATGAATGGTCTTGGCACCTTTGTTGAAAATCAGTTTCCTGTAAATATGTGGATTTATTTCTGGGTTCTTAATTCTGTTCATCTGGTCTATGTATCTGTTTTTATGGTAGTGTCATGCTATTTTGGTTATGATAGTTTCATAGTATATTTTGAAGCCCAGTAATGTGATAACTCCAGCTTTGTTCTTTTTGCTCAGGATTGCCTTAGCTATTCAGGGTCTTTTATGGTTCCATACAAATTCAAAAAAATTTTTAAGCTGTGAATAATGTCATTGGTATTTTGATAAAGATTGCATTGAATCTATAGATTGCTTTGAGTAGTGTGGACATTTTCACAATATTAATTCTCCCAATATATAAACTTGGATATCTTTCCATTTTTTTGTGTGTCTTCTTCAACTTCTTTCATCAATGTTTATAGTTTTCACTGTATAGAGCTTTCATCCTCTTGGTTAAACTTATTCCAAAGTATTTTTTGTGTATGTATTATATTCGGGTTGTTTCCTTGATTTCTTTTTCAGATGGTTCATTGTTCACATATATAAATGCTACTGATTTTTGTGTGTTGATTTTGTATTCTGCATCTTTACTGAATCCGTTTACTAGTTCTAACAGTTTTTGGTGATGTTTTTAGAGTTTTCTATATATAGGATTATGTTTTCTGCAAACAGACAATTTAACTTCTTCCTTTCTGATTTAATACCTTTTGTTTTTTTCTCTTGCCTAATTGCTTTGGCTAGGATTTCCTGTAATTTTCTTTTCTTATAGTGTCCTTGACTGACTACTTTCAGGCTTGCAGAATGAGTTTGGAAGTACTCCTTCCTTTTAAATTTTTAAGAAAGTTTGAAAGGGATTGGCATTAATTCTCCTTTAAATATTTGGTAGAATTCACCAGGTAAGCTGTCAGGTCCTGGGCTTTTCTTGGATGACAGACTTTTTATAATCATTTTAATCTCCTTTCTCATTATTAGTCTGTTCGTATTTTCTATTTTGCTGCGATTTAGTCTTGGTAGATTGTGTATTTCCAGGACTTTATCCATTCCGTTAAGGTTATCTAATTTGTTGGTGTATAATTGTTCATAGTAGTCCATTACAATTATTTGTATTTCTCTGCTATAATCTGTAACTTCTCTTTCATTTCTGATTTTATTTATTTGAGTCTTCTCTTTTTTTCTTAGTCTAGCTAAAGGTATTTCAATTTTGCTTATCTTTTAAAAACCCAACCTTACTTTCATTGATGTTTTCTATTGTTTTTTCTAGTCTCTATTGCATTTATTTCTGCTTTTAAAAAAATATTTATTTCTGCCATTAACTTTGGGCTTAGGTTTTTCTTCTTTTTCTAGTGTCTTGAGGTGCAATATTTGGTTGTTTATTTGGTATCTTTCTTCTTTTTTGATACAGGTATTTATTGGTATAAACTCCCTTTAGCATTTGCTGATGTCATAAGTGCTGGTGTGTTGTCTTTCTATGTTTATTTGTCTGAAGATGTTTTTCTTAAAAATTTTTTTTCCCTAAACAACAAAAATAATTTTTAAAAATAGAGACAAGGTCCCATTATGTTGCTCAGACTAGTCTTGAACCCATGGCCTCAAGTAATCCTCCTGCCTTGGCCTCTCAAGAGCTGGAATTACAGGCATGAGCCACTTCACCTGGCCTGTCTAAAGATTTTTTAAACTTCCTTTTAAAATTTCTCTTTGACCCACGGATTGTTTAGGAATCATTTGTTTAATTTTTGCACATTTGTAAATTTTTGAAAGCCTTTCTGTTGTTTTCTAGTTTCATATTGTTGTGGTCTGAGATACAATACGATTTCAATCTTAAATTTTTAAAGACTTGTTTTGTGGCCTATGATCTGTCCTTGAGAATGTTCCATTGCGCTTGAAAATAATGTATATTCTGCTGCCATTGGATGGAATGTTCTGTACATGTGAAGTTTATTTAGTCTAAGGTATACTTTAAGTCCAGTGTTTCCTTACTGATTTTCTGTCTGTCCATTGTTGAAAATGGGGTGTTGAAGTTCCCTACTATTATTATATCACACTCTATTTCCCTCTTCAGATATATTAGCATTTGCTTTATTTATTTAGGTGCTCCAATGTTGCGTGCATATATATTTACAATCATTATATCTTCTTGATTAATTGGCCCCTTAATCATTATATAATGACCTTCTTTGTTTCCCTTTATAGTTTCAACTTAAAGTCTATTTTATCTGATACGAGGTTACCTATGTTCTCTTTTGGTTTCCATTTTCATGGATTATCTTTCTCAATATTTTCACTTTCAATCAATGTATGTCCTTAAAAGTGAAGTGAGGCTAGGCATTCTGGCTCATGCTGGCAATCCCAGCACTTTGGTAGGCTGAGGTGAGCAGATAACTTGAGGTCAGGAGTTCAGACCAGCCTGGGCAACATAGTGAAACCCTGTCTCTACTAACAAAAAAACAAACAAAAAAATTAGCTGGGCATGGTGGTGTGCACCTGTAATCCCAGCGACTCAGGAAGATGAGACAGGAGAATTGCTTGAACCAGGGAGGCGGAGGGTGCGGTGAGCCAAGATCTCACCACTGCACTCCAGCCTGGGTGACAGAGTGAGACTCCATGTCAAAAAAAAAAAAAAAAAAGAAATAAAATGAGTCTGGTAGGCCCCATATATTTATTTGTTCAGGGCTCATTTTTTTTTTTATCCATTAAGCCACTCTATGTCTTTTGTTGGGAAAATTTGATCCATTTACATTCAAGGTAATTATTGATAGGTAATCAATAATTATTGATTTACTAACTGATTATTGATCATAATAATTATTTTGGACATTTTGTTCATTGTTTTCTGCTTGTTTTGTAGTTCTTTTTTCCCCTTCTTCCTCTCTTGCTGTCTTTCTTTGTGATTAGATGATTTACAGTAGTGGTGTGCTTTGAAGACTTTTATCTGTTGTGTAGCTACTATATGTTTTTGCTTTGTAACTAGCATGAGGCTTACATAAAACCAGCTCAGGCACAAGGCCACCCTGCTCAAAAACTCCAGCCTCATGCCTGCCTGTAGGTTAATGATAGATGGCTTGCCCAGAATCTCTGGACAGGCTTACTGGTGAAGATAGTTTGTCAGCACTGGAATATGTGCCTACTTACTCAAATGCACAGAAACCAGTGCATGGCCACAAGGATCACAAACAATCAGGGAAACATAACACTACCAAAGGAACAAATCAAAGCACGAGTAACCAAGTTTAAAGAAATGGAGATCTAATGAACTGTCTGACAAAGAATTCAAAATAATCAAAGAAGCTTAGTGGGCCACAAGAGAACACATATAGACAACTAAATAAAATCAGGGAAACAATACACAAACAAAATTAGAAGTTAAACGATGGGATAAAAACCATAAAAAAGAACCAAACAGAAAATCTGGAGCTAAACTGGCTCCAGTTTTAGCCAGCTCCACTGGCTAAACTAAAAAATTCTGTAAAGAGCTCAATCACGCAGAAGAAAGAATCACTGAGCTCAAAGAGAGATCATTTGAAATTACCTGGTGAGAACAAAAACAACAAAAACAATAATGATGAAACAGGGTGAAAAATGTATATGGGAATTACGAGACTTCTTCAAGTGAACCAATGTTGACATTATGGGAATTTAAGGAGGAGCAGAGAAAGAGAAGGGTTTAGAAAGTGTATTTAAATAAATAATGATGAAAAAAACCTTTCCAAGTCTGGAAAGGGAAATGACCATCCATATCCTGAATCCCAAAGAACCCTAAATAGATTAAATATAAAATTATCTTCACTGAGACACATTGTAATCAAACTCTCAAAAGTTAAAGACAAAAAGTTTGAAAACAGAGAATAGAACCTTGTTTCATACAAGGGGACTCCCATAAGACCATCAGCAGATTTCTCAAAAGAAACTTTGCAGGCCAGGCGAGAGTAGGATGATTTATTCAAAGTACCGAAAGAAAAAAAAATCCTGCCATGTAGAGCAAGGCTGTTCTTTCAGAAATGATAGAGAGTTTAGAACATTCCTAGATTAAAAAAAAAAAAAAGAACTGAGGGAGTTCATCATCACTAGATCTGCTTTAAATAAAAATGCTGGCCTGTAATCCCACCACTTTGGGAGACTGAGACAGGAGGAGATCGCTTGAGGCCAGGAGTTCAAGACCAGCCTCGGCAACATAGCAAGACCCCATTTCCATTTTTTAATGCTAAAGGTAGTTCTTTAAACAGAAAAGTACATGAACTAGTAACATGGAAACATATGAAATTATGAAACTCATTAGTAAAAGTAAGTACATAGTCAAATCCAGAGTATTCTAATATGATAATGGCAGTGTATAAATCACTTATATCTCTAGTATGAAGACTAAAAGGGAAAACTCTAAAGTAACAGTTATAAAAGTTTGTTAAGGGATACACAACCTAAAAAGATGGAAATGGTGACTTCAAAAACGTAAAATGTGTGTGGGGTGCTAAAGTGTGTAGTTTTTTACATAACTGAAGTTAAGTGAGCAGCTTAAAATAGGCTCTTATAACTATGTTTTATATAAACCTCACTGCTTTATTAAAATCTATTTTTATTTATAATTTTAATTGACTTAAAAAAGTTAATAGACTATTTCTTAGAGCAATTTTAGGTTTACAAAAAATTTGATTAGATAATACAGAGAGTTTTTACATAACCCTTCTTTCCCGGCACACAGTTTTTCTATTATTAACATCTTTCACTGGTAAGGTACATTTTTTACAATTGATGAAGTTGTATTGATACATTATAATTCATTAAAGTCCACAGTTTACATTAGGGTTCACTCTTTGTGTTGTACAGTTCTATGTCTTTCAACATAGTGTCATGTATCTATCACTACGTTATCATATAGAATAGTTTCACCACTCTAAAAATCCCCTGTACTCCACCTATTCATCTTTTCTTCCCTTGCCCCGAGCAAAGACTGATTTTTTTACTGTCTCTTATAGTTTGCCTTTTCCAGAATGTTCTATGATTGGAATCGTATAGAATGTGCTTTTTTAAGACTGCTTCTTTTACTTACTGATATGCATTTAAAGTTCTTTCATGTCTTTTTGTGGTTTAATAGCTCATTTTCTTTTATCATTGAATAATAGTCCATTGTATGGATATACAACAGTTTGTTTATCCATCCACTTATTTAAGGGAATCTTGGTTGCTTCCAGTTTCTGGAAAGTATGAATAAAGCTGCTATAAACGTTCATTTACAGGTTTTTGTGTGCACATAAGTTTTCAACTCAATTGGGTAAATACCTAGGAGCACAGATGCTGTATTGTAATGTAAAACTATATTTACCTTTGTATGAAATTGCCAAACTGTCTTCCAAAGTGGCTGTAACAGTTTGCATTCCCATCAGCAATGACTGGGAGTTCCTGTTGCTCCACATCATGCTCCACATCTTCATCAGCATTTGATATTTTCAGAATTTTGGATTTTAGTCATTTTAATAGTGTAGCAGTATCTCATTGTTATCCTAATTTGCAATTACCTAATGACAGTTTATTTTATTTTCATATGCTTATTTGTTGCCATATATTCTTTGGTGAGACATCTGTTCTGATCTTTTGCCTGTTTTAAAATTAGGTTGTCTGTTTACGTATTACTGCGTTTTGTTTTGTTTTGTTTTGTTTTGAGACAGAGTCTCGCTCTGTCACCCAGGCTGGAGTGCAGTGTTGCAATCTCAGGTCACTGCAAGCTCTGCCCCCCAGGTTCACACCATTCTCCTGCCTCAGCCTCTGGCGTAGCTGGGACTACAGGTGCCCACCACCACACCTGGCTAATTTTTTTGTATTTTTAGTAGAGACGGGGTTTCACTGTGTTAGCCAGGATGGTCTTGATCTCCTGACCTTGTGATCTGCCTGCCTCAGCCTCCTAAAGTGCCAGGATTACAGGCGTGAGCCACCGTGCCCGGCCACATATTACTGAATTTTAAGAATTATTTGTCTATTTTGGATATGTGTTCTATCAAATGTGTGTTTCACAAAGATTTTCTTCCAGCGTGTGGCTTGCCTTTACATTCTCTTAACAGTGTATGTCACAGAGCAAAAAGTTTTAATTTTAATGAAGTTCAAGCTGTCAATTTTTTATTTCATGAATTGCAGTTTTGGTATTGTATCTAAAAACTCATTGCCAAACCCAGGGTCATCTATATTTTCCACTATGTTAAATATTTCAGGCAGTTTTATAGCTTTCCATTTTACATAGAGCTATGATCCATTTTGAGTTAATTTTTATGAAAGATGTAAGGTCTGTGTCTAGATTCTTTTTTCTTTTTTTTTTTTTTTCCTGCATGCATATGCCCAGTTGCTTCAGCACCATTTGGTAAAAACACCATTCTTTCTCCATTGAATTGCTTTAACTCATTTGTCAGACATCAGTTGACTATATTTGTCTGGGTCTATCTCTGAGCTCTCCATCCGTTCTACTGATCTATTTGCTTATTCTTTGCTTTTGTTTTGTTTTTTTGAGACAGGGTCTCTGTCGCCCAGTGGTGCGATGCTAGCTTACTGCAGCCTTGACCTCCCCAGACTGAGGTGATTTTCCCACCTCAGCCTCCTGAGTAGCTGGGACCACAGGCATGTGCCACCAAACCTGGCTAATTTTTGTATTTTTTGTAGAGATGAGGGATGGGATCTCACCATGTTGCCAGACTGGTCTTGAACTCCTGGGCTCAAGTGATCCACCCACCTTGGCCTCCCAAAGTGCAGGGATTATGGGCATAGCCATCACACCTGTCCTATTTGTCTTTTCCTTCACTAATACCATATTATCTTGATTACTGTAAGGTTTATAGTGAATCGACGTCAGGTTGTGTCAGTCCTTTGATTTTGTTCTTCTTTAGTATTTTCTGAGAATTCTGGATCTTTTGCTTTTCATATAAACTTTAGAATCAGTTTATCAATATACACAAAATAACTGGGCTGGGATTTTGATCAAGATTGCATTGAGTCTATAGATTAAGTTGAGAAGAACTGACATCTTAAAAATATTGTCTTATCTATAAACATAGACTATCTCTCCATTTATTTAGATCTTCTTTAATTTCTTTTGCCATAGTTTTGTAGTTTGTCTCACAGAGATCTTGTAAAAATTTTGTTAAATTTATACCTATGTGTTTCATTACTTTTTCGTGCTAATATAAATGATATTGTTTTTAATTTTTGACTCCAATAGTTTATATTGACATATGATGATATGTCATATACATAGAATTGAGAGATTTCTGTGTACTGCCTCTGTTTGTTACATAATTAAATCCTCACAAAAATTCCATAAAGTAGGTCCTATTAGTATCCACATGATATGGTTTGGCTGTGTCCCCACCCAAATCTCATCTTGAATTATAACTCCCACAATTCCCACATGTCGTGGGAGGAACCTGGTGGAAGTTGATTGAATTATGGGGACGGGTCATTCCTGCGCTGTTCTTGTCATAGTGAATGAGTCTCACGAGATCTGATGGTTTTGAAAAAATGGGAGTTTCCCTGTACAAGCTCTGTCTTTGCCTGCTGCCATCCATGTAAGACGTGACTTGTTCCCCCTTGTCTTCTGCCATTATTGTGAGGCTTCCCCAGCCACATGGAACTGTAAGTCCAATTAAACCTCTTTCTTTTGTAAATTGTGCAGTTTTTTCAGCAGCTTGAAAATGGACTAATACGCCATACTTTGGAGATAAGAAAAATTGAGACAAAGTTTAAATGACTTGCTCCATTTCCACAGTGACTAGGTGGCAGAGCTAGTATTCAAATCCACATAGCCTATATTTACCTTTGCTGATATAATGTACTTTTTCTTTTTTTATTTAGAAAAAGCATTTAAGAGTTTGATTTATTGTTATTTGGTGTATAACATTCCATATCTATCACACCTGCTATGAGGATTATACCCTTTATTGGTATAAAAATTTCCTTTATTTAATTTAATGTATATTGACTCACTTTTCTGTATATATCAAAATATTTAATTTTGTCTTATTTGTATTTGCCAATATATCTTTGAACATTGTTTAATTTACAACCTTATAAAGAGCACAGAGTTGGAGTTTATTTCTTATTATACTGACTGTGTCTTCTGTTATTATGCTTAATGCTTTTTTCCCCTTTCCCTCATTTCCTTTGTTATTTCTTTTTATGCATGGACTACATTGTTATTTACTTTTACCTCCTTTAGATATTTGAAGGTTTTAGATAGTTTTAAAAATTCTATCTGTGGTACCCTTTAAACTTTTTTTGTTACAAAAGTAATATATAATCACTGACAACAATTCCAACACTTCAGAAATATATAAACCAAAAAAGTGAAAACCCATCGTTCATTTTTCACCTTCTCCCAGTAAAATACATTTTTTTCCTCAGCAGAGTAACCTATTTAACAGTTTGGTTCAACTATATGGATAGGCTTTATTTTAACAGCTACATGGTCTTCCGTAGTAAGACTCTACCCCTTTCTCTAATTGTTGAAGCTTCAAGTTGTCTTTATTTATATAGCTTTTTAATGATGGAGTATTTTCCTTATAGATGTGTGAATATTTTTCTATCTAGTACATTTCTAAAGTGGCATTGCTGGTCCAAGTATATGTGTATTTTTATTTATAAAAGATACTTTCAAATGGCTATAAATTGTGCCAACTTGTTTTCCCAATGGTAGTGTATGAGAGAGTGCTCATTTCACCACACTCCCACAAACGCTAAATGGTATTAGTAGTTGGTCAAGCTGATGTGGAGGAAAAGAATTCCAACATCATTTAAATGCAAATGATGGCAGATTTATCTGTTCTCTTTAAACATTTTTTTCCTAGTACTTTACCTTTTAATTATTTTTCTTACATTATTGTATTGGCTAGACCAATCTAGACCAGTGCTGAGAATCTCCTGTCAAGACCTGGGCCTTAAACCTGGCCATGAAGAATTAGAGACCCCTGTTAATTCAGGATGTCACATGACAGGAAAACATCTCACTCAGCAGCTTATACCACACCTCCCTGTTACATCTTTTATTCTTAGCATATATAATAACAGATTCTTATCAGGAGTAGGCACTGAATTTTATCAAGAGATTTTTAGGGGCATCTATTAAAAGGATCATATAGTTTTCTTCTTTACTTTTGGGGGGTTGTGATTAATACAACTACCTTGTTTATTATCTTAATAGATTTTCTAATGCTGAGACATTGTTGCCTTTCAGATTAAGATTTTATTGGTGGTAATCCCTCCCCCGCCTACCTCCATCATCCCTTTTCTCCTCCTCCTCTTTTTCTTGTTGTTGTTGTTGTTCTTCCTCCTCCTCTTACCCTTCTTCCCCTTCCCCTCCTCTTCCTCTTCCTCCTCCTTGTCCTCCTTCTACTCCTCCTCCTTCTTTCTTTCTTGGCTGGGCACAGTGGTTCATGGCTGTAATCCCAGCACTTTGGAAACCAAGGTGGGAGGATTGTTTGAGGCTGGGAGTTCAAGACCAGCCTGGGCAACATAGGGAGACCACATCTCTACAAAAAAAATTTTTTTAAGTAGCCAGGCATGGTGGTGTGCACCTGTGGTCCTGACTACATGGGAGGCTGTGGTGGTAGGATTGCTTGAGCCTGGGAGGTCAAATCTGCAGTGAGCTGTGATTATACTACTGTATTCCAGCCTGAGCAACAGAGCAAGACCCCCATTTCTAATAAGAAATAAGTTATTTAGGTGGCAAATTTAGAATTCCAGTCCAAAATTTACTTTTTGTAAAACTTTTTATTTTGAAATAAAGATTCACAGGAAGTTGCAAAAATAGTGTACAGAGATCTGATGTACCCCTCAACCAGTTTTGCTCAATAGTTAGATCTTATCTAACTACAGCATAATAGCAAAGCCAGGAAATTGACATTGTTACAATGTGTGTGTATAGTTTTATGCCATTTATCACAAGAGTAGCTTCCTTTAACCACCACTGCAGTCAAGGTACAGAACTATCCCCCTCATCACAAAGACCTCCCCATGCTACTTTTCTGTGTCACATCCACTCCACTCCCTACCGTCTTTTAGCATTGACAACCACTAATTTGTTCTCCAACCCTATGATTTTTGTCATTTTCAGAATTTTACATAAGTGGAATCATACAGTATGTGACCTTTTGAGGTTGGCTTTAAAAAAAAACCTCAATATAATGCCCTGAAACCCCATTTAAATTGTTGTGTATAGTATTAGTTCATTTACTTTTTATTGCTGAGAAGTATTCCAAGGTATGATGTACTAAAGTTTGTTTAACTATTCACCTATTGAAGGACATTTTTGTTTTTTTTCTAGGTTTTCACTAGTACAAATAAAGTTTTTATGAACAATCATGGAAATGATGCGCAGGTTTTTGTGTGAATTTAAGTTTTCATTTCTTTGGGATAAATGCCTGGGAATGTGATTGCTGGGTCATATGGTAAATGTACATAGAGTTGGCCCTCTATATCCATGGGTTCTATATCAATGAATTCAGCCAACCATGGATCAAAAACATTTTGGGAAAAAACATAAAAATAACAATACAACAATAGGAAATATTATAAATTTTAGAAAATACAGTATGACAACTATTGAAATAGCATTTACATTGTATTAGGTATTATAAATAACCTAGAGATGATTTAAAGTATGAGAGGATATATGTAGGTTATATGCAAATACTCCACCATTTTATTTTTTATTCTAACCAGGCCCAACTCTGATTCTAAGATCAGATAAGATGCACGATTTTATATAAGGGACTTGAGCATCCATGGATTTTGATATCTGTAGGGGGACCTGAAACCAATCCGTTGAGGATAATAAAGGTCAACTGTATAGTTTTTGAAGAAACTGCTGAATTGTTTTCTAGAGTTGCTCTACCATTTTGCATTCCCACCAGCAATATATGAGAAATCCAGTCTCTCTGCATCTTTGTCACCATTTGATGTTATTACTATTCCTTTTTATTTTGCTGTATTAATAGGTACATGGTGATATCTCATAATGGTATTTATTTTTAATTCTCCAATGAATAGTGATATTGAACATCTCTTAATATGCTTTTTGCATCCATGTGCTCTCTTCAGTAAAATATCTCTTCATGTCATTTGTCCATTTTCTAATTGGGTGCCTTCTTTACTGTTGAATTTTGAGAATGCTTTATTTTAAGCATGAGTCTTTCATCGGATATGTGGTTTGCAAAATAACTTCTTTTAGTTTTCAGTTTGTCTTTTATCTGAACAGTGTCTTTCACAGAGCAAAAGTTATTATTTTTGATGGCATCCAGTTTATCAATTTTTTCTTTTATGGATCATGCTTTTGGTGCCATGTCTAAGAATTCTTCCCCGAGTCTTAAGTACTGCAGATTTTTTCCCATTCTTTTTTCTTAAAGGTATATAGTTTAATATTTAATTTATTATCAGTTTTGAATTAACTTTTATATAAGCTGTGAGGTTTTGGTTGAGGTTATCTTTTTGCCTATGGAGATCCAGTTGCTCCCACATCATTTGATTAAAAGACTATCCTTTCATCACTAAATTGCTTTTGTATCCTCAAAAGTTAGTTGTTAGTGGGTTCTATATTTTCTTTCATTGATCTATGTGTCTATCTCTCTGCCAGTAACACACATCTGGATTACTTTGTCTGTATAATGTCTTAAATGGAGTAGAGTACTTTCCTTCAATTTATTCTTGTTTTTCACAGTTATTTTAGCCATTCTACTTCTTTGACTTTCCATATAGATTTTGGAATAACTTACAAAAAATATTTCTGGGATATTTATAGGAATTGCATTAAACCTGTATATCAATCTGAGAAGAGTTGACATCTTTACTATATTGAGTCTTTCATTCTGTGAACATGGTGTGTCTCTCAATTTAGATTTACTTTGATTTCTTTTATTAGTGTTTTATAGTTTTTAGCATACAATTTAATGCTGTGTTTTATAAAAGCAACGCTGTATTTTGTTAGTTCACATGTACCTCCCTTTTTTGTGGAATTGTAAATGGTATTGTATTTCTAATTTTGGTTTCCATGTGGTCATTGCTAGTATGTAGAAATACAATTAATTTCTTTTGCAGACAAGTAATCTTTATGAATATTGATGTTTAAGTCCTCAAATACATACTAGCAAACCATATATGGCAGCATATTAAAAGGTTTATACACCATTACCAAGTGAGATTTATTCCTGGAATTCAAAGATGGTTAAATATATGAAAATCAATGTATATAATATATTTGTGTGTGTTGAATCAACTTTGCATCCCAGGAATAAAGCCTACTCGATTGTGGCAGATTAGCTTTTCAATGCGCTGCTGGATTTGATTTGCTAGTATTTTGTGGAGGGTTTTTGCATCTGTGTTCATCAGGGATATTGGCCTGGAATTTCTTTTTTGTTGTTGTTGCGTCTCTGCCAGGTTTTGGTATCAGAATGATGCTAACTTCATAGAACAAGTTAGGGAGGAGTCTTTCCTCCTCAATTTTAGGTAATAGTTTCAGTAGGATTGGTACCAGCTCTTCTTTATACATCTGGTAGAATTTAGCTGTGAATCCATTAGGTCCAGGGCTTTTTCTGGTTGGTAGACTTTTTTTTACTGATTCAATTTTAGAACTTATTATTGGTCTGTTCAGAGTTTCAGTTTCTTCCTAGTTCATTCTTGGGAGGTTGTATGTTTCTAGGAATTTATCCATTTCTTCTGGGTTTTTGAGTTTGTGTGCATAGAGGTGTTTGTAGAAATCTCTGAGGGTTTTGTATTTCTGTGTGGTCAGTGTTAATGTT
Organism: Symphalangus syndactylus; assembly: GCF_028878055.3. Taxonomy (NCBI): domain Eukaryota; kingdom Metazoa; phylum Chordata; class Mammalia; order Primates; family Hylobatidae; genus Symphalangus; species Symphalangus syndactylus. Next base: position 120,651,099 of record NC_072428.2, read on the forward strand.
TTTTTGTTGTTTCTGATTGTGTTTCTTTGGATCTTCTCTCTTTTTTTTATTAGTCTAGCTAGTGGCCTATCAATCTTATTTATTCTTTCAAAAAACAAACTTTTGATTTTGTTCATCTTTTGGATGGTTTTTTGCATCTCAGTTTCATTCAGTTTAGCTCTGATTTTGGTTATTTGTTTCCTTCTGCTAGCTTTGGGGGTTATTTGCTCTGGTTTTTCTAGTTCCTTTAGCCGTGATGTTAGGTTGTTAATTTGAGACCTTTCTAACTTTTTGATATGGGCAGTTAGCACTGTAAACTTTCCTCTATATCCCAAAGATTCTGATATGTTGTATGTTTATTTTCTTTTTTATTTATTTATTTATTTATTTATTTATTTATTTATTTATTATACTTTAGGCTTTAGGGTACATGTGCACAATGTGCAGGTTTGTTACATATGTATCCATGTGCCATGTTGTTTTGCTGCACCCATTACTTCGTCATTTAGCATTAGGTATATCTCCTAATGCTGTCCCTCCCCCCTCCCCCCAACCCACAACAGTCCCCAGAGTGTGATGTTCCCCTTCTTGTGTCCATGAGTTCTTTGTTCAATTCCCACCTATGAGTGAGAACATGCGGTGTTTGGTTTTTTGTCCATGCGATAGTTTGCTGAGAATGATGGTTTCCAGTTTCATCCATGTCCCTACAAAGGACATGAACTCATCATTTTTTATGGCTGCATAGTATTCCATGGTGTATATATGCCACATTTTCTTAATCCAGTCTATCGTTGTTGGACATTTGGGTTGGTTCCAACTCTTTGCTGTTGTGAATAGTGCCGCAATAAACATACGTGTGCATATGTCTTTATAGCAGCATGATTTGTAGTCCTTTGGGTATATACCCAGTAATGGGATGGCTGGGTCAAATGGCATTTCTAGTTCGAGATCGCTGAGGAATCGCCACACTGACTTCCACAATGGTTGAACTAGTTTACAGTCCCACCAACAGTGTAAAAGTGTTCCTATTTCTCCACATCCTCTCCAGCACCTATTGTTTCCTGACTTTTTAATGATGGCCATTCTAACTGGTGTGAGATGGTGTCTCATTGTGGTTTTGATTTGCATTTCTCTGATGGCCAGTGATGATAAGCATTTTTTCATGTGTTTTTTGGCTGCATACCATCAAGCTACCAATGACTTTCTTCACAGAATTGGAAAAAACTACTTTAAAGTTCATATGGAACCAAAAAAGAGCCCGCATCGCCAAGTCAATCCTAAGCCAAAAGAACAAAGCTGGAGGCATCACGCTACCTGACTTCAAACTATACTACAAGGCTACAGTAACCAAAACAGCATGGTACTGGTACCACAACAGAGACATAAATCAATGGAACAGAACAGAACAGAGCCCTCTACAAGCATCTGATCTTTGACAAACCTGACAAAAACAAGCAATGGGAAAAGGATTCCCTATTTAATAAATGGTGCTGGGAAAACTGGCTAGCCATATGTAGGAAGCTGAAACTGGATCCCTTCCTTACACCTTATACAAAAATTAATTCAAGATAGATTAAAGACTTAAATGTTAGACCTAAAACCATTAAAACCCTACAAGAAAACCTAGGCAATACCATTCAGGACATAGGCGTGGGCAAGGACTTCATGTCTAAAACACCAAAAGCAATGGCAACAAAAGCCAAAATTGACAAATGGGATCTAATTAAACTAAAGAGCTTCTGCACAGCAAAAGAAAGTACCATCAGAGTGAACAGGCAACCTACAGAATGGAAGAAAATTTTTGCAACCTACTCATCTGACAAAGGGCTAATATCCAGAATCTACAATGAACTCAAACAAATATATGTTTATTTTCATTAGTGTCAAAGAATTTCTTGATTTCTGCCTTCATTTCATTATTTACCCAAAAGTCATTCAGGAGCAGATTGTTTAATTTCCATGAAATTATATAGTTCTGAGAGATCATCTTAGTATTCATTTCTGTTTTTTTTTTTTTCCTGAGACACAGTCTCACTCTGTTGCCCAGGCTGGAGTGCAGTGGCATGATCTTGGCTCACTGTAACCTCTGTCTCCTGGGTTCAAGCAATTGTCCTGCCTCAGCCTCCTGAGTAGCCGGGATTACAGGCGTGTACCACCATGCCTGGCTAATTTTTGTATTTTTAGTAGAGACGGGGTTTCACCATGTTGGCCAGGCTGATCTTGAACTCCTGGCCTCAAGTGATCTGCCTGCCTTGGCCCCACAATGTGCTGGGATTACAGGCATGAGCCACTGCGCCTGGCCATGATTTCTGTTTTTATTGTGCTGTGGTCTGAGAGTCTGGTTGGTATGATTTTGGTTTTTTTTTTTTTTTTGAATTTGTTGAGAGTTGTTTTATGGCTGAGTGTGTGGTCGGTTTTAGAGCATGTGACATGTGCAGATAAGAAGAATGTGTATTTGTTGTTGGGTAGAGTGTTCTGTAGATATCTGTTAGGTCCATTTGGTCAAGTGTTGAGTTTAGGTCCCAAATACCTTTGTTAGTTTTCTGCGTCGATGGTCTGTTACTGTCAGTGGGATGTTGAAGTTTCCCACTGTTATTGTGTGGTTATCTGAGTCTCATTGTAGGTCTCTAAGAACTTGTTTTATGAGTCTGGGTGGTACATTATTGGGTACATATATATTTAGGATAGTTAAGTCTTCTTGTTGAATTGAATCCTTTATCATATGTAATGCCCTTCTTTGTCTCTTTTGATCATTGTTTGAAGTCTGTATTGTCTGAGATAGGAATAGAAACCCCTACTCTTTTTTGTTTTCTGCTTGCTTGGTAGATTTTTCTCCATTTTTTAACTTTGAGTCTATGGGTGTCATTGCATGTGAAATGGGCCTCTTGACGATGGCATACAGTTGGGGCTTGCTTCTTTATCCAACTTGCCACTGTGTGCCTTTTAAGTGGGGTGTTTAGCCTGTTTATGTTCAAGGTTAATATTGGTATGTGTGGGTTTGGTCCTGTCATGTTGTTGTTAGCTGGTTGTTATGCAGACTTGATTGTGTATTTGCTTTATAGTGTCAATGGTTTATGTACTTAAGTGTGTTTTTGTAGTGTCTAGTAATGGCCTTTTGTTTCCACATATAGCAGTCCCTAAAGGACCTGTAAGACAGGTCTGATGGTAATGAATTCTCTTGGCATTTGCTTGTCTGAAAAGGATTTTATTTCTCCTTCACTTATGAAGCTTAGTTTGGCTGGATATGAAATTCTTGGTTGGAGTTTTTCTTTAAGAATGCTAATTGGCTGGGCACGGTGGCTCACGCCTGTAATCCCAGCACTTTGGGAGGCCGAGGCGGGTGGATCACGAGGTCAGGAGATCGAGACCATCCTGGCTAACACGGTGAAACCCCGTCTCTACTAAAAATACAAAAAATTAGCCGGGCGAGGTGGCGGGCGCCTGTAGTCCCAGCTACTCGGGAGGCTGAGGCAGGAGAATGGTGCGAACCCCTCGGGGCAGAGCCTGCAGTGGAGCCGAAATCACGCCACTGCACTCCAGCCTGGGCGACAGCGAGACTCTGTCTCAAAAAAAAAAAAAAAAAGGAATGCTAATTATAGGCTGGGCGCGGTGGCTCACACCTGTAATCCCAGCACTTTGGGAGGCCAAGATGGGTGGATCACGAGGTCAGGAGATTGAGACCATCCTGGCCAACATGGTGAAACTCTGTCTCTACTAAAAATACAAAAATTAGCCGGGCGTGGTGGCATGTGCCTATAATCCCAGCTACTCAGGAGGCTGAGGCAGGAGAATCAATTGAACCAGGGAGTCAGAGGTTGCAGTGAGCCGAGATGGTGCCACTGCACTGCACTCCAGCCTGGCGACAGAGCAAGACTCCGTCTCAAAAAAAAAGAAAAAAAGCTAATTATAGGCCCCCAATTTCTTCTGGCTTGTAGAGTTTCTGCTGAAAGGTCTGCTGTTAGCCTGATGGGGTTCCTTTGGTAGGTGACCTGCCCCTTCTCTGTAATTCTCCTGTGGTTAGGTGGGATCTGCTGGAGAAGAAGCTATAGCAGCAGCTGCCAGGAAATACCCTGGTTGGGCATCCAAGGTTGTGCCGCAAGCAAGTGTGGCCAGGCAGGGACTCGGGAGAGGCCAGCAGACAAGGAGGTGCTCAGACCAGACTGTCCCCATCCCGTGGGCAAGAATGCTCTTCTCTGTCCAGTTCTGACAGTCAACAAAGGCCAAAGCCACCTAGAAGAGCATGGCAAGCCTTGGAGGATGGGTGTTTCTGGTTGTGCTCCATTGCAACCATTCCTGTGCCAAACCCTCTGGGCTCCGCACAGGCTGGAGTCCTGTCCCTGCTTCCTCTCCAAGCAGCTCTCCCTGTCAGCTCAAATGTCTGTGGAGGTCATGGAGTCTTCTGCAGCTAGGATTCTGGAGGTCTGTGGTGAGAGTGGGCCAATCCTCACCTATTTAACCCGCCCTTTCCCCAGGAGCTCCTGGGTGCCAGCAATGAGTCCTGGTGCTTGGAAACCCCATGCAGGGCTCCCAGCTTCCTTTGCCTTCGGCCTGGGGTCTGTGCTCTCCCTCTGTCCACTCTCAATGCCTTGTCTCTGAAGATCTGCTCAGAGTGTGTCAGTTTTCTTGATAGTCTGGTCTCTCAGTGGGAAATGCTCTTCCTGGCTGTGTCTAGTCAGCCATCTTGGCTCTTTTCTATAATTGATTTTTGTATATAACTCTTGTAACTGCATCCTTGTTGAACTTACTTATTAATTCTAGGAGGGTTTTTTAAAATAGATTACTTGGAATTTTCTGTATAGATCGTTATATTATTTGCAAGTAGGGATAGTTTAATTTCTTTCTGTCCAATATGTATTGTTTTTATTTCTTTTTCTGGCTTATTGCAGTGACTATGACTTCCAGTACGATGCCGAATAATGGTGGTGAAAGTGGACATTTTTCACTTGCTCTTGACCTTAGGGAGAATTCATTCAGTTTTGCACTATTAAGTATGATGTTATTTGTAGGGTCTTTGTATATGAACTTTATCAAGTCAAGGAACTTTCCTTGTATTTCTAGCTTCCTGAGAGTTTTTAGCATGGATGAGTGTTAAAGTTTGTCAGATACTTTTTGGCATTGATTGATATGATTATTTAACTTTTCTTCTTTAATCCATGTAATGGGAACAACACAGTAAAAGTTGCCGGCCTATGCCACATGCAGATGACTGAAGCCAGTGGCTGGAGATAAGAACTTGGAGGCATCTCTCTCATCTAGCAGATTGGGCTCCCTATTTTTCCCACTACTTCCTTTAAAAGGACCATTTGGGAATTTGTCTGTGAACTTAAAGTGACCCATATACCCCATTTCATTGTATTTACTGCTAGTTGCCATTCTCTCTCTGTCTTTGTCTCTCTCTGTGACCAACTCTTCATTTCTGCCTTGTCTTGTGTGCTTGTGTGATGCAGGAATGTAGGAGTGCCCTCCCTGGGAATGTAGGATTGCCCTCCTTACTCATTGCACCCTCCCTGCCCAGAATCTTTAAGTAATAAATATTTGAAGATATTTCCTATGGTGGTAGTGCACTAAATTTGCATCTTACTCTGAAGAACCAGGGCCTCCCCTGGGCCAGGTTCTCCCTGGGATGCTAGAGAAAACAGGGTTGGGTTCCCAGTGCCAGAGCAGTAGTCAAGCAGGCATAAACAGAACACAGGTCAGATATGAGCCACAAGGACCCCTGCTAATATAAACAGGTTTCCCATGTGAGGGACACCCTGGTCATAGGTCAAACAGCTAGATATTGGGATATCTGCCAGGTAAAAGAAGTATTCTGTGAAAGACACACAGTAAATACCCATGTCAGGCTCCTCTCCATTTCTTATTAGTGCAGGGTCTCTAGCAGCTCTGGTACTGGAATCCCAGTTTAGCTGGAGTCTCTCAGAACAGTCTGTTAATATGGTTGATTGCATTGGTTGATTTTCAACTATTGAACCATCATTGTATACTTGGAAAAAATCCTACCTGGTCATGGTGCATACTTATTTTTACATATTACTAAACTGTATTTGCTAATATTTTGTTTAAAATTTTGCATCTATATTCATTACAGATCTTCCTCCCTCCTTCCCTCTCTCTCTCCTTCCTTTCCTCTTTGTATTTTCTTGGTCAAGTTTTGATCATAGTAAAACTGATCTCATAATTTGAGTTGGTCCTGTAGAATTAGTGTTAATGATTCTTTAAACATTTAGTAGAACTCTGTGTCTTCATATTTGTTGATTCTTTCCACTGTCCTCTCCATTTTGGTATTGAGCCTATCCATTGAGTTTTCAAATTTTGGTTATTTTTTTTTCTCTTTCTTTTTTCTTTTTGTTTGTTTTGTTTTTGAGACAGAGTCTTGCTCTCTTGCCCAGGCTGGAGTGCAGTGGCAATCTCAGCTCACTGCAACCTCTACCTCTCGGGTTCAAGCTATTCTCCTGCTTCAGCATCCCAAGTAGCTGGTGTTAACAGGCATGCGCCACCATGCCTGGCTAAGTTTTGCATTTTTAATAGAGACAGGGTTTCCCTATATTGGCCAGGCTGGTCTCAAACTCCTGACCTCAGGTGATCTGTCCACCTCCGCCTCCCAAGGTGCTGGGATTACAGGCGTAAGCCACTGTGCCTAGCCTGGTTATTGTGTTTTTCTGTTCTAAATTGCCGTTTGGTTTTTCTTTATATATTTTATTTATTTATTTTGCTGATACTATTTTTCATTTCCTCTAGGTGTGTTCATAATTGCTCATTGAAGCAGTTTTATGATGGATAAGTTGATCTTTGTGTTTGGTGTGAAGTAGGAATATAATTTTATTTTTTATACAAATTTTATATACAAGTACCCAAATTTCCCACCACCTTTTGTTGAAGAGTCCATCTTTTCCCTCTATTTTACAGTGCCAACTTAGCCGTTAATCAAGTATCCTTACATTAATTGTTCTCCACCTCCACCTCTAGACTATATTCTGTTCCACTGATCAATTTGCTTATTCTTCTGGCAATACCATATTCCTTATTACCATACTTTATAATACATCTTTGTGTGGTAGAACAAATTCTCTACCTTTGTTGTTCTTCAAGTGTTTTCGTGATACTTGGTTCCTTGTATTTTCATTTAAAATTTAAAACCAATTTGTCAAGTTACTTTTAAAAGTTTTGAGATTGCATAGACTCTGGACAATTTAGAAAGAATTGATGTCATCGAATTGAATCTTCAGAGTACAACAACATTTATTTTTCATTTCTTCTTTTTAAACTTTTTATTTTGAAATAATTATAGATTCACAAAAAGTTCCAAAAATAATGGTACAGGAGACTCTGTACCCACTTCACCTAGCCTCCGCCAGTGGTAATATCTTATATAACTATAGTACATTATCAAAACTGGGACATCAACATTGGTAAAATCCACAGAATTTGTTCAGATTTCACCAGGTTATATACACTCACTGTATGTATTTTTTTTTGTAATTGTATCATATGTAGATTTTCTAATCAGCATCACAATTGAGAGAGAGAACTGTTCCATTACCAAAAAGATCCCTACTGCTACTCTTTAGTCACACTCATTCTTCTTTGATTTTTTTTTTAATAAAAAAATTTCTCCACTTGACTATATCCTGGAGATTCACCCATGTTAGTGTATATGCCTAATTCTGCTTAAATGCTGAACAGTTCTTCATAAAATATATTTAAACATCTTCCTATTGATGGGATTTTAAATTATTTCCACGCTTTTACTATTTTAGACCCTGCTTCAGTGAACATCGTAATATATGCATCCTTGTGCACATGTATAAATGCTTCTGTAGGATAGAAACAAAAGAGTGTAACTATTGAGTTGCAGGTCAAGCCCATCTTCTATTTCAGTACACGAGGCTCTCTCTTCAATGGCTATAAAATTTATAATCCCACCAGCATTTAGGGAAGGATCAGCACATGAGAATGAATAAAAGATGTCCAGAATACAGAAAGAGAGTGAAATTTTAAATAGGACTGTCAAGACGAGTCTTACTGAGAAGATGGAATTGGAGCAAAGACTAAGAGAAGGTGAAATATGTGGCTGTCTGAGGGAAAGCATTCCAGGAGGAAGGAACAGCGAGTACAAAGGCTCTGAGGTGGCAATGTGCTGGCTGTTTGGGAGGAGGCCACAGTGGCTGAAGTAGAGTAAATGGTGATACTTATGGTGGGAGATGAGTTCAGAAGGTAATGGGGGAAGGTGTAGATCATGAAGGGCCTTACAGGCCAGAGCAAGAACTTTGGTTTTCACGCAGCGTGAAAGGAAGATCATCGCAGGGTTTGAGGCATGATGTTACCTGACATTTTTAAAAAATAAAATCGGCCGGGCGCGGTGGCTCATGCTTGTAATCCCAGCACTTTGGGAGGCCGAGGCAGGCGGATCATGAGGTCAGGAGATTGAGACCACGGTGAAACCCCATCTCCACTAAAAATACAAAAAATTAGCCGGGCGTGGTGGCGGGCGCCTGTAGTCCCAGCTACTCGGAGAGGCTGAGGCAGGAGAATGGCATGAACCTGGGAGGCGGAGCTTGCAGTGAGCTGAGATTGCGCCACTGCACTCCAGCCTGGGCGACAGAGCGAGACTCCGTCTCAAAAAAAAAATAATAAAAAAAAAAATAAAATCAATTTGTTGAGAGAGAATTTATATTTAATAAAGGCACCTGTTGTAACTGCGTGGTTTGATTAGTTTTGACCAAGGCATATTCCTATGCACTGCCACCCTTCCATCATCCCCAAAGTCCCCCCTGCCTCTTTGCAGTCACTTTGTGGTTAATTCCTATCTCATCCCCATCTGAGGCCACCATTTTTTTTCTCATTTTTTTCACCATAGATTCATTTTGTCTACTCTAGAGCATCATAAAAATGAAGTTATACAGTGTGTGTTCTTTTCTGTCGGGCTTCTTTTGCTCAACATAATATCTGTGAGGTCATCAACGTTGCCACTTCATCAGCAGTTCATTCATTTTTAATGATGATGAGTATATTCCCTGGTTCATGAATATACCACAATGTGTTTATCCATTTATCCACCTGTTGATGGACCTTTGGGTTGTTTCAGTTCTGAGCTATGAGGAATAAAGCCACTATAAGCAGTCATATACAAGTCATTGTGTAGACATATGTTTTTCCATTCTTTTGGGTAAATAAATACCTAGGAGTGGAATTGCAAGTCCATGGGTAAGGGTATGTTTAACTTTATAATAAACCGCCAAACTCTTTTCCAGAGTGGTTGAATCATTGTACATTCCCATCAACAGTGTGTGAGAATTCGCATTGCTCAACATTTTTGCCAGCCATTGTTATTGTCAATCTTTTAAACTTTTAACAATGCTGCTGAGTATGTCATGATATTTCATTGTAATTTTAATATGTATTTTACACGGTGACTGACAGTATTAAGCATCTTTTTCTGTGCGTATTGGCCATTTGTGTATCTTCTTTTTTGAAGTGTCTCAAGCCTTGCCCATTTAAAAAATTGAGTTGTTTCTTTTTTTAATTTTTGACTTAAAACTCTTTATGTATTCTAGATATAAGGCCTTTTCCAGATATTTTTATAATAAATATTTTCTTCTAGTAGGGCTTATCTTTTTATTTTCTTATTGGTGTCTTTGGAGAACAAAAGTTTTTCTTACTTTAGCTACAGGCTTGTCAATTTTGCTTATCTTTTCAAAAAACCAGCTCTTAGTTTTATTGATCTTTTCTACTGTTTTTCTTGTTTCTATTTCATTTATTTCTGTTCTGATCTTTATTATTTCCTTTCTCCTACTAACTTTGGGCTTCATTTGTCCTTCCTTCTTTTGCTCCATGAGGTGTAGCATTAGATTGTTTTTTGAGGGATGTTTCTTCATTTTAGATGTAGCTGTGTATTGCCATAAACTTCTCTGATAGAACTGCTTTTACTGCATCCCGTGAGTTTTGGTATGTTGTGTTTCCATCTTCATTTGTCTCAAGAGATACAGTTTTTGATGCAGAGTCTTGCTCTGTCATCCAGGCTGGGGTGCAATGGCATGACCATGGCTCACTGCCTTGATGTCCTGGGTTCAAGTGATCTTCCTGCCTCAGCCTCCTGAGTAGCTGGGACTACAGAATTTCTGCTTGATTTTTAAAAAATAATTTCAATCTCACTGTTCAATTTCTCACTTGGTAGTTTATTATTTTTCTGATTTCATTGAATTATTTCTCTGTATTTTCTTGAAATTTGCTGAGCTTCCTTAAAACTATTATTTTGATTTCTTTGTCAGGCGGTTTGTACATCTACATTTCTTTGGGATTGGTTACTAGGAAGTCATTGTCTTCTTTTGGTGGTATTATGTCTCCATTGTTTTTCATGTTTCTTGTTGTCTTTGTACATATCTGTGCATTTGATGGAGCAGTCACCTCTTCCAGACTTTACAGGCTAGTTTTGCTGTGGAAAGACCTTCCCCTGTAGGGGAGTATGAGAGTGCTTGCTTGGTGGTGTTCAGGGATTCTGAAACCAGTGAGAGTGCAGCTGTGTAGTCTCTGTGTGGCACTGTAAGCCGAGATCAGTGTTAACAAAGATTGCAGAGATCCTCAGTGGCCGATATTGTGGATGTCTATAGTGGCAGCAAGGATGGTTAGGATCTTCAGTGGCAATGGCTGCTAAGTCCTCCTGATCTCTTTTTTCCTCTCGGGGAGATGTTGGGGCTGCGGGGATCCCTCTTGGCACTGGGTCTGGCTTGTAGGCCCATTCATGGTGGTGGTGGCACTGGTGTCTGATGCATGGCACCTGTGGAGCAACCACAGTGCTGAGGCCTGAGGCACAGGCATGTGTAGAGGGACTACAGTTCTGGGATCCAGGGTGGTAATGCCACTGGTGCCCAGGGTGAAGGCACCCCTATTGCTGAGTTGGTGAAGATATGCAAGTTGCAGATGTTTGTGGATTAGCTGGGGAGCTGAGAATGGGAACACAGGTGTGTGCAGAGTTAGAGTGGCTCTGGGGTCCAGGTGGGGCCTAGCTCTCTGTGGTAGGTGAGCTGGTGACCAGAGCACAAGCATAGACAGTGAAGGTTTGGCTCTTAGGCCTGGCGTGTGAACTAGCTCACTTTGGTGATGGCTCCAGTGTCAGGCCCAGTACAGCCACAGAGTCCAGGTGCTATAGTTTGAATATTTGATCCTTCAAACCTCACGTTGAAATTTGATCCCTAATGTTGGAAGTGGAGCCTGTTGGGAGGTGTTTGGGTCGTGAATGGCTTGGTGCTATCCTTGTGGTAGTGAATGAGTTCTCTGTTAGTTTCCCCAAGAGCTTGTTGTCCAAAAGAGCCTGGCACCTTCTCTCTCTCCCTTGTTTCTGCTGTCACTGTATGATCTCTGCATGCTAGTTCCCTTTCACCTTCCATCATGAGTGGAAGCAGCATGAGACCCTCATAGGAAGCTGAGCAGACCAGCACCATGCTTCTTGTACAGCCTGCAGAACTGTAAGCCAAATAAACCTCTTTTCCTTGTAAATTACCAGCCTCAGGTATTCCTTTAGAGCAACACAAATGGACTAAGATGCCATCATCGGAGTGCGGGCACTCACAGTGCAGTGTAGCTCCAGGATCAAAGAACACATGGGCTTGGGAGAGGTAGTGGCACCTTTCTTGAATTGGCTCAACAGTCTTATCAGATTCATGGATGGGGACAGGGTGTTCAGGCATCTCTCTTTCTCTGGGGTTCTCTGGTGAGAAGGGCTGTTGGTTAGCTCAGTAGCAAGAGATGCCAGTGTCCTTTGTGGAGCAGGCCCCTGGGAATGCTGGTGGTTCCCATCATGTAACTGATACTGATAGTCTTTGACTTTCTTCTTTTTCGCTCCTAGTCATCTCTTGGCATCTTAGCTATGCCAGTCTCACCAGCGATACTTTTTATGTGGATATTCCCTGGATTTTTGTGCTCTACTGTATTGCTGCAGATTCTTTAATAAACCATTGAGCTCCCTCTGGACTATTTTGTTTTGTGCATAGCTGTTTATATTTGTTTTTTTGTGTGTGTGGTAGATAAGGGCTGGTATTTCCTACTCTGTTATCTTGGTGATGTTGCCTCCTGTATATTCTGGAGGAAAAAAGGTTTTACTTCTGATGCTCAATTTAATAAGTTTTTTTTTTTTTTTTTTTTTTTCGAGATGGAGTTTCGCTCTTGTTGCCCTGACTGGAGTGCAGTGGCGCGATCTCGGCTCACTGCAACTGCTGTCTCCCGAGTTCAAGCGATTCTCCTGCCTCAGCCTCCCAAGTAGCTGGGATTACAGGCATGCGCCACTGTGCCCGGCTAATTTTATATTTTTAGTAGAGACAAGGTTTCTCCATGTTGGTCAGGCTGGTCTCAAACTCCTGATCTCAGGTGATCCACCCACCTCAGCCTCCCAAAGTGCTGGGATTATAGGCGTGAGCCACCGTGCCCAGCCAATTTAATACGTTTTTAAGGTTAAAGATACTGACTGGTGTCCTCTCTAAAAACTATTCACCTAACTTGAAGTTGCAAAGATTTTTCTCTTATGTTTTCCGCTATTTTTGAAAGAATGGTTTTACTTATAAGTTTAGGTCTATAACCTACTTAAGATTGATGTTTGTATGTGATATAAGGTATGGATTGAGACTTATTTTTAAAGTATAAGTATTCAATTGCTCCAGCACTATTTATTGAAAAGCTCATCCTTTTAACAATAAACCACAGAAGGCTCTTAGTTGTAACAATTGCTCATGTATGTGAGGCTGTCTTCTGAAACCTCTGTTATAGTCACCTTTTCTTATGCCAGAATCACCTTGGCTTGGTCCCTCTCACAGCCTGATCATTTGCTTCTCACTCTTGCTTTGTTCCTGAATCTCTCCAGCTTTTGTGCGGCTGGACTGTTTCCAGCTTCTGTTCTTGAAACTCTTTTCTTGTCTTTGATAGCAGGATTCAGCTTTTCAGTGACACATTTACAGAATCCATGCTTACTTGGGGTCATCTTAATGTTTAGTCGGAAAACCATCTAGTAAGAGAGCTGTTAGCCTGAGCTTGTGCAAACTGTGCCTCTTCCATGCCTCCGCCAGTCTCAGGAATGCTGGGAGACAAAACTTGAGTTGGGGAATATGAAATAAAACGCAATATCCTATGAAGTTTTTCCCTGGGGAACTAGCGGAAGAGTGTATTGCCATGGTTACTTTTTTTTTTTTTTGAGATGGAGTCTCGCTCTGTCCCCCCGCAGATTGCAGTGGCACAATCTTGGCTCACTGCAACCTCCGCCTTCTGGGTTCAAGCGATTCTCCTGCCTCAGCCTCCCAAGTAGTTGGGATTACAGGTGCATACCACCACACCTAGCTAATTTTTGTATTTTTAGTAGAGATGGGGTTTCACCATGTTGGCCAGGATGGTCTTGATCTTTTGATCTAATGATCCGCTTGCCTCGGCCTCCCAAAGTGCTGGGATTACAGGTGTGAGCCACCACGCCTGGCCATTTATTTTGCTTTTGTTTTTTGTTTTTTTGGTTTTTTTTTTTTTTTAAAGGAACACAGTTTAATATTTCAAAGACATCCCAAATGAGTTATTGGTGGGGTCACAGAGGCTTCCTTTTTTTGCCACCACAGTGAAAAATCAAGAATTTTGGAAGTTAAAGCTGATTGATTGTTTCTTTGGATACATAAAGAAAGATGTTAAAGCATATTACGAAGTGCAAAAAAGGAGACATTCAGCAGAGCGAAAACAAACTCTTAGAAGAGATCGAAGCAGCAGGCTGATTGTCTTGATGAGAGGGTGGAGAAATGAACGTGCTTCCTAGTTTTGTGGTTCTCCTGCAGTTTCTGGACACAGATCTCTGCTCCCACACAAGATGTGATTCTAGGAAGTTAAATCTCACACAGTTCCTTATGCTGTATCCCTCTTTTGTCCCATGACACCCTATCTCAAGCAGAGAGTTTGGAAATCATAATCAGGGGAAGGGAGGCTAGCTAAGGGCTTTACATCCACCACCTGTTATGAGAGTATTATTTAATCCATTTTGGAGATGTGAAAACCAAGTCTCAGCAGTTAAATGATTTGCCCAGATTCAAACATTGAGGACATGGCAGGATTAGCATTTGAGCCTAGGCCCCTCTGCTGTCAGAGCCCATGGTCTTTCTTTGGTGCCCTCATAGGCTGCCTGTAAAGTCCAGACCCAAGACTGTGGTTTCCTGTGACAGTACACTAGGAGGGATGGGGACTGGGAGTGGGAGGATCCTGAGGCTTCAAGGAGAAAACTGCAGAGAGGCCATGAGAGGCAACAGGTGGCCAGCACTCTCCTATCCCCACCATATGTGGTGACACCTGGGGACAAGGCCATTTGCATACTACAATCCTACAGACACCCATTTGGTTTCTCTCTTCCTCTTGTTGTTCAGCACAATCTTAGGAGGAAAAGAAATGTCTGCTTTCCAGTTTAATTCCCTTTTTTCTACTCTTTATTATTTTTCTTATTATAGAAGAAATGGTTTTCCATTAATACAAAGTTCAGACATCATCAAAACTATAATAAACATCCTCTGTGATCCCACCTGCTAAATATAACCATCATTAAGTTCAATGCATAGTCTTCCTTTTTCATATTTATACATATGCTAACATATATTAGAATTATTCATTTACTTTTACAAGAAGAAGGTCAGGCTGGGGGCATGGAGGGCTCCCACCTGCCTAAGCAGAGGTCTTGCACCTGCATACACAGAGCCGTGATCATGCCTGTAATCCCAGTACTTTTGGAGGCCACGGCAGGGAATCTCTTGAGCCTGGGAGTTCTAGACCAGCCTGCACAACAGGGTGAAACCCCATGTCTACAAAAAATTTGAACTTAGCTGAGTGTAGTGGTATGTGCCTGTGGTCCTAGCTACTTGGGAAGCTGAGGCAGGGGGATACCTTGGGCATAGGAGGTCAAGGCTGCAGTGAGCCATGATCATGCTACTGCGCTCCAGCTTGGGTGACAGAGCAAGACCCTGTCAAAAAAAAAAAAAAAAAGGTCACAAATAGTGTTGCAATTTTTCTACCACTTTTAAAATCCTTTGAAACATTTATTGTGTTGGTATATGTAGATCTTATCTGACTGTATTCTTGTAAATAGATACATAACATAACATCGGGTGCACCACAAACTATTTATTTATCTGGTGGAAATTTTATTCCTCCCCGTCATGTTGCATGAGGGAATTTACACTCTCAGGGTGTAACAGTATTAGTGATTCCAGACTTCATTCTCTCCCCTAGGTGGGAATGATTTATCTTACTGTTGAAACTAGGAGAAGAAACTAGGCATAAGCGGCCCTGCCCTCTTTGAGCTTTCAGTCCCAGTGGCTGGCCCTCAAAGATGCCAGGAGTACAGCGACTGGGAGACCTCTGCTTCTGCAGGTGGGAGACTGAATTCTGGGTGGGTGTATTAGTCTGTTTTTATGGTGCTATAAAGAACTGCCTGAGACTGGGTAACTTATGAAAGAAAGAGGTTTAATTGACTCACAGTTCCACATGGTTGGGGAGGCCTCAGGAAACTTACAATCATGCAGAAGGGGAAGCAAACACATCCTTCTTCACATGATGGCAGGACAGAGAAGTGCCAAGCAAAGGGGGAAAAGCCCCTTATAAAACCATCAGATCTCATGAGATCTCATTCACTATCACAGGACAGCAAGGGAGTAACTGCTCCCATGATTCAATTACCTCCCGCTGGGTCCCTCCCATGACACATGGGGATTACAGGAACTACAATTCAAGATGAGATATGGGTGGGGACACAGCCAAATATCAGTAGGCCATCATGGAGAGTGGAGGAAAGAAATAGAAAGCTCACCTGTGGCCTCATATTTTGCTTTACATTCTCCAGTGAATTTAGTGTGGATTTTGAATTTCATCTGTCCTAAGTTTATGGCTTAAAAAAAAAAATCCCCTCTCTTTCTCAAAAGAGAAAGAGAACAGTATTATTTTTCAGCCTCTTCAAATCCCAGCATTCTCATTCCCCACTGATGGACAGACATTTGTGTTTTGTTACAACGGATATCGCCTTTGTCACAACAAATACTGCCTTTGTCCAACATTTACATTTTATGTCTATGCCAACAGGGTTGACAATAGGAATGATGTCTTTGAAAGAAGCTCTTTTTTTGGAGAAATCTCTGAATCTGGGCCTAGGGTCAGTACTCAGGGAGAACCCAATCAACAGCAACTACAGTAGAATGGACTGAAGAGTCTCTTGAGGCATGGTGAGAAAGCTGTATTGCAGGAGGTTTTGTTCATTTGCCTATTAATTCAGTAAGCACTAACGAGTCACTTCCAATGTTCCAGGCACAAAGTCAGCTTTTATGGAACCTGCAATGCACAAAGAAACAAGTAATAAACAAGGAAATGTCAGAAAGTAATAACTGCTATACAGTCTTAAAAGAGTGATGAGTTTCAGTAAAAGCAATTTCCGAGTACATCTTGAAGCTGTCATAAGAGAATCCTTTCTGGTATAAAAGTTGAAACGTATCCATAGGCTTTGTTTCAGAAATTTCTAGTTCTTGAGCCTCTGTTACAATATTTTCGTAAGTGATTTGTTTCCCATGGTACTTTCCATTTCATGGGGATTTCAGAAAAACTGTGTTGCCCTCAACCCTCTCCCCACAGACCTCTGCACATACATCTTTTCAAGGCAGGCACTTTAGAATAATACAGATAACTAAATATGGATGTGTATATGTGTTTATTTTCACCATAAATTTGCTTAAAGTGCTGTTTTCCAAAGTATTTTGTCTTCCAAAAGAAAGACTAATTTTCTGAAATAGTCTGTCAGTGTCTCTAGGACATTCTTCAGATGGGTGGCACTAGAGTTTTGGTATATTTTTAAAATATTTTCTTATTGTTGTATTTCCTATGTGTGGTGAGATACTATTTGAAAACCCAGAGAGGCCTTGGAGACACAGTAAAGGAGGCCAGTTTGGGGTAATGGCTCGACACCAGCTGGGACCACGGAAAACCTATTCTAAGCCTGGGTCCTTTTGGTATAAGCATGTGGGCACTTGAGGCCTTCTAATATGAAGCCCAATAGCCTTCTGTTCTGGGAAATTGTTCCCTGTTTTGTTTGTTTGGTCGTACTTAATAACTTCCTTCCTTCCATTTTCTCTGCACTGTCTTTTTCAAATACTTTTGTCAGATTGGACCTTCTAACTCGCTTCAACGACCCTTGCTTGTTTTCCTCTCATAATATTCTAGCCCAGATTTCCTTTTTTTTTTTTTTTTTGCATAAAACTCATATCCTCCATAATGTTTAGAATTTCTTTTTCTTTTTTTCTTCTCTTTTTTTTTTTTTTTTTTTTTTTTTGGGATGGAGTCTCGCTGTGTTGCCCAGGCGGGAGTGCAATGGCACAATCTTGGCTCACTGCAATCTCCACCTCCTGGGTTCAAGTGATTCTCCTGCTTCAGCCTTCCGAGTAGCTAGGATTACAGGTGCACCCCACCACACCTGACTAATTTTTGTATTTTTTGGAGAGATGGAGTTTCACCATGATGGCCAGGGTGATCTTGAATTCCTGACTTCAGGTGATCTGCCCGCCTCGGCCTCCCGAAGTGCTGGGATCACAGGTGTGAGCCACCACACCTGGCCTGTTTAGAATTTCTTGACTGCATTTTTCAGGTCTTATACTAATTTTTTTTCCATGTGGACAGTCCCATTTTTGTTGAACTCTCTGTTGTTCTCTGATGTTTCTTTTTTATTGGATCCCGTTTTTGTTTTGTGGATTAAATATTCCCTAAATCTCGCTGAAGATGCTGCATGTTCTTTTCCAGTTCTAAACTGTTCACTTAATTATTTGTTTCCTCTGAAGACATTTTTTCTGTTAATTGTGGTCTTTTTCTTCCATGTTGTGTATTTGCTTCCAAGCTGGTGATCCTTGCCTGGTTTTCCATTTTGTCCTGAAAATTTCCTTTCCAGCAGTCTTTTTCTAAAAGTAAAAGCTCTTAACATCTATCTGCATTGATACCTGAGAACATCTGTATGAGTTCTTCACCCTTAAAGTACACTGTTGTTTCACTACTGATGATGACGTATTGAATAACTCTGGAATCCTCTCACCAAAGGAGGGCCTTCTTTAGCTCTTGTAAATAACCTTAGACGATCCATCTGCACATCTGAGCGCAGCCTGTGTTCTGCTGCAGTTCTCCGTGTGGGGGAGGAGTGGTTTATCTCACACTAATGATCAGTATTTAAAGGCTCTCTTTGGGTCTGTCTGGTGGAGGGACCTGCCCTGCAGCAGCATCCATCCAGACCCTGCCATCCTGCTCATTTTGTTTCTGGTTGTTCTGTTAGTTTCTGAAAAGCACACATGGCCTATTTGCATCCTGGATAATAGTTCCTTCCTTCTGCTCCCAATAGGTCGATTCGTTAGGAGTTGAGGTAAGATGACCTTTATGGGCTGAAGATAGACATGTGTGAGTCCAAAGTTCCAATGAGGGACAGTTCTACCCAGGGTGGCAGGAGCTATAACATAGTGACGTTGCAGCCCTGTCTTAATGGTGACATGAGTTGTTCTGTAGCCCATCCTACATCTCTGTATTCTAATCTCCCTGAAGATCAGCGATTATCTTTTTAGTAGAGCTTGGTTTAGGGGGAAGAAAGATTAAAGAAAACAGAGGGTGAATAAGAGCCCTTTGTGAGAGACACCAGCACAATCATACTGTTACCGGTGGAGGGTGTGCAGACTCTTGGCGTCTTGAACAAAGAATTGGACAAAACGCACAGACAAAGCAAGGAAGGAGTGAAGAGATTTATTGAAAATGAAAGTACACTCCACAGTGTGGGAGCGGGCCCGAGCATAGGGGCTCAAGTGCCCTGGTACGGAAGTTTGGGGAGTTTAAATACCCTCTGGAGGATTCTGTTGGTTACATGAGGTATGTCATATGTAAATAGAGGATGAAGTAAAGTTACAAAGTTATTTGGTGTACGCCCTATGGAGAGGATATTTCCTGTCATAGCTGAAGTGTGAATCGGCCTTACATTCCCTGCCTCTAGACCCTATTTTCCTGCCTCAGTGCTAGCAGTTTACACTTGGCTAATTGGTGTTTCTTTATCATGAGTAATTGTAAATTACAATTCCCCTTACCTGGATTATTAGATTCAGACAAATGTGTTTGTAGCTTAAAGGCTTAGGAAGCACAAGCCTTCAATTTCTCTGTAACAGAATGCATTATTTACAATAAAAATGTAGACGAGCTCATAATCCTGGTTTCAGCTTTAAAACAGAAAAAGGTCTAAAATCGTTAAGAATCCTAATTTGGCAAATGAAAGTGGATGAATGCCATGGTTTTAGATTTGGGAGGATGAGAGTTTAGGTGAGAAACTCTCCAGGCTTTCATGATGCAAATCTGCCTGTTGGAGTAAAAAGATAAAATTCTAAGTCGTGGTATTAACACTTGTACAACCAGTTACAATGTAGGTGTATGCATCTGTTTTGTAATGATCGTGTTGTTCAGACTTATTCCTAAAGGGCTTTAAAACAGTTACAAGAATCTGATATATTGGACATGTAAAAAATTTAAGCTACTATCCATGTTTTAAACGTCTGGGAAACTCTTATTTTTTAATATCCATTTATTTTTTATTTACTGCTAAGTGAATACATATGTAGAGAAATTTAAAATGTTTACAGCATAATGCATTGGACTGTGCAGGATACTAACATGGATATTAGATAAAGTGCTAATAATGAAGTGTGTTCCTCAGATAGAAACATCTCGCCCTCCCCTGGTAACTGCATATTCTGCTTTCAAAGTTCTCTCTGATTACAAAAATCTTTCAAATTCTTTTGATCTAAGAAAAAGAGGCAACCCCACAGAGGAGGAACAAGGCCAGAGCCAGGGTGATCAATTTTGCCTCATTTTTATATAATCCTTTTTGTGGTTATATTTCTCTCCCACCTTAAATCCACTATTCTTCTCCCCATCCCCTCAGATGGCCATTTCTTCAGTATGGTTGGAACACTCCCTAGAATAGCAGAATGGAGAGTGTTCAAAACAACTTTTACTATTTGTGCTAGACCTTCACCAAACAGTAATATGAAATTTACTCTTAATAAATTTGTTGCCTCTTTATCTCTCTTTATAAAAGTTAAAACAACAAAAGCACAAAACCAAAAACCCAAACTATTCTAGATAGAAAAAAAAGAAATGAAAAATTAAGTTCTATTTTGAACTCTGAAAGATCCTGTGTTCTCAAAGTGAGATAACATTTGGCTGAAAGAGGACATGTGGACTTCTACATTAATAATAATAATGATGAAAATTATGATTAATATGTTTGGATGCTTGCTCTGTGCAAGCTGTATTTTGGATCTTATCTCAGTCTAGCCAGGTGGGGACCATTATGGTTCACATTTTGCAGATTGGGAAACGAACTTACAGAGGAGGTTTGTGGTTGCTTATACTTACCCAGACGTAGACCCACTGATCAGGTATACAGAAAGTAATTTATTATTATTATTATTATACTTTAAGTTCTGGGGTACATGTGCAGAGCGTGCAGGTTTGTTACATAGGTATACACGTGCCATGGTAGTTTGCTGCACCCATCAACCCATCATCTACATTAGATATTTCTCCTAATGCTATCCCTCCCCTAGTGCCCCACCCCCAACAGGCCCTGATGTGTTATGTTCCCCTCCCTGTGTCCATGGGTTCTCATTGTTCAACTCCCACTTATGAGTGAGAACATGTGGTGTTTGGTTTTCTGTTCTTGTGTTAGTTTGCTGAGGATGTTGGTTTCCAGCTTCATCCATATCCCTGCAAAGGACATGAACTCATCCTTTTTTATGGCTGCATAGTATTCCATGGTGTATATGTGCTACATTTTTTTTATCCAGTCTATCATTGATGGGCATTTGGGTTGGTTTCAAGTCTTTGCTATTGTGAATAGTGCTGCAATAAACATACATGTGCATGTATATTTATAGTAGAATAATTTATAATCCTTTGGGTATATACCTAGTGTATACCCAATCCTAGTAGTAGGATTGCTGGGTCAAATGGTATTTCTGCTTCTAGATCCTTGAGGAATTGCCACACTGTCTTCCACAATGGTTGAATGAATTTACACTCCTACCAACAGTGTAAAAGCATTTCTATTTCTCCACATCCTCTCCAGCATCTGTGGTTTCCTGACTTTTTAATGATCGCCATTCTTACTGGTGTGAGATGGTATCTCACTGTGGTTTTGATTTGCATTTCTCTAATGACCAGTGATGATGAGCTTTTTTTCATATGTTTGTTGGCTACATAAATGTCTTCTTTTGATAAGTGTCTGTTCATATCCTTTGCCCACTTTTTGATGGGGTTGTTTGTTTTTTCCTTGTAAACTTGTTTAAGTTCTTTGTAGATTCTGGATATTAGCCCTTTGTCAGATGGATAGATTGCAAAAATTTTCTCCCATTTTATAGGTTGCCTGTTCACTCTGATGATAGTTTCTTATGCTGTGCAGAAGCTCTTTAGTTTAATTATATCCCATTTGTCTATTTTGGCTTTTGTTGCCATTGTTTTTGGTGTTTTAGTCATGAAGTCTTTGCCCATGAATGGTATTGTCCTTAATGGTATTGCCTAGGTTTTCTTCTAGGGTTTTTTATGGTTTTAGGTCTTATGTTTAAGTCTTAAATCCATCTTGAGTTAATTTTTGTACAAAGTGTAATGAAGGGGTCCAGTCTTAGTTTTCTGCATATGTCTAGCCAGTTCTCCCAACATCATTTATTAAATAGGGAATCCTTTCCCCATTGCTTGTTTTTGTCAGGTTTGTCAAAGATCAGATGGTTGTAGATGTGTAGTGTTATTTCTGAGGCCTCTGTTCTGTTCCATTGGTCTATATATCTGTTTTGGTACTAGTACCATGCTGTTTTGGTTACTGTAGCCTTGTAGTGTAGTTTGAAGTCAGGTAGCGTGATGCCTCCAGTGTTGTTCTTTTTGCTTAGGAGTGTCTTGGCTATGCGGACTCCTTTTTGGTTCCATATGAAATTGAAAGTAGTTTTTTCCAGTGCTGTGAAGAAAGTCAGTGGTATCTTGATGGGGATAGCATTGAATCTATAAATTACTGTGGGCAGTATGGCCATTTTCATGATATTGATTCTTCCTATCCATGAGCGTGGAATGTTTATCCATTTATTTGTGTCTTCTCTTATTTCTTTGAGCAGTGGTTTGTAGTTCTCCTTGAAGAGGTCCTTCCCATCCCTTGTAAGTTGGATTCCTAGGTATTTTATTCTCTTTGTAGCAATTGCGAATGGGAGTTCACTCGTGATTTGGCTCTCTGTTTGTCTGTTATTGAGGTATAGGAATGCTCGTGATTTTTGCACATTGATTTTATATCCTCAGACTTTGCTGAAGTTGCATATCAGCTTAAAGAGATTTTGGGCTGAGACTATGGGGTTTTCTAAATATATGGTCATGTCATCTGCAAAGAGAGACAATTACTCTTAATAAATTTGAGAGTAATTGAATACGCTTTTTTCCTATTTGAATACCCTTTATTGATTTCTCTTGCCTGAATGTCCTGGCCAGAACTTCCAATACTGTGTTGAATAGGAGTGGTGAGAGAGGGCATCCTTGTCTTGTGCCAGTTTTCAAAGGGAATGCTTCCTGTTTTTGCCCATTCAGTATGATATTGGCTGTGGGTTTGTCATAAATCACTCTTATTATTTTGAGGTACATTCCATCATTACCTAGTTTATTGAGAGTTTTTAGCATGAAGGGTGTTGAATTTTTTTGAAGGCCTTTTTTGCATCTATTGAGATAATTGTGGTTTTTGTCGTTGGTTCTGTTTATGTGATGGATTATGTTTATTGATTTGGGTATGTTGAAGCACCTTGCATCCCAGGGATGAAGTCAACTTGATTGTGGTGGATAAGCTTTTTGATGTGCTGCTAGATTCAGTTTGCCAATATTTTATTGAGGATATTCACATCAATGTTTATCAGGGATGTTGGCCTGAAATTTTTTTTTTGTTGCGTCTCTGCCAGGTTTTGCTATCAGGATAATGCTGGCCTCACAAAATGAGTTAGGGAGGATTCCCTCTTTTTCTATTGTTTGGAATAGTGTCAGAAGGAATGGAAGCAGCTCCTCTTTGTACCTGTGGTAGAATTCGGCTGTGAATCCATCTGGTCCTGGACTTTTTTTGGTTTGTAGGCTATTAATTACTGCCTCAGTTTCAGAACTTGTTATTGATCTGTTCAGGGATTCAACTTCTTCCTGGTTTAGACTTGGGAGGGTGTATGTGTCCAGGAATTTATCCATTTCTTCTAGATTTTCTAGTTTATTTGTGTAGAGGTGTTTATAGTATTCTGTTATGGTAGTTTGTATTTCTATGGGATCAGTGGTGATATCCCCTTTATCATTTTTTATTACGTCTATTTGGTTCTTCACTCTTTTCTTGTTTATTAGTATGGCTAGCAGTCTATTTTGTTGATCTTTTCAGAAAACTAGCTCATGTATTCATTGATTTTTTGAACTGTTTTTTGTATCTCTATCTCCTTCAGTTCTGCTCTGATCTTAGTTAATTCTTGTCTTCTGCTAGCTTTTGAATGTTTGCTCTTGCTTCTCTAGTTCTTTTAATTTTGATATTAGCGTGTTGATTTTAGATCTTTCCTGCTTTGTCTTGTGGGCATTTAGTGCAATAAATTTCCCTCTAAACACCGCTTTAAATGTGTCCCAGAGATTCTGGTACGTTGTGTCTTTGTTCTCATTGGTTTCAAAGAACTTATTTGTTTCTGCCTTAATTTCGTTGTTTACCCAGTAGTCATTCAGGAGTAGGTTGTTCAGTTTCCATGTAGTTGTGCGGTTTTGAGTGAATTTCTTAATCCTGCATTCTAATTTGATTGCACTGTGGTCTGAGAGACAGTTTGCTGTTATTTCTCTTCTTTTGCATTTGCTGAGGAGTGTTTTACTTCCAATTATGTGATTACTTTTAGAATAAGTGCGATGTGGTGCTGAGAAGAATGTATATTCTGTTGATTTGGGGTGTAGAGTTCTGTAGATGTCTGTTAGGTCTGCTTGGTCCAGAGCTGAGTTCAAGTCCTGAATATCCTTGTTAATTTTCTATCTTGTTGATCTGTCTAATATTGGCAGTGGGGTGTTAAAGTCTCCCATTGTTATTGTGTGGGAGTCTAAGTCTCTTTGTAGGTCTCTGAGAACTTGCTTTATGAATCTGGGTGCTCCTGTATTGGGTACATATATATTTAGGATAGTTAGCTCTTCTTGCTGCATTGTTCCCTTTACCATTATGTAATGCCCTTCTTTGTCTCTTTTGATCTATGTTCGTTTAAAGTCTGTTTTAACAGAGACCAGGATTGCACCCTCTGCTTTTTTGCCTTCCATTTGCTTAGTAAATATTCCTCCATCCCTTTATTTTGAGCCTATGTTTGTCTTTGCACATAAGATGGGTCTCTTGAATACAGTACACCGATGGGTGTTGACTCTACCCAATTTACCAGTCTGTGTCTTCTAATTGGGGCAATTAGCCTTTTTACACTTAAGGTTAATATTGTTATGTGTGAATTTGATTCTGTCATTGTGATGCTAGCTGGTTATTTTGCCCGTTAGTTGATGCAGTTTCTTCATAGTCTCGACAATCTTTACCATTTGGTATGCTTTTGCAGTTGCTGGTACAGGTTGTTCTTTCCAGGTTTAGTGCTTCCTTCAGGAGCCCTTGTAAGGCAGGTCTAGCGCTGACAAAATCTCTCAGCATTTGTTTGTCTGTAAAGGATTTTACGTCTCCTTCACTTATGAAGGTTAGTTTGGCTGAATATGAAATTCTGGGTCGAAAATGTTTTCTTTGGCCGGGCACGGTAGCTCATGCCTGTAATCCCAGCA
This sequence comes from Symphalangus syndactylus, assembly GCF_028878055.3. NCBI lineage: Eukaryota > Metazoa > Chordata > Mammalia > Primates > Hylobatidae > Symphalangus > Symphalangus syndactylus. The sequence continues at coordinate 120,675,909 of NC_072428.2, forward strand.
CTTTGGGAGGCTGAGGCAGGCGGATCACCTGAGGTCAGGAGTTCGAGAGCAGTCAGGCCAACGTGGTGAAACCCCGTCTCTATAAAAATACAAAAAAATTAGCTCGGCATGATGGTGTGTGCCTGTAATCCCAGCTACTTAGGAGGCTGAGGAGTCTCAAAAAAAAAAAAAAAAAGAAAAGAAAAGAAAATTGTTTTCTTTAAGAATGTTGAATATTGGTTCCCACTCTCTTCTGGCTTGTAGGGTTTCTGCAGAGAGATCAGCTGTTAGTCTGATGGGCTTCCCTTTGTGGGTAACCTGACCTTTCTCTCTGGCTGCCCTTAACATTTTTCCTTCATTTCAACCTTGGTGAATCTGATGATTATGTGTCTTGGGGTTGCTCTTCTTGAGGAGAATCTTTGGTCTCTGTATTTCCTGAATTTGAATGTTGGCCTCTCTTGCTAGGCTGGGGAAGTTCTCCCGGATAATATCCTGAAGAGTGTTTTCCAACTTGGTTCCATTCTCCCTGTCACTTTCAGGTACACCAATGAAATGTAGATTTGGTCTTTTCACATAGTACCATGTTTCTTCAAGACTTTGTTCCTTTTTCATTCCTTTTTCTCTAATCTCGTCTTCTCGCTTTATTTCATTAAGTTGATCTTTAATCTCTGATATCCTTTCTTCCGCTTGATCAGTTCGGCTATTGATACTTGTGTATGCTTCACAAAGTTCTTGTGCTGTGTTTTTCAGCTCCATCAGGTCATTTATGTTCTTCTCTAAACTGGTTATGCTAGTTAGAAATTCCTCTAAGCTTTTTTCAAGATTGTTAGCTTCCTTGAATTGGGTTAGAACATGCTCCTTTAGCTCAGAGGAGTTTGTTATTAGCCACCCTCTGAAGCCTGCTTCTGTCAATTCATCAAACTCATTCTCCATCCACTTTTGTTCCCTTGCTGGCGAGGAGTTGTGATCCTTTGAAGAGGAAGAGGCATTCTGGTTTTTGGAATTTTCAGCCTTTTTGCTCTGGTTTCTCCCCATCTTCGTGGATTTATCTACCTTTGGTCTTTGATGTTGGTGACCTTCAGATGGGGTTTCTAAGTGGACATCCTTTTTGTAGATGTTGATGCTATTCCTTTCTGTTTGTTAGTTTTCCTTCTAACAGTCAGGATCCTCTGCTGCAGGTCTGCTGGAATTTGCTGGAGGTCCACTCCAGACCCTGTTTGCCTGGGTATCACCAGCAGAAGCTGCAGAACAGCAAAGATTGCTGCCTGTTCCTTCCTCTGGAAGCTTCATCCCAGAGGGGCACTCGCCAGATGCCAGCTGGAGCTCTCCTGTATGATGTGTCTGTCGGCCCCTACTGGGAGGTGTCTCCCAGTCAGGAGACATGGGGGTCAGAGACCCACTCGAGGAGGCAATCTGACCCTTAGCAGAGCTCGAACTCTGTGCTGGGAAATCTGCTGCTCTCTTCAGAGCCCTCAGGCAGGGACATTTAAGTCTCCTGAAGCTGCGCCCACAGCTGCCTCTTCCCCTAGGTGCTCTGTTCCAGGGAGATGGGGGTTTTATCTATAAGCCCCTGACTGGGGCTGCTGCCTTTTTTTCAGAGATGCCCTGCCCAGAGAGGAGAAATCTAGAGAGGTAGTCTGGCCACAGTGGCCTTGCTGAGCTGCAGTGTGCTCCATCCACCCTGTTCAAACTTTCCATGGCTTTGTTTACACTTTGAGGGTAAAACTGCCTACTCAAGCCTCAGCAATGGTGGATGCCCCTCCCCCTACCAAACTGTGGCATCCCAGGTCGACCTCAGACTGCTGTGCTGGCAGCGAGAATTTCAAGCCAGTGGATCTTAGCTTGCTGGGCCCTGTGGGGGTGGGACCCACTGAGCCAGATCACTTGGCTCCCTGTGAATGGTTCTGTCTCGATGGTGTTCCAGGTGCCACTGGGGTATGAAAAACAAAACAAAACAAAAACCTCCTGCAGTTAGCTTGGCATCTGCCCAAATGGCCGCCATTTTGTGCTTGAAACCCAGGGCCCTGGTGATTTAGGCACCAGAGGGAATCTCCTGGGGGTTGCAAAGACCATGGGAAAAGCACAGTATCTTGTCCAGAGTGCACCGTTCCTCACAGCACAGTTTCTCAGGGCGTCCCTTGGCTAGGGGAGGGAGGTCCCTGACCCCTCGCGCTTCCTGGGTGAGGCAATGCCCCACCCTGCTTCAGCCTGCCCTCCGTGGGCTGCACCCACTGTCTAACCAGTCCCAATAAGATAAGCCAGGTACCCCAGTTGGAAATTCAGAAATCACCCACCTTCTGTGTCGATGTCGCTGGGAGCTGCAAACCGGAGCTGTTCCTATTTGGCCATCTTGCCAGCAATCAGAAAGTAATTTCTTATTTAAACTTCTATTTGCTCTCTGAACCTGGCAATTCATTATAATATATGGGCTAAATGCAAGAAGGAAAATGTTAAATAGAAACTTCATTATCAGGTGGCTCCATAGCTCACACAGACACTAAATTTTTTTAATATAATGGCATAAATAAAACGTCACTAAAGGGTTAAACGAGTTTTTGGATTCAGGCTCAATTTTATTTAGGAAATAATGGCCTTTGTAACCTGGGGCAAAAACATCTGGCATTCTGCTAAGAACTTGTCATGGTTTCAAGTATTAGGGGAAAACTATGGTTAGGCTAATGTAGGGCTTTGGCTTGTGGCCACAGTTCATGTGCCTTCTGAACAGAGAAAATGGTGGAGGGGGGCTGAATTGTTCTTCCCCTCTTTCCTTGAGTGTAAGTAGGGTGTCAGGTAAAGGGATGGTATTAAAGAAAAAGTACATATTATTAAAATGTGTGAGAATCTGGACCTTAGACAGCAGGACCTGGGAGAGACCTTGCCAAGCAGCAAGGAGCACTTACAGAAACCAGAGAAGCAAGACCAACTCTGGCAAAACAGAAGGTGGGCCTGAGAACAGCAGGAGGAGGAGGATGCTGGCTCAAGGGGAAATGTCTAGGGATTGGCTAAGCTCTACCCCTAGACAGGCTGGGGGCGAGGCAGTGTCTTTGAAGAGACCACCTCTTCCTGAGGTGGACAGTTGGAAGGCCTGGGCCACAGTGATACTAATGGCCCCAGGTAGAGGTGTCTCCCCTACCTCAGTGCAGGTACTAAATGCACATGCAACATGGAAACTTCCAGTATCATCAGCCCCAGAAAAAGAGTTTATTTCAGTAGTAAAGTCCACAGGAATCATAGAGACAAGGGCTGTCCCCAGCAAATCCTAGACAGCCAAACAATATGTTACAGGTCCCAGGGAGAAGCCTGCATGCCTAGTGGGCCTCTGTATTTTCACAGATAATAAAGTCCTATTCCTAGCTTTTGTCAGTTTCCATGGTGTCAATACTCCCACTGTGGCAGATTTCAGACTATCCACTCGAAGCCACTAAACATGGAGTGGGGAAGAGAGGCACAGAATCCACTCTCAAGGCCACTGTAAGCCAGTGGCAGCAAGCCACTGATCTGCCCTGCAGGTAGAGGTCTTCTTGTTGGTCCCTATCTATAAAGTAGAGACAGTTGTAGAAAGGTGACTTTGTGTTCCTCTCCTATACTGATTATACATGTACTACAGAACCCAAAATCGGAGCTTTAGAAATTTGGATGATTACACAAAACTTTTTATAAATGTTTCTAAATTATTTGGTTGTTTTATGCTAATAAAACCCTCTGGGCAGGGATTCAAATGTGTCTGAAAATTACTTGTAAAGCTGTTAGGAGGATAACAAAATGTCATTTTAAATATAATTTTCCTACTAAAACGTGTTAATTAAAATATGCTAATATCTTTTATGAGTTGTTCTTTTGGGATATAAACAATATTTTAAAGCTGTTTAGCAACATAAATTGTTCCAATGCCATTTCTGGATCAAAAGTTCTAAAAGTCTCTGATAATTATGGTTATTAATTTGGTCACAGTTGCTGATATCACTAGGGTTAATACAACATTGAAACAGTACATATTTATTTAAAGACCTTTTAAAAATTGGAGTTCAACATTAAAGCTGCCCATCATAAAAGAGAAATGATGCATGTACCTGTTCCCAAAACAGTAGAGCTAAATGAGAGTCAAAGCCTCTAAGTCCTATTTGTCAGTAATGCTTGTTACTCTCCAGTACTCCACCCCTCCCAGTTAGTCTCATTCTTCTCTGCTTGGGTCCATACCCTGGGAGTTAGACCCGTGTGGGTTATATCACCCGGGCTCCCTTGCCATTAGCTCCTGGTTGAGTTTGGCAGGTGGAAGGCAGGAGATTGGAGGTCAGGAGAGATAAGTCACAGTATACCTAACATCCTAGCTTCATGCTTTGGAGTTCTATCTTGGGCAATAACTGGATCCCTCCATGAAGACAACTCCCACTGGGCCACCTTCTTTGCCCATGACACTATTTTCTTCCCTTGTCGCTTCCATCCAGGGGATGCTGGTGACGCTGCACTGTCGCCGCTCTCTGGGTCCCTGTGCCTACTTTGTTTGCTTCCTTCATCTTGCCCACACCTCTAAAATCTTCCCTTCACTAAGGTCTCTTTATTTGAATCATCTGGAGTGAATTCTTTCTACTGGGTCCTTCCCTGATACCTTCATATTATATATTTCATTTGTATTCTTTATTAACCATAATTAAATTCTAAGACAGTAGTTGCTCCATGTGTTTGTATTTTCTACCATCCCCTGTTGGGGAGATACATTTAGAGCTTTATATGGCATGGGTACCAGCCAGTCATATGAGATGCTGGCTTGTGAGTTGTTCTAGTGCATTGTGGGTGACTGTTTGCCCTTTTTGATTCAATAAAGCCTAATTCCAAGATACTGGGATTGGAAGAAAAGAAATAAATAACTGATGTGGTCTAAAAATAAAATGCATTAGCTGCTTCTGCAGCCAAGACATTGGCCGTCAGTCCTTTATTTTTTCTATTTCCTCTGTTTGAAATGTTTTTTAGTTGAAAATGACTTTCCAACTTTTTTTCTTTTTAAGTATGGCAGATTTACAATAGCAGGCCTCAGATTCAGAACAAAAAATCACAGAGCAGTGATACCAAACTTGAGTGTGCATCAGGGTCACCTGGAGAACTTGTTAGGACAGGGACTGCTGGGCCCCATCCTCAGTTTCTGATGTAGTTGGTCTGAAGAAGGACATGAGAATTTCATCTCTAACCAGTTTGCAGGTAATGCTGAGGCTGCTGGACCAGGGACCACATTTCAGAACCACTGCAGTGCATAATCTAGATCCTGTGCCGTATGGCTGCATGGTGGCCCTTCAGACCATTCTTCTCCATTTTACATTTTATAATGGTGCTTTATGCTGCTTTTGAGAAAAGAAGAGATTGTAAATCAGCTTGGAAACATTTGTTTGCCCTAAATATGAAACACATTTCTCAAGACTTATGATCTCTCATGTCTTATTTTGTATTCAACTGTAAAGAATCCTGGGAAGACAGTTGTGAAAATGTCTTGGATCCTTTCCTCAAATTTCTAGTGGATTTTATTCAATTTCCTAAAGTAATGACTGTATATGTTTTCTAAATACATAGCTTCAAATTCTTATAAAAGAGTGAATTAATTTCCGGTTACAAAGACATATTTGAATGATTTAATTTCTTATTGGATATGACCTATTTCTATTGTCAGAGAAAATGGATCGGGCAATAAATCAAATATATATTTTAATGTTTATATTTCCTTACCACTCTCAAAATGCAGGAGGAACCAAGGAAAGGCAAAGAAAACAGTGGCTAAGCTCTGTGGCAACATGGACAGATGTAAGTCAAAGCAAGACATCCATAAATCTGGAGGGTTCTTTTTGTAGGGAAAAGAATCTACCATTCTGATATAATTGGGTTTAACTCTACATTGTAGTTATTCTTAAATGTACAAGCAAATCTTAAGAAAGCAGGCTGAGGCAAAGAAATAACTCATAAATTTTAGCCAAAATAATATGTTTTCAATTCTAAGTCAGTTCACAGCCAAAGGAATTAGGAAGGGAAACAAGTTCTTAACTTGATGCAGATCGCCGCCATCTTGGAAAATGGATTGAGTAGCTAGATCTGGACCCATGACCCAACCTAGCTGGATCAGGACATGCTTCTTGGTGGTGTTCTAGGCATAATACCTGAGACTAGATTTATTTCAGTTACTTAGAAAAATGTTGCTTTAAATTGTCATCTTCTCCTAAACAACTCAGGAGGAAATGAAGTCCGAGAGTTGAAGTCTCATATTATTAATATAAGCACAACAGTGGTACACATGACAGCCAGGTATGGGAAGCAGCCTTGCTTTCAGTGGATCTTGGATTACTCCAGAGCAGATAACTAGGATACTTTTAACTGGAAACAGTGTTCTTCCAAATGTTACCACCCATAACTGGAGATAATGAGATTTTATCCCTAGCTAGCAAGAGCCCTCATCACTTCAGTGCAGCCACTGTGCTCACACTCTTGTCAGGACATATCTACCCCATTTTCCTCCTTGATATAATTATCAGTTCCCTTTCTGTACATATAAAAACATCTCCTTGCATGTTTAAAATAAAACTCACTCTGATAGTGTTAACTTTCCATGCAGAACAGAACATTTATAAATGTGTGTCTGCAGAAACAAACAAAAACTTCTCGCTGTAAATAGAACAAAACGAGGAAAAATGTTGTGGAAATTTTCTGCTGCCCGCTATTCTGTTTATATTCAGGCAAGGCAATTTTATGAAACACGTAGAGTCAGATTCAGGGTTGAGTTTGAATTGACGTGATCTAAATGCTGGCATGGTATCCAAAAGCCAAATCTATATCATCTAGTTTTGATATCTGGAAATGTTTGCATGATGTTTTTGACACTTAAAGGACATTAGTATTACATTGCTGATGTCAATATTCTGAAAAAATAGGATTACGTAGGCCTTTGGAATCTTCTCACTAAGGGAGGTATTTTCCAGCTCTTTTAAGTAAATTCTAAATAATGTATCTGTACATCTGAGGACAGTCTGCCTTCTGTTACAGTGCCAGGCCAAGTCTTCTAAAATCCTTAAATTCTGTGGTTAAGGAGAAATTCTCTCCATGACACATTTCAGTTGGCAATATCAAGATAAAAAGATGCCATTTGGTGTACATGGGCCTGTCTGGTAGAAGGACTTACCAGCTGCAAGGTTTATTTGAACTACAGGATGCCTTTTTTTTTTTTTTTTTTAAGTCATGTACTTGTTTTTGTTTTTGTTTGAGATGGAATTTTGCTCTGTTGCCCAGGCTGGAGTGCAGTGGGTGCGATCTCGGCTCACTGCAACCTCCGCCTCCCAGGTTCAACTGATTCTTCTGCCTCAGCCTCCCAAGTAGCTGGGATTACAGGTGCTCACCATCACGCCTGGCTAATATTTATATTTTTAGTAGAGATGGGGTTTCACCATGTTGGCCAGGGTGGTCTCGAACTTCTGACCTCAGGTGATCCACCTGCCTCGTCCTCCCAAAGTGTTAGGATTACAGGCGTGAGCCACCATGCCTGGCCATGTACTTCAAGTAGATTGGTACTTGAACTTCAAGTGGATTGGTAGATTCTGGTACCTTCTAGAAAGCATGCTTATTTTATCTGAGTACTGGATAAGGAACTTATTAAAATGGTACACTACAAGTGCCACATAAGTATTAGAAATTATTATTTATTTCCAGAAACTACTTTGTGTCACTTTAATATGTAGCTGTGGCTTTAAGAGATCGCTCTTAAGGAGTTATTTAATAATTACCACACGATGTACTCTTAACATAGTTTTAAAAGTGACCCATCTAAGGACTGAGATTAGAGGCAGAAATATGGGGTCTTTTCCATATCTGATGTCTTCAACATCTCACACAATGACAAATACTTTGCTGGGATTGGATATATATTTGCTGATCAAAGAGGTGAAAAAATGAGCCAATAAGAACTTTCTGTTTAAGAAGACTGCTTTCTCTCCTAAATAAAATACATCTTTAGTTAATCTTGAAAATACCTATTACTTTAAACCATAATGTGTAGGGAAAGTAGCTGAGTGCTGAGCAAATTAAAGTGGAGGACTGTTGAGTGAGGTTGTTCTCTGTGATGGCCTCCCACAGAGCCAGTGGGGCATTGAGTCATGTAAGTAACTGACACACAGAACAAACTCTATGACAGTTTTTTTGAAATCACAAAATAGAGGTGTGTTGTCTAGCTTCAGGGACTTCCTGATTACTACTTAACACTAAGTGGCTAAGGAGGTGAGGATAAAAAAGGAAATAAGTGGGCCTATTGCATCAGCAAGAATCAGTGTGTCAGGGTAGAGGAGACCTGTAGATTGAAGTGGCAACCCTGTCTGTCTGTCTGTCTCTGTCTCTCTGTCTCTCTCTCTCTACCCCACCCCCTACCCACCCTGTGTCATTCTCTCTCATATCAATATGTGTGTAATGGATATCCCAGAAAAGAGATAGAAAAATAAAAGGGTAAATAAATATTTGAAGAAATATTTCCCAAATTTGGGAAGCTAAACAAACTCCAGGTAGGATAAACATAAGATATTAACAACTAAACATGTCATAGTCAAGCCAAGACAATGAGAAAATCATGAAAACAGCAAGTGAAAAATAACTGTACAAATGTACCGGGGAAGCAATAATGTGATTAGCAGCTGACTCCTCATCATGAACAATAGAAATTAGCAGGCAGTGAATGACATATTCAAAGTGCTGACAGAAAAATCTGGCAAGCAAGGGTTCCAAAAACTATCCTTCAACAATGAAAATAAAATAAAGTGATAAACAGATAAACAGAGCCTGAGAGAACTGATATCAGACCTGCTTTCCAAGAACAGACAGGAATGCAAATCCACAGGAAGGATTAAAGAACATCAAAAATGGTAAATTTGTGGATAAATATGTACATTTTTCTTTTCTTTTCTTATTTAAAAGACATAGATTGTTTAAAGCAATAATTATAACACTTTGTTGGTTTTATAACGTACATAGATGTAATAGCACATATATATGCCATATCTGTATATGTCAAATTATATCAATATATAAAACATAAGTATATTCAATATAAATCTATAAATAGCATCTAAAAATATAAGTAGGCAGAAGAAAATAGAGCTATAGTGCAGTAAAGTTTCTGTGTTTTACCAGAATTATGAGCATTAGCATAAAGTAGATTGTGATAAATTAAGATGCCTATTGTAATCCCTAGAGAACCCACTAAAAAGACAATTCAAAAAATGCAATTAAATATTTTCTTTATTTGTTTTGATGGTTTATTTGGGGTGTAAGTGGTCATGACTGCTAAGTCGTCAATGTGGAATGGCATGTTTGCCTCATTTAATGTCCTTTGTCTTCAATTTCCCATTGCCTGATATTAAAGTCTCTGCATCTCTTTATTTAATTTGCCATGTATGAATCATCCTGTCCTCTTATTTTTCAACTTTATGAGTAACTTTGTTTTAGGTGTGTTCTTTGTAAATGATTTTACTTTCTGATCCAATGTGAGTATTGTTTTCTTATAATGGCAAAATTATCTCACATATTTTGGTTATTGACATAATACACTAAATCATTTTTTACCTTATAATTGGATTTATATTGAATTCCCACTTTGAAAAATGAGGAAATAAGTATAATTCTACACCTCACCTCCCTATCCTTCCTTCACACCTAGGTTTGGCTACCCAATATTATTGTCATATCTTTAAATAATAGACTAATATTTCTCATATTGATTTATCAGCTTTGAACTATGTCAACTCTTTATTATAGAAGATGAGGAAACTGGCATATTTACACTAACTACCTCCTACCTTTGCTAAGGTAATTAATAAGTATATCTAATAGAGATATATAAAATTCCATACTTGAAAGCCAAGCATACATCTTGTTTTTAAGTGCCCATGATTAGTTTCCAAAATTGATTAGGTACTAAGCTACAAATAAAATATCAATCCAAAGTAAAAAAAAAAATTGCAGTATCACAGCTTCTGATCACAATACAATAAAGCTGGAAATGAGAGTATAAGATCTAGAAAATCCATAGTCCTAAATACTAATGTAGATGAACAACAAAGAATAAAAATAAGTTCATGGCAGCACTATTCATAACAGTCAAAAGGTGGAAAAAAAACCCATATGTCCATTAACTAATGAATGGATAAACAAAATGTAGTATAATCATACAATGAAATATTATTCAGCCATAAGGAGGAATGAAGTATTTATACACACTACAACATGGATTACGCTAAATGAAAAAAGCCAGATATATAAGGCTACTTATCATATGATTTCCTTTATGTGAAAGGTCCTGAATTAACTATTTATGACTTTTCCATAAATCTATAATCCATAAATCCATAGAGATGGAAAGTAGATTAGTGGTTGCCAGTGCGTGGGAGAGAGGGATAAATGGGAAGTTACTATTAATGGGTACAGAGTTCCTTTTGGGGATGATGAAAATATTTTGAAACTAGATTGTGGTGATAATTGCACAATTTGGTGAACATACTAAAAATCAGCAAATTATACATTTTAAATACATAAAGTCTGTGAATTACCAAGTCAGTATAAAAAGTGATATACTTCTTCCATATTCTCTTGGTCCACTCTTGATACAGTTACCCAGAGGTAAATACCAGAAGGCAAGAAGCATTTGGGGACTGTTTTGGAGGCTGGCTACCACATATATCTTAAAAAAATGTATGTCCTGTTGGCCAGGCGCCATGGCTCACGCCTGTAATCCCAGCACTTTGGGAGGCTGAGGTGGGTGGATCACAAGGTCAGGAGTTCGAGACCAGCCTGGCCAACATGGTGAAACCCCACCTCAACTAAAAATACAAAAATTAGCCGGGCATGGTGGCAGGAGCCTGTAGTCCCAGCTACTTGGGAGGCTGAGGCAGGAGAATCTCTTGAACCCGGGAGGCGGAGCTTGCAGTGAGCAGAGATCTGCCATGCACTCCAGCCTGGATGACAGAGCGAGACTCTGTCTCCAAAAAAAAAAAAAAAAAAAAGTATGTCCTATTGTACCCTACACTTCTCCCATGTCAAATAGCTTCAACTGGATGCAGCTACTAACATCTGTATACTTAGCTCCATTCATTGGACAGTCCAAGTCCACATTTCATAGCTAATTTTCTTTTTTTTTCTTTCAAGTCTCATGTTTTACATGACTTCTTTTTTCTTTTGTTGCTACCTAGCATAATATATATATATATATACATACATATATATATAATATATATATATATACATACATATATATATAATATATATATATATACATACATATATATATAATATATATATATATACATACATATATATATATATATATATATATACATACATATATATATAATATATATATATATACATACATATATATATAATATATGTATATATATATACATACATTATATATAATATATGTATATATATGTATATACTTTAAGTTCAGGGATATATGTGCAGAACATGCAGGTTTGTTACATAGGTATACATGTGCCATGGTGGTTTGCTGCACCCATCAACCCATCATCTCCGTTAGGTATTTCTCCTAATGCTATCTCCTCCCCTAGCTCCCCACTCAACAGGCCCCAGTGTGTGATGTTCCCCTCCCTGTGTCTATGTGTTCTCATTGTTCAACTCCCACTTATGAGTGAGAACGTGCAGTGTTTGATTTTCTGTGCCTGTGTTAGTTTGCTGCAAATGATGGTTTCCAGCTTCATCTGTGTCCCTGCAAAGGACATGAACTCATCCTTTTTTATGGCTGCATAGTATTCTATGGTGTATATATGTCACATTTTCTTAATCTAGTCTATCATTGATGGGCATTTGGGTTGGATCCAAGTCTTTGCTATTGGGAACAGTGCTGCAATAAACATACGTGTGCATGTGTCTTTATAGTAGAATGATTTATAATCCTTTGGGTGTATACCCAGTAATGGATTGCTGGGTCAAATGGTATTTCTGGTTCTAGATCCTTGAGGAATCGCCACACTGTCTTCCACAATGGTTGAACTAACACCAACAGTGTAAAAGCATTTCTATTTCTCCACATCCTCTCCAGCATCTGTTGTTTCCTGACTTTTTTATGATCGTCATTCTAACTGGTGTGAGATGGTATCTCATTGTGGTTTTGATTTGCATTTCTCTAATGACCAGTGATGATGAGCTTTTTTTCATATGTTTGTTGGCCGCATAAATGTCTTCTTTTGAGAAGTTTCTGTTCATATCCTTTGCCCACTTTTTGATGAGGTTGTTTGTTTTTTTCTTGTACGTTTGTTTAAGTTCTTTGTAGCTTCTGGATATTAGCCCTTTGTCAGATGGATAGATTGCAAAAATTTTCTCCCATTCTGTAGGTTGCCTGTTCACGCCGATGATAGTTTCTTTTGCTTCACGGCTAATTTTCTATCCTATATGATGTCCTATTTAATCAAGGTCAATGTGATTGGAAAATTATTTTCTAACACATCATTATTTCTTACTGAGCTTTCCACTCACAAGTAGAAATTTCCATTTCTAAATGTCTCACATACATTAAAGATAGATGTATTGTCTCCAATCATAACAAATCCTGTAAGGTAGAGGTGCATATTATTGGTGAAGAAAATGAGGCTTGGAAAAGTTATATAATTTCCCTAAGGTTTCCTGGCTCGTAAGTGGCAGAGCAAGGATTCTAAGCCGTATAATAACAACCACCACAATAGTTCACATATACTGAATATTCACTGTGTGACACATTATTCTACATGATTTCCACATATTATCTCATTTAATAATCACAACAGCCTGATGAAGTAGGTACCATTAATGTTTTACAAATGAGAAACTGAGGCTTAGAAAGGTTAACTAACATACCCAAGGTCACAAAGGTAGTGAGTGGCAGAGCAGAGACCAGAACCCAGGTCTGCTTGAGTCTTGTTTATGCACTTAGCATTGTATCACACTGCCTCCAGAGTGGAGTAGAGCTCAGTGGAACTGAGGAAGTTTTCGGATTTTTATATATGTATGAATTTATTAATTTATGTACATATCATATACATATATATTTGAGATGGAGTCTTACTCTGTCACCTAGGCTGCAGTGCAGTGGTGTGATCTCGGCTTACTGCAACCTCCACCACCTGGGTTCAAGCAGTTCTCCCATCTCAGCCTCCCAAGTAGCTGGTGCATGCCACCACGTCTGGCTAGGTTTTGTATTTTTAGTAGAGATGGGGTTTTGCCATGTTGATTAGGCTGGTCTCGAACTCCTGGCCTCAAGTGATCTGCCCACGTCCGCCTCCCAGAGGGCTGGAGTTACAGGCGTGAGCCACAGCGCCTGGCCATATCCCTTATATCTTGCTCCAGAAAGGATTTGAGGTGGCCAGAGGGTCTAAATTCTCTTTCCACAAGGATATAATCAACTTATTCTCGCAGAAATAACTGACTCCCGTGTTCCATACAGGTATTTCGCAGAAAGACTGAATTTTTCCAGATTCTATCCTTATATCCCTCTCTATATGCCTTTGAAGTTTCCGTTTAGTTGTTTCTCCTTTTTAATTCTCATTGTAATGGGAGATATTGAACAAAATCTTTGAGATCCAACTCCACCAAAATTCTATTTTGGATAAATGAAAACCTATTTTGGATATTGGATAAATGGAAACCTTATATCAAGAAAGGTTTTCATTTCCCAAAGAGGGCGCTGTGGTTCAAGTTAGTGCATTTGCTAGCATTGAGTTCCTATTTGGGCTTTCTTCCTTTTGCATCCTCTGAATGAAGAATTGCAGTATAATTTAGGATTTGGAAAGTGTTTGAAGGCCTGTTCATTAATCTTGTGTAGGAACTGGACAACTCCCTCATCAAACACAAATCAAACACAAAAGCCTGATTTTTTTTGGAAGAAAAGGAAGCAGCTGTGAGGTTTCTGCCTAATTAGAACAAGAGTAGCAGGCTCTCAAGAAGTGTCCACACAAAAGAATTAGAGACAGAAACAGATTTAATGAAAACTAATCTTCAGGACCACACACTTGCACAGGCCCTTTCCAAGTTCCCAGGAAGAGTTCAGCAGTGTGTTCAGATGGCCATGTGTTTCTGTAAAATTTGCATAAGTACAATATTTTATTTTATTTTTATTTATTTATTTATTTTTGAGATGGAGTTTCACTCTTGTTGCCCAGGCTGGAGTGCAATGGTGCGATCTTGGCTCACTGCAACCTCTGCCTCCTGGGTTCAAGCAATTCTCCTGCCTCAGCCTCCTGAGTAGCTAGGATTACAGGCATGCACCACCATGCCTGGCTAATTTTGTATTTTTAGTAGAGATGGGGTTTCTCCATGTTGGTCAAGCTGGTCTCGAACCCCTGACCTCAGGTGATCTGGCTGCCGCGGTCTCCCAAAGTGCTGGGATTATAGGCGTGAGCCACGGCACCCGGCCCAAAAGTACAATGTTTATTTTAACCACAGTTAGTTAGGGTTGCTCTTCCTTCTTCAACTTTTCCTTTGTCACATGCTTCCTCAGGTCCACTGCTACTGGATGGCCTTGGGCATTACTTAGATCTGACTAAGGTGAAATCAGGCTGGGGATACATTTATTTTAGGGCTTACAGAATATGTTTATGTGATTTGCTGTCATTTCCATAGAGTTATGTTACTGCTAGGTGTCCTGGTGCAGAGAGGGCTTCCAAGAGTACTGCTGTTACCCAGGGAGCCGATTCATTTAGCATCGTGACATAAAAGTGTGGGCTGTCGATCTTGTTGCAATAAGGGTGTGTGTCTAGGACCAGAATTATGTGGTGGTGGTAGAAGAACAATGTTTGGAATGTATGGAAAGAGATGCTAATCCACAGAGAATTCTTGCAGCTGTTAGACATGTAAAATTACAAACTCAGGATTTGGTTCTCATAATAAAAGTACTCTTTTATGAGGAATATGTTCAATGAGGCAGTATATCCAGCTACAGATATACCAGACGTTTTTTATGGGAATCACATGAAAGACTATTTCCAGGGCATGAAACTGTAGCACAAAAACACAAACAACAGTTTCTGTAGATGAAGTTGCACCTTTTACACATCCCAATAACCAACCATAAAAAAATTACATCAACCATGCTAGAAGAGTAAATTATCTTTCGCTTATCTCTATGAAAATGATATTACAAAATCATTGTCATATAAACGGATGATCAAATCGTATTCAGCCAAAAATGTAGGGGAAAATATAACAGAGGATGATCAGGCAATAAATGAATAAAAACACTGGATTTGTGATGTTTGTGGTATTGTCAGATTCTAAAAATTTTGTAATTTCCTTTGGTTACATTATCATTTTAAATAAATATTCTCATTCGTGACTAATTTGTATTTGTAAATTTGTGTTTTCTTAATCCCAGTGAGCCTTCAAAATTACAGACATTTCAGACCCCACAAAACCTGAATCTTTTCCTCATTAGAGATACTTTCTCTGATAACTACAGCAGAATGGTAGAAATAAAATATACTTAAACTTTATTTAATAATTGGGAATTTTATTTCTGAATGTCAAGTTTAGTTCCATGAATTTCCTTTTTAACTCAGTTTTAGTGAGGTATAGTTTACATACAGTAATATGCAGAGATTTTAAGTATACATTTCAATGACTTTTGACAAATGTGTAAACGTATGAAACTAACATCCAAATAAAGATTCAAAACCTTTTCATCATCCTCCCAAATTCCCTTGTACTACTTTCCAGTAACTCCACCCCCAGCTCCCCAGGCAACTGATATTCTGATTTTTTTTTTTTTTTTTTTTTTTTTGAGACAGAGTCTTGCTCTGTCGCCCAGGCTGGAGTGCACTGGCAGAATCTCGGCTCACCGCAACCTCTGCCTCCCGAGTTCAAGCAATTCTTCTGCCTCAGCCTCCCGAGTAGCTGGGACTACAGGCGTGCACCACCACACTTGGCAAATTTTTGTATTTTTAGTAGAGATGGGGTTTCACTGTGTAGGCCAGTCTGGTCTCAAACGATATTCTGATTTTTGTCACTAGAGATTAGTTTGCCTGTTTATGAAGTTGATAGGAATGGAATCACACAGTGCACTCCTTTGTGTCTGACTTCTTCACTCACCATATGTGCGATGGTTAATTTTATGTCAACTTGACTGGGCTAAGGGATGCCCAGATAGCTGGTAAGACATTATTTCTGGGCATGTCCATGAGGGTATCTCCAGAAGAGATTATCATTTGAGTTGGTAGACTGAGTAAGGAAGACTGCCCTTATCAATGTGGTCGGGCATCATCCTGTCCATTGAAAGCCCAGATAGAACAAAACGGCACAGAAAGGACAGATTCTCTCTTGTCTTGAACAAGGACATCCATATTCTCTGCCCTTGGACATGAAGCTCCTGGTTCTCAGGCCTTCAGACTCAGACTGAATTAGACCACTAGCTTTCCTAGGTGTTTGCAGATGGCAGATGGTCGCCAAGAAATCTTTCTTGGGCTCCATAATAATTTGAGATAATTCCGGTAATAATAAATCTCTGTCTCTGTCTCTCTTTCTGTTGTTTCTCTGGAGAACTGTAATACAATATGGTTTTGTTTTGTTTTTTAATTTTTAAGTTTATGGGTGTATAGTAGGTGTATGTATTTATGGGGTACATGAGATTTTTTATACAGGCATACAATGCATTATAATCATGTCAGGGTAAATGGAGTATCCATCTCCCCAGTATACAACGTTTTTTTGAGATTTGCCCATGCTATTGTGTAGATCAGTAATCTGTTGCTTTTTGGTGATAAGCACTAAATCATGATTTCTCCATTGTCTTGTTAAACATTTGGGTTATATTCAGGTTTTATTAAGAATAAATCTGCTATAAATATTTTTGTACAGGTCATTTTGTGAAGATTGATTTTCATTTCTCTTGGAGATATACTTAGAAACGGAATTGCTGGGTCCTATGATAGGTGGGTATTTACCTTTATAAGGAACTGCCAAAACTTGGCAGTGAGGTTGTACCATAAATCACTTCCGTCAGTGATTAATGAGAATTCCACTTGTTTCATATGCTCGTCAGTATGCTAAGAGTTGTGAAGTGGTGTCTCATTGTGGCTTTAATTTACATTTCCCTGTTAATGTTGAGTGCCTTTTCATATGTTTACTGACCATTCCTATATCTTATTAAGTGTTCTAAATAATTTACCCATTTTTATTTGGATGGTTTGACTTATTATTGAGTTGTAGTAGTTCTTTATAAACTCTGGATGTAAGTTCTTTGTAAAGTTTGGAGAGATCTATTTATCTACACATACATTTATCTATCTATCTATCTATCTATCTATCTATCTATCTATCATCTGTCTATCTTATCTACCTATCTATCATCTATCTGTTTATCTTATCTATCTACCTATCTATCTATGAATGAATCATCCATCTATCTGAAGAGAATATTTTCTCCCAGTCTATGGTCTGTCTTCAGTGTCTTTTTTTTTTTTTTCCTAAAAAGACCAAGCTTTTATTTTGGAATACTTTTGGAGTTACAAAAGAGTTGCAAAAATAACAGAGACAGTTCCTGTAAACCCTCCACCTGGCTTCCTCTAAAATTAATATTTTATTTTTTCCACAGATTTGGTGATTATCTGCTCATCTTATTACTGATTTCTAATTTGATTCTGTTGTGGTCAGAGAACACATTCTGTACAATTTCAGTCTTTTGAAATTTATTATGACATGCTTTATAATCCAGCACATAGTTTACCTTGTTTTCATGCATACATGAACAGAAATGTATTTTTTTGCAGTTGTTAGATGTAGTATTTAATAAACATAAATTAGATCACGTTGGTTAATAGTATTGCTCAAATCTTTTATATCTTAATGAATTTTTGTCTACTTGTTATATCAAATAGAGTGTTGAAATCACTAACTATAACTGTGGAATTGTCTAATTCTTCTTTTCAATTCTGTTGGTTTTTGCTGCATATTTTTGAAGTTCTGTTTCTAGATGCATACACATTTAGAATTGTTATATCTTCTTGATGAAATGACTATTTTTTCATTATGAAATGTCCCTCTTTAGCACTGGTAATACTCCTTGTTTTGTTTTGTTTTGTTTTGTTTTGTTTTGTTTTGTTGGGACAGAGTTTTGCTCTTGACACCCAGGCTGGAGTGCGGTGGCATGATAGTGGCTCACTTCAACCTCCACCTCTTGGGTTCAAGTGATTCTCCTGCCTCAGCCTCCTCAGTAGCTGGGGTTACAGGTGCGTGCCACCACACCCGGCTAATTTTTGTATTTTTTAGTAGAGACAGGGTTTCACCACGTTGGCCAGGCTGGTCTCAAACTCCTGACATTAGGTGATCTGCCCGCCTTGGCCTCCCAAAGTGCTGGGATTACAGGTGTGAACCACTGTGCCTGGCCTTGCTCCTGGTTTTGAGTCTACTTTGTCTATTTTGTCTGATATTACTATAATCACTGTAGCTTTTTTTTTTTTTTTTTTTTTGAGATGGAGTCTTGCTGTGTTGCCCAGACTAGAGTGCAGTGGCGTGATCTCGGCTCACTGCCAGCTCTGCCTCCTGGGTTCATGCCATTCTCCTGCCTCAGCCTCCCGAGTAACTGGGAATACCGGCACCCACCACCACACCTGGCTAATTTTTTTTGTATTTTTAGTAGAGATGGGGTTTCACCATGTTAGCCAGGATGGTCTGGATCTCCTGACCTCGTGACCCGCCCGCCTCGGCCTCCCAAAGTGCTGGGATTACAGGTGTGAGCTACCGTGCCCGGCCCACTCTAGCTTTTTTATGATTAGTATTTACATATTTTTGCACCTCTTTATTTTCAGTATATCTGTGTCTTTCTATTCAAAGTTCATCTTTTTAGGCAGAATATAGTCGGGTCTTATTTTCTATCCAGTCTGACAATCTTCGCTTTTAGTCAGAAAACTTCTTATTGACATGGTTGAGTTTCAGCCTATCATCTTACTGTCTTCTTTTGTCTATCCCAGCTGCTCTTTTTCCCTTTGTTCTTTCTTCCTGCTTTATTTAAGATTAATCAGTTTTTTTAGTATTCCACTGTATCCCCCTTTCTCATTTTTAGCTACGCCCCTTTTAAGTGGTTACTCTAGGGTTATGGTACAGATATCTGACTCATCATAGTCTCCTGTGAGTTAATATAGTATCTCTTAACCTATAATTCAAGAACATTATAATGTTGTATTTCTTTTTTTCTTTTTCTTTTTTTTTTTGAGATGGAGTCTTGCTCTGTCGCCCAGGCTGGAGTGCAGTGGTGTGATCTCGGCTTACTGCAACCTCTGCCTCCCGGGTTCGAACAATTCCCCCGTCTCAGCCTCCTGAGTAGCTAGGACTACAGGTGCGCATGCCACCATGCCTGGCTAATTTTTGTATTTTTAGTAGAGACGGGGTTTCACCATATTGGTCAGGCTGGTCTTGAACTCCTGACGTCAGGTGATCCACCCACCTCGGCCTCCCAAAGTGCTAGGATTACAGGCGTGAGCCACTGCGCCCAGCCATAATGTTATATTTCTTTCTTTCTTTCTTTTTTTTTTTTTTTTTTTGAGACAGAGTCTTGCTCTGTCTCCCAGGCTGGAGTGCAGTGGCCCAGTCTTGGCTCACTATAACCTCCGCCTCCTGGGTTCAAGTGATTCTCCTGCCTCAGCCTCCTGAGTAGCTGGGACTACCGGTGTCTACCACCACACCCGGCTAATTTTTGTATTTTTAGTAGAGACAGGGTTTCATCATATTGGCCAGGCTGGTCTGGAACTCCTGACCTTGTGATCTGCCTCGGCCTCCCAAAGTGCTGGGATTACAGGTGTGAGCCACCATGCCCGGCCCATAATGTTATATTTCTAATAACCTCCATCCTGTATTTTTTTGCTATTGCTAAGTACAACATATCTATATATAAACTTTCCATATTTTGTAAACCACACAATGTATTCTTATTTTTATTTTAGTCAGTTTTCCTTTAAAGAAGTGAAGAAAACAAGTAAATTTTAAACAATGTATTTACTATTTTTGGTACTCAGTTTCTTCCTATAGATCTGTTACTAATTGGTATTGCATTTCCTTTATCCTGAAGTACTTCCTTTTACATTTCTTGTAGTGCAGGTCTACTGGCAA